>NC_092559.1:63045694-63358194 GCF_037038585.1 Patagioenas fasciata
TCATTAAAATCCACGTTTATAATGAGTTTATAACGAGCAAAGACTTATGTAACTGTAATACATGTTTAAATAGATCTACAAAGAAAACAGGCTAATATTAATGCTACAATTAATATTAACAAACTTCCTTGAATACAATCAAATTCTGTATAAGATTCTATTTCAGTCCAAGTGCAGTATCAATTACATATTTTCCATTCATCTCTCTTTTAAAAACAAAGATCTCACTTTTGTAAATAATCTGCTGGAATTACATTATAGTAGAAAGAATGTTTTATTGAAGTTGTTTACAATGAATGGGTATGGTTTACATAAGCTAGCAGAGGATAGCTATGACTCGTGTAACCCAGATTTCGTCATAATTTAAAATGATAATGATGTATTTTAATATGGTTGCTGAATTTAGAGTCTGTTGTGGAACAGGCAGTATCTATAAAATTAAAAACTCCATGTACTATGTCACCAGGACTTTTACTATATGAACCCTGAATCTATTAAGTATGTATATTAGCTTCAGACATATAGTCTGCTGCTCCACTACTTAAAATATATTTTCAGAATGCAATAACTTAAGGATCAGTCTTTTTATGATAAGGTAGACACCTAGAAATCAGTATTATTTTATACGAAGGCTATATCTTTCCAATGAACAAGGTAGCAAATTCATTAAAGCATGTAAGTTTTGAAAGGAAAATATTTATTGTTATTAGCTGGTAAGCATCCCTTTCTGCCAGTAGCTGAGATTTTGGTTCTGCATCTTTTTCATAAGCTAATGCTCCCAAAGAAATTGGTAGGAAATTGGTGTGTGAAACAGAGCAGGGCTTACCCTAGACCTATAGCCAACAAAGTACAAAACTTGTTAATAGTGTAGTGTTATAGCACTGATATATTGTAGGCAGAGAAGGTGTTGCTGCAAGTTGCAAAATGATGGCATGAGAGTCTTTGTTAGGAAGAACAAGTATACTAGCAGGTGAGTAAATAGTCTATTGTGATTGATACAGAGAGTAGAAAAAATGGTTTAATCCCTAGCCCAATGTGTAGAGATATAATGCAAATCACCAAGGAAAGCATCAACCCTTATGAAAATAATAATTTCAAACCTAAACTTTCCTGTTGTGTTTTAGATCTCTGTAGCTTCACTTTGGAGTCACTCTCAAAGAAACCTCACATAAGCACTGTTGTGCAGCTAGAGAGTGTCAAAGCAGATACCTGGACTTTGTAGGAGCCTTCTTACTGTGTTCCATTTTGGGCCCCTCACTGCAAGACAGTCATTGAGGTGTTCAAAGAAGAGCAATGAAGCTGGTGATGGGTCTGGAGCACAAGTTTTATGAGGAGTGGCTGAGGGAACTGGAGTTGTTTAGTCTGGAGAAAAGGAGGCTCAGGGGAGACTTTATATCTCTCTACAGCTACCTGACAGGAGGTTGTAGCGAGATGGGTGTCAGTCTCTTTTCCCATATAACGAGCAATAGGACAAGAGGAAATGGCCTCAAGTTACACCAGGTGAGGTTTAGATTGGAAAAACTTCACAGAAAGGGTTGTCAAGCATTGGAACAGGCTGCCCAGGGAAGTGGTTGAGTCACCAACCCGGGATGCATTTAAAAGATATGTAGATATGGTGCTTAAGGACACGGTTTAGTGGTGTACTTGGCAGTGCTATTTTAATGGTTGGACTCGATGATCTTAAGGGTCTTTTCCAACTTAAATGAATCTATGATTCTTCTAGAGAAACTGCAATAATGGTGCTGTTGGGGTTTTTGAGAAAGATTGGTTTTAATTAACTGAATAGTTGTAGCCAAATATATTTCTGTAAGGATCTGGAAGGATTAAGTGCTGTTCAGCCTCCACATGTTATTAGCTAAATCATCAAACCAAAGCTACAAAACCAATTTGCCATGAAGGCAGGACAGGTCTCCAGATTGTTAACTGCTGGTTTACTGGTAAATTAGAAAGTGGATTAGTTAACCTGAGTTATAGATTAGAAAGAGAGAAAGAATTGCTTGTGTTTGGTCTTGACTGTACTGCTGGCATTGAAGGAATACTTCCAATAATACTAATGAAAAAAAAAAAAAAACCACCACACACAAAAAAAACCTCACTGGGAAAATGTAGTTTGCCTTGACTGTAGCTGTTGTCCACAAACATCCTCTCAAACACGTCTTTGTGGGTAAAGAGATCTCCAGAGCAGGGAGAATTTTTGTAGGGAACAGCCTTTGCAGTTTCAAGACTCAGATTTATCTTTGTTCTCTTCTGTAAATTGTAGCCACAACCTTCCACCTATGGATTTTTCTTCCACAGTTGTAAAAAAAATCATTATTTTCCTTCAAAAGATTGAATGTTGTTTCTTTGAGATCTCCACCATTCCACAAATGTGCTTAAAAATAGTCTTAGATATTTAGGTTTTTTTCTCTCTGTGTTAGAAAATACGATCACAGTGATATAGGCAGTAACTACAAAGGGGTTAATGAGCTGTAGAGAGTTGCTAGGAGTATCTGATCAGTGCACATCCAATCCCATTTTCCTGCACAGCCTCTATGCCATCTTCCCAATGGTGCCTTTTGTTCAAAAGCCCTGCTGAAGGTGTTGAGGAACTGGAATCTCTCTGCTTGCAATGGAACAATCTCTAATTTGCTGAGGACAATTGGCATTTAAATTAATTTAAAAATTGGTCTTTATTAGCTTGAGAAACTTAAAAACTTCTTATGCTGCTATTTCTCCCCCAAACATTATTGTTTTAAAATCTGCAGGAGTGTCTGCACACCGTGAAAATGTAGCATTACACAAATCCATGTTCTCTGGTCAGGAGTGGTTCCTGACTGTAAAGTAAATGAGATTCAAGGTCTAACTGTTATTGCTAAAAATCTTAAATGTACATCCAGAAGAATCAAGTAAAAATATGTCATGGTTTAACCTCGGCCAGGAACTAAGCACCGTGCAGCCACTCACTGTCCCCCTGTGGGATGGGTGGAGGGAATCAGAAGAGTATAAGTGAGAAAACTCATGGGTTGAGATAAAGACAGTTTAATAAATAAAGCAAAAGCTGTGCACACATGCGAGGGCAAAAAATCATGGACTCCACACAATCCAATATGAATTCAAGCAAAGCCATTTATTACAGAAACAAGCCTCCTTATATATGCAGTTATTTCCTGATCACGCGTCCACGCTCCAAGCATGCATTAGCTGATTGGATATTGTCCATGTTCGCGAGCTGTCCACACGCCCGAGTCTCACTGCTAATAGGCCTGTTGATTTACATCGTCTTGAGGCCCTGTTATTGTAGAATTGCCTCACTCCCACAGCAGGTCCTGTTTTCAGCTTTCGAGCTGGCCTTGAAATGCCTTTGAGCCTGGATCGTTCAGAAATAAATCTCCATCTAATAGAAACCCATCCACACAACAGCCTCAAGAAAATCCCTCAAATCTCCCACAATTCCCCCTTTTTGTTTTTGAACCAACCAGGCCTTGTTTACAACGCGCTGAATCATCTTTGAAATACACTGCAGCATACAACATATCACAGTATCACAGTATCACAGTATGTTTGGGATTGGAAGGGACCTCAAAAGATCATCTAGTCCAATCCCCCTGCTGGAGCAGGAACGCCTAGGTGAGGTCGCACAGGAATGTGTCCAGGCGGGCTTTGAATGTCTCCAGGGAAGGAGACTCCACAACCTCCCTGGGCAGCCTGTTCCAGTGCTCTGTCACCCTCACTGAGAAGAAGTTCTTTCTCAAATTTAAGTGGAACCTCTTGTGTTCCAGCTTGATCCCATTGCCCCTTGTCCTATCACTGTTTGCCACTGAGAAGAGCCTGACTCCATCCTCATGGCACTCACCCTTTATATATTTATAAACATTAATAAGGTCACCCCTCAGTCTCCTCTTCTCCAAACTAAAGAGACCCAGCTCCCTCAGCCTTTCTTCATAAGGGAGATGCTCCACTCCCTTAATCATCTTTGTTGCCCTACGCTGGACCCTCTCCAGCAGTTCCCTGTCCTTCTTGAACTGAGGGGCCCAGAACTGGACACAATATTCCAGATGGGGTCTCACCAGGGCGGAGTAGAGGGGAAGGAGGACCTCTCTCGATCTACTGACCACCCCCCTTGTAATACACCCAAGGATGCCATTAGCCTTCCTGGCCACAAGGGCACAGTGCTGGCTCATGGTCATCCTGTTGTCCACCAGGACCCCCAGGTCCCTTTCCCCTACAGTGCTTTTGACAATTGGTTTTGTGGTTTTCCCCACTTCTCCCCCCTTTTTGTTTTTTAAAAACAAAAACAAAAACAACAAAAAAAAACAGTTCAGAATCAGATACGTGCATTGGACCTTGACTACGTACTCAGAATCACAAATCAAATTTAGAGGTTCCTCCTTAAATAGCTCTAAGTAATGTAAAGCTGCACCAAGTTCTGCTAATTGGGTTGAACCTTCAATAATTTTTACAGAATGATGCCAATTGTTATCTGCATGCCAGACCACTACAGCTTTATGAGACTTCCCAGAATCATCAACAAAAACTGTGCAAGTATTTTGGATCAGACCAAATACAAGTATGGTCTGTGATCTGATGTTAAAGACTTGCAGGTTCTGCAGCAACTTACATTTAGGCATGCCAAAAGCTACACTGTTAAGAAAATCAGCTAGTGCAATTTACAATGAAATAGATTGCAAAAATAAAAAAAAATCAAAATTAAATTTCACAAATGGTACATATACGACAAAAAGATCATGGCCTATTAAGACTTAAATTAATTCCCTGCATTTCTTGATCAGAGTAACAATCGGTATATCAGTCTGTTAGCATTCTCATCATACTGTCCCACAATAGCCACAGGTTGTTTCTATGTTGTGGCTATAAATAGACAAATCCGCAAGTCCAATCGAATGCAGTCAGCCTGTAAGGTTGTCATAAATTTATTCATCAAAGTTTCTAACTCCATTTTAGATGTCATATTTATTGGATATTGTTTTCCCTTACCGGACTGAAGTCCTGTTTCAGTTCTATCAGTGTAGTATTTGCTTTATCGAAACATTGGCTGTTAATACTAGTGGAAATACAATTAGCTCAACAGTTGTTACATTCCTCAGCCCCATTTACCTTTCACAATCTACAGATGTCAAAATACAGTATATTAAACATCAATCCATTTTTCCATTTTCCTAGATCCAAATCAGTTCATATTCCAGCAACTTTTAAATACAACCTCATACAATACCATGTTCACATCCATCATAGCATTTAGGTGTTTGGTTGGTGGTTTTTTTGTTCTTGGTTTTTTTTTTGCTGTTTTTTTTTTTTTTTTCAATGCAAAGCAGAGTTTAACAATTTCAATTCTTTTCTGGTCTCAAAATTACTAGATAACAATATAAGCAATTACTCAAATGTGTAAGGATGCATCCTAAGGGGGAGCAAGGTGGTATTTTAGTAGTGGAACCGGTTCCCATTTCGTAATTATCTCCCCAAACAAAATTCTTTTGGTACCAAATAGAAATATGCAAATTAAAATACTGAGTTCAGATATGAAAACCAAATACCAAGTTCAAATATGCAAATGGATCACAGTTACACTAATTCAAGACGATTTTAGCATTGCACCTTTGAATTGCTTACTGCTCAGACAGGTAGAGGTGCCGCTGGGTCTCCCTGTCAAAACAGGTCAGTGCGCGCTGGAGCCCGATTGGCAGCCCCCCCGCCGCTGCAGCAAGCCGGACCGGGTGAGGTTTTTATTAGTGTCTCATCTAGTGCGCTACAACTGTTATTCCAAAACCAGTATTCTTTACTTAGTGTGCATACAAAAGAGCCAAATCCAGCACATCGAGATGAGAGACAGCCTATCACAGAGTTGTGCAAGTCTGGATATTGGAATAAAGCTAGCATTCTAGAAAGAAAAGTAAAAGCTACTGCACACAAAATCTTATCATCACATTCACGCGATAAGGAACTAAATTACTCATGATCTTCTGTATTATCACAAAACGCACATTTTGAGTCAACGGATTCTCATTATTTAACAGTCTGTGAACTTGCTATACCATATAACAGGCAAAGACTTACCAAACTATAATATGCTTAAACAGATACCTACAAAGAAAACAGGTTAATAAGGAAAACATCGTGCAGACTTCAGCAAGTTTACTGTGACTTGTGTGTTATCAGTTAATTCTCTCTCAGCTTGTTGAAGTTCAAACCATTCCACCTGTAAAATTGTCTGAAATGATTCGATGATCTCTTGTAGAGATTTATTTTTGTCCTGCTCTTCTCGCTTCAGAAACAACAAAGTGTTATACTTCAAGGTTCTATTCTCCGGACACTTTTCCCAATCATCGAGCTTATACAGCAGCCAACACTAATTTCAATATTTAACAAGATCATATTTTCTCCTATTTCCAAGTGCTTTCCTATGTTCTAATACACCTCCCAATACTAATTTCTTAGGAACATGACTGAAAACAGTCGTTCCCGACCCCATCTTGTAAGTAAAAACCCATGAGAAGAGGGAGGTAGGAGGGGATGTGTGAGACAGGATTTGGCTGGCCTCAGCAAAACTCCCAGCACTTATCATTTGACAAAAGGAAACGTACTGGAGCTTGTTGGTCACAGACCCTGGTGACGAAAAACAGAAACAGTACTTAGACAGGATGTGCTAAACCCTTTGTGTAGATAAGAATTACGAGTTACTAAGGTTGTCAAGAAGGAACTGCTGCTGCTGCTACACTAAGGAGATTGCATTAATCAAGATAGCAACTGCCTAAACAAACATTAGCCAATCAGTAGGTATCTAGCAAGAATGACCAACCAATCAGAGTGTGACGTGCTGTTTAGGATAGGTATAAAATATGTCAGAAATTACAATAAAGTTGACATTTTGCTTGCATCAAGCTGTGTCCCATCTCTCCATCGCGGCAAATTGGTGACCCCGACATGATCGCGCGACGTGATTCCAGGGCTCAAGAACCATCTACCTGCGTGGCATGCTGCGAGTCCCACAGAACGTTGAATGAGCTGCTGAAAGGAAGCCTGAAATCCCTCCGGAGTAGAGAGGTGAGCTGTGGGAAACATGGGAAATCAAGCATCTTCCCCAGAGAGAGACGTATATGTTTGAGTGGCGGAGGAACACGCAGGTCGACCCAATATGAGTGATAAAGCATAGTTCGATTTATTAGCCCAAATAGCATATACTTACACAGTTCACGATAATTATGCATACCTGTCACCTACTAATTGGCTTAAACTCTAACAGTCACATTTGCATGGTCCTCCTACTTGCAGCTGCTAGCTATGCTTATTCTACATTCTTGTGCTGTTGAAAGCTGTTTGTGAAACTCTGCCAAGGTCTCAGTGACCTTGCTGATTTTACTATAACAGTCAGCGGTTCCCACCGCGGCCTAACCTTACTACTTATGCTAAAGTCTTCAGAACAGGTTCTGCTCGTACAACTGCTCTGCAGACCCATGTCCCTTATTTTTAAGCCATTCTCCAACATATATGAGCTTATGAAAGCACTCCTTCAAAAGCATGGAAAGAATGTTTCTGGGCACGGTCTTAAAGCGATGCTTAAATGGGTGCAAGCTAAAATACCCACTGTAACTGCATCTACTATTTTTACACGGGAACTTTGAGATGACGTGGGGGTGAAACTGTGGGATGCGGCAACAACAGGGAACGCCGAAGCACAGCGCATGCTCCCGTGGTGGAGAAGTATTTTTTAAACTTTGAAAGCCCAGGAAAAGGGACCAAAAGACAAAAAGAAAGGGGAAGGAGGTTCTTCCGTGGGACCCACTGCACCGCCTCTGGAAGTGAGTGCTGCAGGGTACCCCCCTGAGGAGGACCCCTTTGACCCGGGACCGGTGGATCCTGAAAAAGAGCCAGACTTGTACCCTCCTGTCCTGCATGATGTTTGGGTAAATATAAGGCGACAAGCCTTGAAGGAGGGGGATTTGGACATTGCCAAGACTATTGTGGCCCCCGTCATATATCAGGGCCGAGGAGGGCAGCAACCACAGTGGGAGGCTATATCTTTTCCGCTAGTTAAGGAGTTACACCGTACTGTTACTGAGCATGGACTTTCTTCCCCGTATTTCACCAGTTTATTATCCCCTGTTTTTGATACTTATGACTCTGCATGATTTAAAATTGTTAGCACAACTGTTGTTGACCCCAACGCAGTATACCTTATGGGAAACACATTGGAGGGGGGGGCTTCAAACGGTTCTTGGAGGTTATGCACACCACAATAATGCAGCTATAGCTGCGCTGACTATAGAACATCTCACAGGAATGGGTCAGCACTCTGATCCAGTAGCCCAAGCCAGGCACATCCCCTGGGAAGCTCTTGAGGCTACTCGTGAAGAAGCGAAAAAAGCTTTTTTTAAGGTTCCTGATTTACAAAAGCTGCAGAAAGCCTTTACTACGATAACCCAGGAACCCCGAGAGCCTTACATGCAGTTCATTGATGGACTGAAACAGGCTTTAGACCGACAGATAATGCAGATGCACGAGAAATTTTATTATTGAAACTAGGTGTTGAAAATGCTAATACGGACTATAAAAAACTTTTGAAATCTCTCTCTAACCCAAACCCCACATTGGTTGAAATGGTAGAAGCCTGCAACAGAACTGGTACTGTGGATCATAAATTTGAAGCCATGGCCGCTGCTTTTGCAGCCATGCGCGGCCTGGAAGGGGCAGGTACCTGTTTTGGTTGTGGTAAACCTGGTCATTTAAAAAGGAATTGCTTAACCACCAATGCTAGTACCAGATCTCAGGCTCCTGGGATTTGCCCTAGATGCCAAAAAGGGCGTCATTATGCTAATCAGTGTCGGTCCAGATATGATTTTCAAGACCAGCCGATACAGGGAAACAGATCACAGAGTGCGGGGCAGCGGCGCGTGCAGACACAAGTGCCGCAGCCAACGGCGCCAGTGCAGGCGCCACCTCAGACCTTCCAGCCCCCGCGGAGGGAGGCAACGGTGCCTCAAGTCTTTGCCCAGCAACAGCAGGCAGTGCCGGACTGCACCTGGCAACCTCTCACACAGTAACATTACTTGATCCCTCAGTCCATTTATTGTCAACAAACATTATGGGCCCCTTATCCCCTAAAACACAAGCGCTATTGTTAGGAAGATCATCTACAACATTGTCACAGAGGCACCCTGAGGTTAGTTTAAGGGACAACAGGGTCCAAAGCAACTTTTATTAAACCGGTGAGAAAAAGGATTTTAGCACTCCAAAAGTGACTTAAATAGAGATTCGGATATCAGTTGAGGAACATTATTAAAGGGCAGCAACTAATACAACAGGAGGTCCACAGTGCATGCACGTGGCTTCACCCAAAACAATGCCGGAACCGTCCCTGAGTCCCGGAGGAGTACACACATGCCTGAACACGGTGCGGGATTATTCTTAAAGAGATACACGTACTCGTAGTGAGTACGGAAAGTGTACACTCGCGATTCCGCAAGGGTTAATTTATAATACACTCACAATCCTGTGAGGGTTAATTTACTTACACGTGCAAATGTGCACGGAATACTACACGTGCTTATGTGGAAGCACGGGAGGAAAATACGCTCGCGATTGTGCGAGGAAATAATTTAAAGTACGTGTGCAAATGTGCATGGAAAGTTACTCGTGCATATGTGCACGGAAAGTTACTCGTGCTTGTATTAAACACGGAAAGTTACACGTGCATATGTGCACAGAAAGGATAAATACACTCGTGATTATGCGAGGATTAATTTTACACGTGTTTATATTAAGCACGGGAAGTTACACGTGCAAATGCGCATGGAAAGTATAAATATACTCGCAATCCTGCGAGAAGTTTTACTCACACACGTGGCGGCAAGGCAAGCGGAGTCTCCATCCCGGGGAGGGGGGCTCTCGGCGGCAGCATCTTGCTCGTGCTCCGAGAGACCCACGACAATGGGCGGAGTCTCGACGAGAGTCCCGTTTTTATACTGACTGATCAGACCTGACTGTAGGCATTCCAGAAGCTTCTCTATACCCCTGCACTGGCTGTGGGGTGCCCCTGAAACCTCCAAACATCCCCCACACTGGCCGCAGGCACCCAGCGGCTCACTGGCGCCTCAGCACTCCCTTCTCCTAATGGTCCTGGCCAGGGTGCTCTGGGGCCAAACAAAAGAAGCTATTAGCCTCAAACAGTAGAGAGAGAGGGAGATGTGCCTACTCCTTCCATACTCAAGGAGGGGGGAGAGGGGGGTTTGCATTCTGCCACAACATTGTCAGGACTTTTTGTGCTACCAGGGGTCATTGACTCTGACAGTACCGATGAAATTAAGATTATAGCATGGACCCCATTTCCCCCCTGCACAGTACCGAAAGGTAGTCGTATAGCGCAATTGATATTGATCCCCACAGGGATGGACTCCCTAATTTCTAGTCAGCCTCAACACAGACGGGGAGGGTTTGGATCTACAGGGAGCCCACAAATTTTGTGGGTACAGACTATTTCTCAGAAGCGACCTGTATATCAATGTACTCTTACTCGTGGGGACCAACAAGTTGTATTAAGTGGAATTATTGACACAGGAGCTGATGTTATGGTGATATTGCAAGCTAAACCGTCCCCGCAATGACCTTTAGCTAATGTTTCCCAAACCTTAGCAGGAATCGGAGGGACTGGTAGTAGTCACTAGAGCTTGGAGCTAATCCAAATTCAAGGTCCGGAGGGGCATATAGCCTCTGTTAAACCTTTTGTGTTGCCAGTTCCTATGATTCTATGGGGGTGTGATGTGTTGTCTCAGTGGGGAATGTCCATTTGGACCCATTTTTAGGTGGGGCCATTGAGGTGCGCGACACCCTAAAATTGACGTGGAAAACCGATGCTCCTATTTGGGTAAATCAATGGCCCCTACCACTGGAAAAGCTTCGCACCCTCCAAGAATTAGTTGCGGAACAGTTAACGAAAGGGCATATTGTACCTTCTACCAGTCCTTGGAACTCACCTGTTTTTGTTATAAACAAACAAACTGGCAAGTGGCGCTTGCTCCATGACCTTAGGAAAATTAATGACGCTATGGAAGACATGGGAGCCCTCCAACCTGGACTCCCATCTCCTACTATGATTCCTCGAAATTGGCATTTAACTGTTATTGACCTTAAAGACTGTTTTTTTAATATCCCGCTGCACCCAGATGATGCCCCTAAATTCGCTTTTTCGGTTCCAAGCGTCAACATGCAAGCTCCGTTACAAAGATACCAGTGGGTTGTGCTGCCACAAGGAATGAAGAATAGTCCCACGATATGTCAGTGGTATGTAGCTAAAGTACTTAGTCTGGTTAGGACCACAATGTCTGATGTCTTATTGTATCATTATATGGATGATATCCTAGTGGCCGCACAACATCACAAGGTCACAGAGAAAGCTGTGGCCCTTGTCATGGCTGCTGTTAATTTGGCAGGCCTCTGTATTGCGCCAGAAAAAATTCAGAAAATGCCACCATGGAAGTACCTAGGCTGGCGCATAAGGACTCAAACCATAGTTCCCCAACCACTGCAGATACAGACAGATATAAGAAATTTGCGTGATGTACAGAAATTGTTGGGAACAATTAATTGGGTCCGACCGCTGTTAGGGATTACTAATACGGACTTAAAGCCTCTATTTGAACTACTAAAAGGAAGCACTGACTTGTGTGCCCCTCGCAGCCTTGGACCAGAAGCTATTGATTCCTTGCAGAAAGTTGCTACAACAAGCGCATCGTTGGGCACCCAAGTTGTCTTTTTTATCTTATTATCTTGAATCCTGCTAGACAACCGTGTACCCGACAACCCTTCGCACTGATATTCCAATGGGACTCACAGAAATCAAATCCCTTATTAATCATTGAATGGGTTTTTCTACTGAATCAATCTACAAAAACTACTCTCACACAACATGAGATGTTTGCTTCTTTAATAATTAGAGACAGACAACGCTTGTTAACCTTATCAGGGACAGATTTTGCTTGTATTTGCTTACCTGTAACCACTTTGTATTTACAGTGGCTTTATCAACAGTCAGATGCCTTTTGCATTGCGTTAACTGATTACACGGGTCAACTTACATCCCACCTGCCTTCGCATAAACTGTTTAATGTTGACTTCCACCTCATCTCTATACCAAAAAGAAGCTATCAGCCATTACAAGCCCTTACTGTGTTATAGTTGAACTAGTTTTTGTAAGTTATATTTGGTTTTGTTTTTGTAAACTGTATCCAAGATGCTGTATCCAAGCTATATTTGGTTTTGTAAACTGTATCCAAGATGCTGTATCCAAGGTTCTTACCTTATCTTGAAGTTTTGCGGGCTATATCCAAGTTCAGGATGTGCATTCAAGCATGATTTTATATAACCATACCCTATTCTTAAAATTGACATAGATTTATGACATATTCTTTTAAAACAGGTAACTGAGAAATAACTGATAAACATGTGAATGTTACTTAGCATCGCTTAAACAGATAGCTTGTGTTAGAACAGGTGTGGAATATGCTAATGGTTGTCAAGAATTGTAATGAATATGTATGTGACCAAATTGTATAAATATAGTGTAGTCTGAATCAGTTGTGGGAACCAGCTTTGGGTGTGAACCCCTGGTTTCCCAGCGCTGAAATAAAGCACTGCATATAACTAGGCTCGTGGTTATGTGTCTTGTTTGCTAATATTTTTGGCGACCCAGGTGGGACCTTGTGAGCACTGCTGAGGCGGATCGCGTCTTGATCCTGCTCCGGCTAGCACCGAGGTATTCTTGGGGATTGCATCGGACGCGACCGACCCTTCACTGCTCTCAACGGACCTCTGATTGGTAAGAAGGTGCTTTTATTACTTGGGTACCCAGTATTTGGTTTGGTAGCCTGCCGTTCAGATGCGGCGAAAGCCACGCTTGGTTGGGCAGGGAGCTCCCAAAGTGAAGCCTAGGCGCTGTCCGTTAGACAAAGGGAAACCTTTGCAGGCACAGCATTTGGTTTGGTTTGGTTTGTGTATTTGTGTTGATAATATGTCTGATTCAAATGTATTGCCATTGAATTGTTTACTGAAGCATTGGAAGGAGGCTGGGTTTGGACAGTCTATGTATAAAAAGAAGTTAATTGAATATTGTACCCATTGGTGGCCCCAGTATAAACTACCTAATGAAGTTCAGTGACCACCGGAGAGTACTCTGAATCATTAAATTATTGCTGAGCTAATGCGGTTTTGTCAGCGGGAAGGAAAATGGGATGAGGTGCAATATGTCATTCTCTTTTTCTACCTTGAACAAAAGCATGATTGGAGGAAGGGTTGCGGATTGATGTTAGTGCAGAGTAATGATGAAAATAAATGTACGGGATGTATAGCGGAAAAGAAATGCATGACATGTTTGGCTGTGGAAAATAGCAGTGGTAATGATTTCAAGATGGATTTACTGTGTCTCGATGTCACGCCTTCTGAAGAAATGGTACCAATTAGACCCTCTGCGCCTATGCCTCTTACTGATAGTGATAATGATTCAAGTGATGACAAGGAGGTAGTAACCGGTATAACGATAATGCCAGTGTGTCACCGAACTAGAAAGAGGGAAAAGGAAAAGGAAGCTCAAAAGGGGGGTGGATTCTCAAATGTAATAGCACCCCTGCGACAGGCAGTAAGTATGGGGGAGAAACAGTTTATGTAAAAGACCCGTTTTCACCAGGGGATCTAGTAATCTGGAGGCAATCAACTGGCCCTTATCGGGAAAATCCAGATAGGGTTGCAAGAGTGATCAAGATGATAATTAAGACTCAGAATCCTGATTGGGATGACTTACAAGTAATCTTGGATACATTAATGGACTCTACAGAAAAGGATATGGTTATACGGGTTGCAAGGGATAAAGTGAGAGAAGATATTCGGAATGGGAAAGTAGACGGCAATGTTGATGAAAACTTCCCAAAAGAAGATCCCCGATGGGATTATAATACAGGAGGCGGTTTACGCCGTCTCCGAAAGTATCAGGATTGGTTATTGATTGGCGTTCAAACTGCTATGCCGAAGCAAATGAATTGGTCAAAATTATATAATGTAAGGCAGGAAAACAACGAGTCTCCCTCAGCCTTTTTAGAAAGACTGAAAGAAACTGCCAAAAGATATACAGATTTAGATATAGAAACAGAACAGGTGAAAACTCAGTTAGCTTTAATTTTCTTAGGACAATCTCAAGATGACATTCAAAAGAAATTGCAGAAACTAGAGGGTGCACAATTAAGAGACTTAGACGTAATGTTAGAAACAGCTTGGAAAGTTTACAATAATAGAGAAAAAGAGCAATCGAGACATCACCAACAAAATCTGTTAACTCTGATCCAGGGACAAGGCAGGGGAGTAGAGGTCCATGGTAGGGGAGCTAGAAATGGTCGAGGAGGAGGTCGGGGACGTGGTCTATGGAATACCCAAGGAACTCCCCTGGGACCCTTTGTGAGACTTGGCTTAAATCAATATGCTTATTGTAAGCAGGAAGGGCACTGGAAGAATGAGTGTCCAATCCTTAAGAACCCCGTAGGTCAGGTGCCCAATGCGGTAGGAAATGCAGTACAGACTATGGTGTTAGGAGAATATGGTAATGACAGCTGACTATATGAAAGCATGAAAGTGGGAACTCAGAACAAGGAGCCCCTAGTGGCAATACAACTGGGAGATCGGGATGTAAAATTTTTAGTAGACACAGGGGCTACTTACTCTGTACTGAATTCCTTACAGGGAGCGGTAGGTCATAAAGCTACAACAATTGTTGGTGCCACAGAGAAGGAAGAGGTATGGCCATTCTTACAACCCTTGGATTTATGCTTTGGAGAAGAGGAAATAACCCATGAGTTCTTATATGTCCCAGATTTTCCAGTCTCTCTTTTAGGACAAGATCTGCTGACTAAATTAGATGCCATAATAACATTTGAAGATGGAAATTTGGTAATGAAAATTCCGGAGTCAAAGGTAGGACAAATTTTATTATTAGAAGAAAATCCAATTATAAAAATACCACAGGCAGTAGAAGAAGCTGTGATTCCCACAGTGTGGGAAACTGACATACCCGGGAAGTCAAAACCAGCCCAACCTGTGAAAGTGGAGCTGAAGGAAGATGATAAACCAGTACAGTTGAGGCAGTACCCATTGAAATTAGAAGCTAGAATAGAAATGGTATCTTTGATTGAGAAATTCTTGACATATGGAATTCTAGAAGAATGTGAATCAGAAACCTGATGGTAGCTATCGATTAGTCCATGATTTACGAGCAATAAATCAGATCACTAAGGATATATATCCGGTAGTTGCAAATCCATATACCTTGTTAACATCTGTGAAAGAGAAATATAAATGGTTTACAGTACTAGATTTAAAAGAGGCCTTCTTCTGTATACCCCTTGACCAGGAAAGTAAAAAGTTATTTGCTTTCGAATGGGAAAATCCACACAATGGAAGAAAGACCCAATTAACCTGGACGCGCCTTCCACAAGGATTTAAGAATAGTCCGACCATCTTTGGGAATCAACTAGCCAAAGAGCTCGAGGAGTGGACTACAAGAGGCCATATCACAATTCCCCGACAATGGTATTTGTTGCTGCAATATGTGGATGATATTCTGATTGCTGCTGAGACCCAAGAACTCTGCATCCAGGTAACAATTGAAATATTGAATCAACTAGGAATGAATGGATATAAAGTGTCGAAAAATAAAGCTCAGATTGCATCCTTGACTGTGATCTATCTAGGATGCAAGATTTCTCAAGGACAGTGAAAATTAGGTATAAACCATGTGCATGCTATCTGTGCTATCTCAGAACCACGAAACTTACATGAATTAAGATCTTTTCTAGGAATGACAGGATGGTGCAGGCTCTGGATCATGGACTATGGACTTATTGCCAAACCTTTATATGAGACACAGAAGAATAAGACCTTAGTGTGGGAAAAGCCACAACAAGAAGCTTTCCAAAAACGGAAACAAGCTTTAATGCAAGCACCTGCTTTGGACCTACCTGATTTAAGTAAAGATTTTCAGTTATTCGTACATGAACAACAGAGACTTGCCTTAGGAGTATTGACCCAACGACTGGGATCCTGGAAAAGGCCCATAGGGTATTTCTCTAAACAACTTGATCTGGTAAGTGCTGGATGGCCAGCGTGCTTGCGGGCAGTGGCTGCTACAGTAATATTAATCCAAGAAGTTCGAAAATTGACCATGGGGAAAAAGATAGAAGTATTTGTACCCCACATGGTGACTACGGTATTGGAACAAAATGGGGGCCATTGGCTTTCCCCAAGTAGGATGATGAAATATCATGTGATTCTGACAGAACAAGATGATGTTATCTTAAAAACAACTAACTTAATGAATCCAGCTGTGTTTTTAAGCGCAGAAACTGAAGAAGGGGATTTGGAACATGATTGTGTGGAGGTCATTGAATATACCCACGCAAGTCGTCCTGATTTGAAGGATACCCCATTGGAAGGGACTGATTTGGAACTTTTTACTGATGGCAGTAGTTTTGTGGAGAGTGGGGTGCAGTACGCAGGATATGCGATTACTACTGTCAAAACAGTAATTGAAGCCAAATCCCTACCACCAAACACATCAGCACAGAAAGCTGAGTTGATTGCTCTAACTAGGGCATTGGAGCTCAGTGAAGACAAGAAAGTCAATATTTGGACTGACTCAAAATATGTGTTTGGTGTTGTTCATGTGCATGGAGCCCTTTGAAAAGAGTGTGGATTGCTCTCCTCTCAAGGAACAAACATCAAATACCAGAAGGAAATACTAAACTTGATTAATGCCATTCAAAAACCATCGTGAGTTGCTATTATGCACTGTAAAGCTCATCGAAGTGGAACATCGAAAATTATTGAGGGAAATCGGCTTGCTGATCAGACAGCTCGATCAGTGGCACGACAAGTTTGGACAATGGTCGGTCTTGTTTCCCAGAAGGTAAGAGCAATTGATTTATAACCTTCGGAGCTACCTAAATATTTTATAGAAGACAAGAGATTGGCAAGTTTAGTAAGAGCCATCAAGAATAATTTTGGGTGGTATGTAACCACCAATGGACAAGTAGTGGTGCCAATCACTATTATGAGAGGAATACTTCAGATGGAACACCAGAAGTGTCATTGGGGTGCAGAAGCATTGGTAACATATCTGAGAAAACAAATTATTTTGGTCCAGATGTTAACAATGGCAAAGTCTATCACAGCTAAGTGTGAAATTTGCTTGAAAAATAATCCTTGAGTAAAAAGAAAAATAGAAATGGGGAAAATTAAGACAGGCATACAACCTGTTTACAGATGCGTCTGGGAAGTCACACAAATCAGTTATCCTGTGGTGGGACGATCAGCAAGGATGATGGGACTCAGATGTACAAACCGTTCCTGGCTCTCCCCAGATAGTAGAGTTGACCGCAGTTGTTCGAGCCTTTCGGAGGTGGTCTGCACCACTTAACATTATCACTGATTCAGTTTATGTTGCAGGAATTGTTGAACGAGCCGAGGCATCTGTACTATGTCATGTTGTGCATTCTGACTTGTTTGTTTTATTGCAGGAACTCATTTTTCTCTTGGACACACGCCTGCATCCTTATTTTGTTATGCATGTCCGATCCCATACTTCCCTCCCTGGTTTTATTGTGGAAGGAAACTGACAAGCGGATCTGCTGACATTATCAGTACAAGTTTTACCAGATCATATAGCACAAGCTAAATTGAGCCACTCTTTCTTTCATCAAAATGCAGGAGGTCTCAAACGCCAGTTTGGTCTCACCTCCCAACAAGCAGCCAATATTATTGCTGTTTGCCCTGACTGCCAGAAGCACTCTTTCCCGTCAGCAGCGGGAGGAGTTAACCCTAGGGGGTTACAAAGCTTACAATTGTGGCAAATGGATGTCACGCATTACGCAGAGTTTGGAAAACTTAAATATGTTCACTCCTCTATTGACACCTTTTCAGGCACCTTGTTTGCCTCTTGTCATGCTGGGGAAAAGACACGTGATGTTCAACGACACTTGATGCGTGCTTTCGCCACCTTAGGTATACCCTCTCAAATCAAAACGGACAATGGTCCTGCGTATACCTCTGCAGCTACAAAGGCTTTTTTGGATGCCTGGGGTGTGACTCACATTACTGGCATCCCTCATTCCCCTACAGGTCAATCCCTGATTGAACGCTCTCATCAATCTTTGAAACGTTTATTGCAACAACAAAAAGGGGAAGTAGGGACTGCCACCCCTGAGAAACATCTACAGAAAGCTTTGTATGTTTTTAACTTTTTAAATTGCTCTTTATTAGATAATAACCCTCCAATAGTTTGGCATTTTAACACGAATGCTTCACTCGAAGTACAGATCAAGGCCCCGGTATTAGTCCACGACCCGGAAACAGGTAAGGTAATGGGACCCTATCCCCTTATCACATGGGGCAGAGGTTATGCTTGTGTCTCCACAGAAAAGGGCCCTCGATGGATCCCGGCAAAGAGTGTGTGACCTTTCCGTGAATCTTTACCGCAACCATCTGAAGATGGCTCGGCTCACACTCCAGATCAGTCTTTCGAACAGCAACCTACTGACGCTGCTCAGAGAAGAGAAAATTAACCATCACGAGAGGAAAAAGGACTATACGAACCAGTGCAAAGAAACGACACTTACAGAGATTGTTTGTGCAACACCTGCGAACCTTGGGTTCTATGTGCATGTTATGCTTGCGGGAAAGAATGGTGGCGCCGGGTGATGCTTGCTAGACGATGGTGTGATAGTTACTTAGACAAGGAAGTTGAAGTCGCGAAAGTTTTGCTTATTACAGGGCATGAACCTTCAGGAAGTGATCACTATTTACGTGACTGCGGAGACTGGACCTATTTAGTGTGTAAAGAGCTGAGGAAGTGTTAGTCTGTGACCATAGTGTAGTAAGACTAATCTAGTGCCCACTATATGGGCCATCCTTAAACAGGACTGGGATCAAACAAAAGAGAGATGCTACAAACGATTTGCATGGAAATGGGAAAGGGGCGAAAAACTGTTTTTGAAATTATCCGCTCCTGCCTGATAATATTAGGATTTAATATAGGTATAGGAACACTTGCACATCCAGGGATCCAAATTAGCCCTCGACAAAATGTATGGGTCACAACAGCTAATTTAACAAATCAAGACTCCATGTGCTTGAGCATGGCTACACCTGGGGATCCGTTTAGAACTTGCTTAATTGGGGTTCCCATGTGGTGGCCAGATCAGTTTCGAGGCTTTGTAAAGAATGAGACTGTTCTATCGCTGCGAACCATCCCTCAGATTAATCAAACTTTACTAAGTAAAGGAATGCTCACAGAAGGGATGAAACCAGCACATTTTGATGGAGCCTGGCAAGCAGAATTAATTCTAGCTCTTAATAATACGATGAAAAATGATCCAGAGGAATTAGATTTGCTGAGGTGCTTAAATACTACTAATGTAACAAGAAACGGAGGGTGGTTCACGTTCAAGCCTCGATCTATGCAACAAATGAATATCCCTATGACAGAATGGGGCACCATCAACCCGCATCCTCCCCTTTTTCCACATTTAAAAAATGCTGTTGACAGTTATACATACTCGAGGTTAAATTGTACTGACTTCCCTGCTAAACGTCTCCCCCCAGGACTATTTTTAATTTGTGGGGATCGAGCATGGGCGGGGATACCCAGGGACCCCCATGGAGGACCTTGTTATTTAGGCCAATTAACACTTTTCCACCCCTCATTACATCAATTATTTAATGCGAGCTCTCACATCCAAAATAAGCGATTCACACATGAATTAGATTGCAAAGAAACAGGGGACCCCATATTGTGGGACTGCACTGTCACCGTCCTTGTCTCTATCTTTGTGTCAGGCGCTACTGCAGCAAGGGTCATGACCTCACTCAAACAGCTCGCATGTTGGACAAAAAAGGAGCTCAACTTGACTAGCCAAATTTTAGGAGACCTAACGCAGGATGTAGCTAGCATTAGACATGCTGTACTTCAAAATAGAGCAGCCATTGAGTTTTTACTTTTAGCACAAGGGCATGGCTGTGAAGACTTTGAAGGTATGTGCTACATGAACCTCTCTGACCACTCAGAGTCTATTCATAAGAAATTGACCCAATTAAAGGACAACTTGCATAAGTTAAAAGAAATCGATGACCCACTTGGAGATTGGCTGTAGCACTTTGGAATTACTGGATGGTTAAAAGTGTTCCTATTAGAAGGATTGCGTTTTATTATTAATGTTATCGTAGCTTTGCTTATTTTAGGTTGTATTCTAAGTTGCGTAAAGAAAAGTTTAGAAAAACTAATAAATGCTACTGGGGTGGTACAAAAGGAAGGGGGAGATGTGGGATAGGATTTGACTGGCCTCAGCAAAACTCCCAGCACTTATCAGTTGGTAAAAGGAAATGTGCTGGAGCTTGTTGATCACAGACCCTGGTGACAAAAAACAGAAACAGTACTTAAACAGGATGTGCTAAACCCTTTGTGTAGATAAGAATTATGAGTTACTAAGGTTGTCAAGAAGGAACTGCTGCTGCTGCTACACTAAGGAGATTGCATTAATCAAGATAGCAACTGCCTAAACAAACATTAGCCAATCAGTAGGTATCTAGCAAGAATGACCAACCAATCAGAGTGTGACGTGCTGTTTAGGATAGGTATAAAATATGTCAGAAATTACAATAAAGTTGACATTTTGCTTGCATCAAGCTGTGTCCCGTCTCTCCATCACGGCAGGGAAGCACGGAGTGGCTTGCGGTGTGAGTGGAAAAAGTGGGGAGAAGGCTTACAGTGCACTTAGACAAACAATGTCACAAATAAACAATTGTAACAGCAACCAATAAAACAATTAACTCACATTCCTGACAAGCTGCTTGATTTTCAGAAAGGCAATACACAGAAGCAGGTATTCTGTCATGTTCTGGTGGTTGTTATGGTTTGTAAGTAACTGGAAAGGCGAGAGAAAAATCGCCGTGCTCCATAGCCTTTTCACGGCATTTTGCATCACCCCTTTGTGTTCTGCTGTCTTAGTCATCAAGGGGTTACTGTGTACTGTATAAGCATCATTAAAATCAGGCAAAGTAGGTGCTGAGGGCAGAGTTTTAGACTCCTGACCCAGTTCCACACAAATTCCGGCCTTATCTGTGATGGCATTAATGATGGATATAAAACTGACTCTTTTTTGAGATTTACAGAGCCTGACTCAAAAGGATGAGTGCTGTCAAGACTCAAATAATTAGCAACATGCTCCTTTGTGTTTTTCTGTCCATCTTCCCCCGTTTGCCCTTTCAGTATGTGCTCTGCCGACTGAAACTGGGATAGTGCAGAGTGCACAAATCTCCAAGTAACATGTAAACTATTGGGAACTGAATTCTTTTGTGCATGTAGCTGTTCCCCGACCTGTTTCCAAATTTTCCTGTCAAACGTCCCCTCACTCGGAAATCAAGCACAATGCTCTTTCACCCATACCAGGAGCGAAGCTACCTGCTTCTCAGAAATACGATACCCAGAAGAATGTAATAGCTGCAGTAAAACCTGCAAATACAATTTCTGTTCCTGAGAAGCGGCTTGCCCCATACTAACGCAATCCCGCAACTCTCTCATTCAACAAGGACTGCTTGTCCCTATCTATACCGTAGGGATTAATGTGACCACAAATAAAATTTACTCACCCGTCGGATTGTGTGGTCGCCGCCAAACACACTGCTCGATGAAGAGCCTCCAGGGTTCACACACTCACATGGGGCAACATTAGGAACGACGCATACCAGGATGCAGACAGAAATTCACGCAGAGGCAGAGATCTTGTTCAGGAAGGAGTGCAGAGCCTGGCCAAGAAGAGAACTGACCTAGGCTTAGGCTGCCTTCTTTATTCACCATTGACAATTTATAGGATTTACAGGTACGGGCCTGGACTAAGATGTTTACAGAAGGTGTTTTTCCACTAATTGTTATTAAAAACACACTGAACTCATGTGATGCTTGTCTCACTTGTTTTTCCACTCATTCACAGACCAGGTCCAAGGACATTCACACATCCCGTGCACTTGGGGGCGGTTATCCGGCCCGAGATACCATTCTCACGAGTCTGGGCTATAACTTTTTACAATTATGAGAAACGTACTTCAAAGTAATCTGTTCAAGACCCTTTATATATTATTATGTTAGTATTATGTCTTCGACCATCCAGATGGTCATGTTAGTATTGATCTTCCTTTATCATCCAGGTGTCAAATGCCTTACTGAAGTCAAGGTAGACCACGTCCACCGCTCTGCCATCATCCATCCATCTTGTTATGTCCTCATAAAAGTCAATGAGTTTGGTCAAGCATGACTTCCCCTTGGTGAAGCCATGTTGACTGCCTCTAATGACCCTCTTATCCTTGATATGCCTTGAGATGGCACCAAGGATAAGTCGTTCCATCACTTTCCCAGGGATGGAGGTGAGGCTGACCAGTCTATAAGCTACTATATTACCTGGAAGTTTGTGTTGGTTTTGGCTGGGTAGCTAGTATGGGACTATGTTTTTGATTTATGCTGAAAGAATGCCTATATTATACAATATATTCATCAATGATTTGGACGACGGAATAGAGTGTACTATCAGCAAGTTTGCTGATGATACCAAGCTGGGAGGAGTGGCTGATACACCCGAAGGCTGTGCTGCAATCCAGCGAGACCTGGATGGGCTGGAGAGTTGGGCGGGGAAAAATTTAATGGAATGTAACAAGAACAAGTGTAGAGTCTTGCATCTGGGTAGGAACAACCCCAGGTTCCAGTATAAGTTGGAGAATGACCTGTTAGAGAGCAGCGTAGGGGAAAGGGACCTGGACGTCCTGGTGGACAGCAAGATGACCATGAGCCAGCACTGTGCCCTTGTGGCCAGGAAGGCCAATGGCATCCTGGGGTGTATTAGAAGGAGGGTGATTAGTAGGTTGAGAGATGTTCTCCTTCCCCTCTACTCTGCCCTGGTGAGACCACACCTGGAGTATTGTGTCCAGTTCTGGGCCCCTCAGTTCAAGAAGGACAAGGAACTGCTGGAGAGAGTGCAGCGCAGGGCAACGAAGATGATTAAGGGAGTGGAGCATCTCCCTTATAAGCCAAGGCTGAGGGAGCTGGGTGTCTTTAGTTTGGAGAAGAGGAGACTGAGGGGTGACCTTATTGTTTACAAATATATAAAGGGTGAATGTCATGAGGATGGAGCCAGGGTCTTCTCGGTGACAACCAATGATAAGACAAGGGGTAATGGGTTCAAATTGGAACACAAGAGGCTCCACTCAAATTTGAGAAGAAACTTCTTCTCATTGAGGGTAAGAGAACACTGGAACAGGCTGCCAAGGGGGGTTGTAGAGTCTCCTACTCTGGAGACATTCAAAACCTGCCTGGACAAATTCCCGTGTAGCCTCACCTAGGTGTTCCTGCTCCGGCAGGGGGATTGGACTAGATGATCTTTTGAGGTCCCTTTGAATCCCTATCATTCTCTTATTCTGTTTGATTCTGTGATTCTGTGTAATACAGAGATGTTTTTGTTATTGCTGGGCAATGCTTGCATAGAGTGGAGGTCCTGTTCTGCCCAGCAGCAAGTGGGCTGGGGGGAAGCAACAAGCAGTGACACACTTATCTAAGCTCTTAGACACAGTGTCTCGAGGTTGGCCAGAGTGTGTGCAAGCTGCAGCAGCAACCACTCTTCTGGTGGAAGAAAGCAGGAAATTAAATCCTGCTGCTTTCCTATGGAGAGCTGACAATGGGTTGCATCTCTTCATAGATGTGTCTTCAAGGGTAATTCAGGGGAAAAGACACTATGAGCGTACCATCATTGAAGGTGTGAGTGGTGAAATAAGGGAAATTGGAAGGTTACCTAATAACGGGTCAGCTTAGACATGCAAGCTATATGCTCTCAATCAGGCACTGTGAAAAGTACCATCTGGAATGATTCTAGATATGCATTTGGAGTAGTGTACACCTTTGGGAAAATCTGGGAAGAATGGGGTGTAATTAATAGCACAGGGAAAGAATTGGTTCATGAAGAACTAGTTGGACAAGTGTTACATAATCTGATGTCACCAATAGAAGTGGCTGTAGTACGTGTTAATGGACATCAGAGGGGAAACTCCTTTTGTGTCAGGGGAAATTGGTTATCAGATGAAATGACCTGAGAAGCAGCCTTAAAACCTGAAGCAATAATTATAAGTTATCTCACGCCTGAGGTCCTGGCCCCACAAGAAATTCCAGTTTTAAATGAAAAATAAAATGAAGTCCTCCAAGAATTACGAGCCAGGGAACAGAATGGAAAATGGGTACTCCCAGATGGTAGAGAAATGTTAAATAAGCAAACCATGAGGGAGGTATTAGCGATTCTACATCAGGAGAGTTAATGGGAGACACAAGTAATGTGTGACATAGTGTTACGAAAATATGGGTGTACTGGAATTTATACTATATTTATACTATAGCCAAGCAAATTTGTGAATGATGTGTGGTTTGTAAAAAAGTAAATAAAAAGGCACTTAGAAAGCAGCCTGCAGGAGGGCGGAGTCCAAGTTTATGACCCTTTCAAAATATTTAAGTTGATTTCACAGAATTACCTGCAGTTGGCTAAATTAAAAATTAAAAACTGGTGTTTGATCGTCTCACCAAGTGGGGAGAAGCTTTCCCTCTGAGTACTGCCACAATGGCAGTGGTAGCAAAAGTGATTCTAGAACAAATAAAATAATGGATGGACCCCCACAGTTTGGAACTAAGGATATGTTTCTCAAAAAATGTATACTCGGGTTGTCTTCTTTTCTATCTTCTCTCAGGCACCAAGGGCTTCTAGCACAAACTCTTGTCTTTAGAGTTTACAGCTCACAAGTTTCAGCCTGGAAACTGGGACCTGGTCAAATCCTGGAAAGAAACTAAGCTTCAGAAGGATTGGGAAAGGATCATTTCAAGTTCTGCTGATCACTGAGACAGCAGTACGACCAGCTGAGAAAGGGTGGACTTATTACACATGGATTAAAGGGCCAATCGAACCTCCAAATGACAATGACGAGTGGCAAGTACTGACAACTGATGACCCCCTTTGACTAAAGACACAGAGATGAAAATGAAATTGAACTTTTTGGGGATTATTAATCCTGTATTATGTAGAATTTACAAATGGGTTTCTTAACATTAACATCCCTGAAACTGAAGGTTCCCTAACAATTTGAGTAGATGATTGCCAGATCCTTAACTGTGGGGATGTACTAAAGGATGTTCTAAAGAGAATTGAATTATGAAAACAAACACATGTGTCCAAGGGGACTGAGTCTAAGAATGATTTAAATAAGTGCATAGTTTTTGTTGCTGTTTCTCATTGCCCCTCCTGGTACAGTGTTATTTGGACCACAGAGTTTAGGGGATGGACAGTGAGCAATGAACGGTTATAGAGTTGAAAAGAAAAATTACCCTATCTAAAGGACAATCTCTCCCGGGATTTGAGTCCCTGCAGTGCAACCCTTTGCTAATTGCAGTACAGGGAGCAGATGATTCAGTAAGTGGGGTTTATGGATCACGAACAGACATTAGTAGAAAGGATGACCTGGGAAGGTTCAAAATATGTGTTAAATATCAGATTTAAGAGAAACCTTTGAACTAGAAACAGGATATGGAGATACAAATGCCTGGGTAGAATGGATTAAATATATGGTGCAAAGCCTAAACAAGAGCAATTGTTATGCCTGTGCACCAGGAAGGCCTGTGGCCCAACTGGTACTCTTCCCTCTGGGATGGACAGGGAATGGAGTGCATCTTAGCCTTATACCAAGACTCTAAGGCATAGGGAAATAAGTCGTGTCATACTCTCTCTCTACTATTTCCAGCCTTGCGGGGAAAAGTATCAAAATTCCCCCGGCATTTTCAGGAATAATTGGAAATCATATTGTCTGTCTCTCACGACGGGGCAGGAATGATACCAGGTTCCTAGGAACATGAGTAGGTGTGCAGAGACACAGGAAGTTGTTCCTCATATGTCCTCAAATGCCTCTTGAGTGGATCTTTGGTGGTACCCCCCCATTGGGAAGGTACTTGTGACATTGTTCAATTGGCAATTCCTCTTACCCTGGCATTTGAACACTGTGATTCATCAGGGCAACAGAAAAAGGAGTTTAGGGTTTTCCTTTGATGACAGACTTTATGTTGATTCGATTGGGGTTCCCAGAGGGGTCTCCAATGAACACAAAGTAAGAAATCAAGTGATGGTGGTTTTTGAATCCTTTTTACTCTGGTGGGTAACTATAAACCAGAATGCAGACTGGATAAATAACATTTATTATAACCAACGATTTATAAACTATACTAGACAAGCAGTTAAAGGAATTGCTGAACATTTAGATGCTACTAGTAGAATGGCATGGGAAAATAACATGATC
This sequence comes from Patagioenas fasciata, assembly GCF_037038585.1. NCBI lineage: Eukaryota > Metazoa > Chordata > Aves > Columbiformes > Columbidae > Patagioenas > Patagioenas fasciata. The sequence goes on from NC_092559.1 coordinate 63,072,083, forward strand.
CTAGATATGATGTTGGCAGAAAAAGATGATGTATGTGTAACCAGAGCTTTGTAAGGAAACATGAATTTAGCAGAAGAATTGGCTGAGAATTCAGGAACAGATAGTCCACTCATGGGATTGTTAGAATCTTGGTTTGGAAAATGGAAAGAAATTATAGTATCTGGTTTTACTTCTTTAATCGTAGTAGCAGGAGCACTAATTTCTATAGCATGCTGCATCATTCTGTGTGTCCAAGGACTTGTTCAACGCCTTATTGAGACAGCTCTATCAAACCAAATGCCTTTAGGGCCACTGCCATACTCAGATAAAATGATGCTGCTAAAAGAAAAAGAAGAAAGAAGGAACAGTGAATATGTAACTCCAGAAGAAAAATGTGAAATCATGTTGTCTAGGCTTGAAACCACCTATAGAACTATATCATAAGAAAATGCAAAAATAGCAAAAGTATAAAATGAGGAGGAAAATTGTAAGGAACATTTAACGAAGAACTGTTGTTTTTACATAACTGAGAACCTGGCGCCTGACCCCAGCAGGGGGAGAAGAACCAAGAGACATCGGACTATGAATCCTTAATGTAAAACACGGTCTCTTCCCGGAATATATACTGATATCTGTATACATATGGATACCAGTATTTACAAGCTAATTTAGGGGGAAGTGTAGCCAAAGTATCAGGAATCCATATTGATAAGGGGAAGGGTATTGTATGCATCCGGGTGGTCTGTAAACCCTGAAGTACCCAACCAATGGGGAACAGGGGAGGGAAATTGCAGCCAGGATTTTGGGGGGGATATAAGCAGGGGCTTTTTGCCCTATTAGGTGTGCCTACCTTTAGGTAGAACACCCGGTCTTGCAAAATCGTTATTAAAATATGCCTTGCTGAGAGATCCTGCCTGGGCCTATTTGCAAAATAATTGTTTCCTACAAAGGTAATTGTTTCCTACACTGTGCAATAGCCGATTACTGATAAATAAGCCAGACAAGAATATAATTATTTAGGGTCAGATTCTGTCTTTATTATTCTACTAGCCTTATTGTACAAACCATCACACTTAACCCAGAAAGACTGTTCAATTTTTTGGCTATAAATTCAGTCATTTGAAAGGTAAATCAAACTGGCCCAATGCAGTTCAACATGACAGGCTCTACATCCTGCATACTTTAACATTTCTATGTTCCACAAAAATGTTTAAGGCTTATGGATTAGTTTTAAGTGAAAAATAACCTCGTGCAACTTCTCTTCCACAAAAGCCCACCTGTACACTTAGTGTAAATAATTTATTCTATCCCTGGGCCAAGGCAAACCTGGTTGGAGTAAATCAGAAGGGGAGGTAAAGGTGTCTCACCCCAGTGCCTCCATTCACCATGAAGAACTCTAATTTGTTCACAATACAGAGAGAGACATATAAATCCCCTTACTTAAGACATATCTACTATTCATTAGAGCAGAAGTCTGCTTCATTTATTTTCACACAGCAATGCACCATACATTGATAATTCCATCCTGGAGTCTTTCATAAAAATTGATTATTCAAAGAAAAATTCAGCCTTCGGATGCTAAGATTGTGCTTTCATTTTTCACTGTGATGTGGTATTAAAATTCCAGCTTCCAAACCATCACAGTCATTTCTGTCAGCAATGTTAGAATTTTAGGAGGCAAGTTTGACATCATTACAATGCAAAGGAGCTACAGTGAATTGACAGTTTATTTGAACATACCACATCTCTCTCAAGCTGTGATGTCTAAGAAAAACAGGGAACACTCACAGGTAACACCACAGTCTACATAATATCACAGAACATCAAGTGTCTTAGCAATTGTGGGCTTGAAACAGACTTTGTAATATTCAAAAAAAGTCTCTGCACTTAGTGTTGATTAGTCTTTTCTAGATATCCTTCAGTCTTCCCATTGAAACACACATATCAACATGAATGCCAAAACAATGTTCCCTGTCATGGTGTTGTCATTATCACTTAAAAGAATGAATCCTGCAAGCAATTACTGACCTAAAGATACATAAATCAGTTTTGGTAAGCCTGGTCCTATAGGGAAGATAAGGGTGACTTGCAAAACACTTAATCATGAACTACAAAGAACATTGTTCCTGTGTTGTCCCAAAACCAGGGCTCTTTCCCGGTGTGCATAAAAATGAGCCAAATTTAGCACACAGAGATGAGATACTGTTTTATTACAGAGCTGTGCAAGTCTGGATGCTGAAATAAAGCCAGCATGCCAGAAAGAAAAGGCATTATATACAATATCTTATCACTATGTTAATACCCAATTGGTTACACATTTGCACATTGCATTACACAATCCCTTTAGCATATAATGAGAAACATTCAGCTCAAGGACACTTTATCCAACAGTCTCCAAATATGTGTTAAAGCAACACTCAAGCAATTGTGTGGGCTTCAATAGGTCTAAAGCTTCAAGGTCAGTAGTGTCTGTAGTTTATGATAAGATATTTTGCAAGTCACTCTTTGTTATATGAGCAGACTGACCTAAAACTGAAATGATTTATATATTTTCAGGTTAGCAATTGCAGACAGGATTCATTCACAGAATCACAGAATCACAGAATGTTAGGGATTGGAAGGGACCTTAAAAGATCATCTAGTCCAATCCCCCTGCCGGAGCAGGAACACCTAGATGAGGATACATGGGAATTTGTCCAGGAGGGTTTTGAATGTCTCCAGAGTAGGAGACTCCGCAACCCCCCTTGGTAGCCTGTTCCAGTGTTCTGTCACCCTCACTGAGAAGAAGTTTCTTCTCAAATTTAAGTGGAACCTTTGTGTTCCAGTTTGAACCCGTTACCCCTTGTCACAGAATCACAGAATCACAGAATTGGCTAGGTTGGAAAAGACCTCAGAGATCATCAAGTCCAACCCTTGCTCCAACTTCAGCCCATTTACTAGATCATGGCACTAAGAGCCATGTCCAATCTCAGTTTAAAAACCTCCAGGGATGGTGAGTCCACCATCTCCCTGGGCAGGCCATTCCAATGCCTGATCACTCTCTCCATAAAGAACTTCTTCCTAATATCCAGCCTAAACTTCCCCTGGCAGAGTTTAAGCCCATGTCCCCTTGTCCTATTGCTAACTGCCTGGGAGAAGAGACCAGTTGCCACCTGGCTATAACTTCCCTTCAGGTAGTTATAGAGAGCGATGAGGTCACCTCTAAGCCTCCTCTTCTCCAGACTGAAGAACCCCAGCTCCCTCAGCCTCTCCCCATAGCTCATGTGCTCAAGTCCCTTCACCAGTCTTGTTGCTCTTCTCTGGACCCGCTCCAGCACCTCAATATCTTTCCTGAACTGAGGGGCCCAGAACTGAACACAATACTCCAGGTGTGGCCTCACCAATGCAGAGTACAGGGGAAGGATCACTTCCCTTGTCCTGCTGACCACACTATTTTTGATACAGGCCAGGATACCATTGGCCTTCTTGGCCACCTGGGCACACTGTTGGCTCATGTTGAGCTTCCTGTCAATCAGTACCCCCAGGTCCCTTTCTGCCTGGCTGCTCTCCAGCCACTCTGTGCCCAGCCTGTAGCGCTGCAGGGGGTTGTTGTGGCCAAAGTGCAGGACCCGGCACTTGGCCTTGTTGAACTTCATCCCATTGGAATCAGCCCATTTTTCCAGTCTATCCAGATCTCTTTGCAGAGCCCTCCTGCCTTCCAGCAGGTCGACGCTGCCCCCCAACTTGGTGTCATCAGCAAATTTGCTGATGATGGTCTCAATCCCCTCATCTAAATCATCAATAAAGATGTTAAACAGGACTGGACCCAACACTGACCCCTGGGGGACACCACTAGTGACTGGCCGCCAGCTAGATGCAGCCCCATTCACCAGTACTCTCTGGGCCCGGCCCTCCAGCCCATTCTTAACCCAGCAGAGACTGCACTTGTCGAAGCCACGGGCTATCAGCTTTTGAAGGAGTATATTATGGGAGACAGTGTCAAAGGCTTTACTGAAGTCTAGATAGACCACGTCTACAGCTTTCCCCTCGTCTACTAGGTGGGTCACCTGATCATAAAATGAGATCAGGTTGGTCAGGCAGGACCTACCCCTCCTAAACCCATGCTGGCTGGGTCTGATCCCTGGTCCATCCTGGAGGTGCTGTGTGATTGCATTCAGGATGATCTGCTCCATCACCCTGCCAGGCACCAAGGTCAGGCTGACAGGCCTGTAGTTGCCAGGGTCAGCTTTGCAGCCCTTTTTGTGGATTGGGGTAACATTTGCCAGTTTCCAATCATTTGGGACCTCCCCAGTGAGCCAAGACTGTTGGAAGATGATGGAGAGCGGCTTGGCGAGTTCTTCTGCTAGCTCCCTCATCACCCTAGGATGGATCCTGTCTGGTCTCATAGACTTGTGAGGATCCAGATGGCTCAGTAAGCCACCAACTGTTTCCTCTTGGAATACAAGGGGACTATTTGGCTTCCTATCCCTGTCAACCATCTCCAGAGGCCAGTTATCCTGAGAGCCATCTGTTTGACTGGTAAATACTGAGGCAAAGTAGGTATTAAGTACCTCATCTTTGTCCTCATCTTTGTTAACTATATTTCCCTCAAAGTCCAGTAGAGAATGGAGGTTTTCCTTGCCCCTCCTTTTGTTATTAACATATTTAAAGAAGGACTTTTTATTATCCCTAACAGAATTGGCCAAATTAACTTCAAACTGCACTTTTGTTTCCCTGATTTTTTTCCTGCACGATCTAGCTGTTTTCCTAAATTCTTCATAGGTAGCCAGCCCTTTTTTCCACAGTCTATCATTGTCCTATCATTGGTTGTCACCGAGAAGAGCCTGGCTCCATCCTCATGACACTCACCCTTTAAATATCTGTAAACATTAATAAGGTCATCCCTCAGTCTCCTCTTCTCCAAGCTAAAGACACCCATCTACCTCAGCATTTCCTCATAAGGGAGATGCTCCACTCCCTTAATCATCTTTGTTGTCCTGCGCTGGACCCTCTCCAGCAGTTCCCTGTTCTTCTTGAACTGAGGGGCCCAGAACTGGACACAATACTCCAGGTGTGGTCTCACCAGGGCAGAGTAGAAGGGAAGGAGAAGCTCTCTCAACCTACTAACCACCCCCCTTCTAATACACCCCAGGATGTCATTGGCCTTCCCGGCTACAAGGGCACAGTGCTGGCTCATGGCCATCCTGTTGCCCACCAGGACGTCCAGGTCCCTTTCCCCTACACTGTTCTCTAATAGGTCATTCGCCAACTGATACTGGAACCTGGGGTTGTTCCTGCCCAGATGCAAGACTCTACACTTGCTCTTGTTATATTCCAATAAATTTTTCCCTGCCCAACTCTCCAGCCTGTCCAGGTCTCGCTGGATTGCAGCACAGTCTTCTGGCGTGTCAGCCACTCCTCCCAGCTTGGTGTCATCAGCAAACTTGCTGATAGTACACTCTATTCCCTCGTCCAAATCATTGATGAATATATTGAATAATATAGGCCCCAGTACTGACCCCTGAGGCACTCCACTAGATACAGGCCCCCAACTAGACTGCGTTCCATTGACCACGACTCTCTGTCTTCTTCCTTTCAGCCAGTTAGCAGTCCACCTCACTACCCGATCATCCAGACCGCAGTCCCTCAGTTTAACTGTGAGGATGCTGGGGGAGACTGTGTCAAATGCCTTACTCAAGTCAAGGTAGACCACGTCCACTGCTCTGCCATCATCCATCCATCTTGTTATGTCCTCATAAAAGTCAATGAGGTTGGTCAAGCATGACTTCCCCTTGGTGAAGCCATGTTGACTGCCCCTAATGACCCTCTTATCCCTGATATGCCTTGAGATGGCACCAAGGATAAGTCGTTCCATCACTTTCCTGGGGATGGAGGTGAGGCTGACTGATCTATAGTTACCCGGGTCCTCCTTCTTGCCCTTTTTGAAAACTGGAGTAACATTTGCTTTCCTCTAGTCCTCAGACATCTCTCCTGTTTCCCAAGACTTGGCAAAGATGATGGAGACCGGTCCAGCAATGACCTCAGCCAGCTCCCTCAGCAGCCAGGGGTCCATCCCATCCGGACCCATGGATTTATGGATGTCCAGATTCCCTAACTGCTCCCTAACCCAGTCCTCATCAACTAAAGCAGACTCCTTTGTCCTCTTGGGCCTCAGCGGTATGGGGCTCCTCAGGACAGCTTCTGGCAGAGTAGACAGAGACAAAGGTGGCATTCAGTAACTCTACCTTCTCTGTATCTTCTGTCACCCAGGCACCCACCTCGTTCATCAGTGGGTCTACATTGCCTCTGGTGTTAGTTTTATCTGCCATGTATTGGAAAATACTCTTCCTGTTGTCCTTGACCCCTCTCGCCAGGTTTAATTCTAAGGAGACCTTAGCTTTCCTAGTTGCCTTCCTACACCCTCTGACAACAGCCTTATATTCTTCCCAAGTGGCCAGCCCCTCCTTTCATGATCTATAATCTCTTCTCTTCCACTTGAGTTTACCCAGAAGCTCCCTGTTTAACCACACAGGTGTCCTGACTCCCTTCCTTGACTTCCTACGTGTCGGGATGCTCTGATCTTGTGCCCGGTAGAAACAGTCCCTGAACACTAATCAACTATCTTGAACCCCTTTACCTTCAAGCAGCCTTGCCCATGGGATTTCCCTTAGCAATTGCCTGAAAAGGCCCAAGTTTGCCTTGCTGAAATCCAGGGTTGCAATTCTGCTTGCTATCCTGCTCCTACCACATGAGATCCTGAACTCCACCATCTCATGGTCGCTGCAACCAAGGCAGTCCTCAACCTTTACTGCTTCAACCGGACTCTCCTTGTTAGTGAGGATGAGGTCTAGCAATGCACCTCTTTTAGTCGGCTCCTCCACCCTTTGCATCAGAAAGTTATCATCAAGGCACTGGAGGAACCTCCTAGACTGTGGCTGGCCAGCCGAGTAGTCCTTCCAACAAACGTCAGGGAAGTTAAAATCCCCCACCACAACCAGGACCTGTGATTGTGATGCTGCTCTCAGCTGTCTGTAGAAGGCCTCATCAACTTCTTCACCCTGATCTGGTGGCCTATAATAGACACCCACAATAGTATCACCCTTGCCAGCCTGCCCCTTAACTTTCACCCACAGAGGTCCTGCCTGGGCCTATTATATTTGCAAAATAATTGTTTCCTACAGATTTGGGGCTCGTCCGGGAGAAACGTCGTCATCTTGGGGGTATCTATCGCTGAAGGACAGGAAGGCGTGCCCCGTTGATTTCAACAGTCCTGTGAATCATCGGTAGGGACTCAAGGAGAGACCGACAGAAATCCTGAGGCTGTATTGAAAAAGGCAGATCTCTGCAAACCATAGGGGAAAGGGTAAACGAAAAAGTGGTCGGCACAATACACGCGACCAGACAACTCTGTGCACAGACCAAGGTAAGAAAACAGACTGTTAAGTACTACCTTGGTGGTTGGGGGCATTCTGAGAGGAGGGATGAGGCGGAAGGAGAAGCCTCGGGACTCAGAATGGGAAATGTAAAGGAAAAATGATAATATTCCTCCATACAGTCCTTTAGGGAGGGTGTTAAGGTATTGGGGAAACTTGTGATGTACAAAAAGGAAGGATAAATAGAAAATTATAAAGTATTGTGTTTTGTCTGGACAAAATAGCTCATAATAGAGGGGAAGGTATTCTGACCAAAATACAGATCCGATGACGATTGGCTATGCCAAGATATAAATTGGTACATAAAAAAAAACTGTAGGGGGTTTAAATCTTCCTCCATACCAGGGTGGGTTCAAGTCCCCCCTTTGCTGCAGCATGTTTATGAGTGTAAAGTGTGTGGCCTGATCAGTGGAAAGTGCACATAAAAGGGGGTTCAAGTCTCTTTTGAGAATGGGAAAATATCGTTTAGACATAAACCGTTGACCAAGTCTGAGACTGGGACTGGATCCAGCTGCACCTAAACTCCTCTCTGAAGGAGTTTAGAAAGCAAGGGGGTCCTTTCTGAACCTCATGACTCAACAGGAGGGTCTCCCTGATTTTTTTAGTGATGGGAAGTAAAACTCGGCATAGAAAAGGGGACGCCCTGGGCTGAGGTATTGCAAAATTGGGAATTTTAGCTACAGTTGGGAGTAATTTAACTAAGGTGCTTGCAGAGCTGGTCTCTGCTCTCTATATTACCTCTTGATTCCCTCCCCAACTGTCTTTGTTGTCCTTACTGCTTTTGCTGGGCTTTACCCTGGGATTACTAAAGTTATTTTGCAGTACAGCCAGCAGCAGATGTGTGTGCATGTCTGTGTAGGGGAAGAAGTGTGAAAGGTGTGGGGGGGTGTACATGTGAATGCCCTCCAGTGTTACATGGATGCACTCCCTGGCACCCTGGGGATTTGATTATGTGAGGAAATCACAGTATCACAGTATCACGGTATGTTTGGGATTGGAAGGGACCTCAAAAGATCATCTAGTCCAATCCCCCTGCTGGAGCAGGAACACCTAGGAGAGGTCGCACAGGAATGTGTCCAGGCAGGTTTTGAATGTCTCCAGGGAAGGAGACTCCACAACCTCCCTGGGCAGCCTGTTCCAGTGCTCTGCCAACTCTTAAGGGAAGATGGGTTTCGATGTGCATCATTATTTTCTGTTTTTTTTTTCAGGATATAATCCATCCTGAGCCGATGTTACCCTGTTATTGAGAGAGTTGGTCTGTCCAGAAAGATAATTTAAAAGAATGTGGAACTAACCCTACAGACAGGGGGAAACTACCTGGCCCCAAGGTGATTCTAATTGAGATTATAATAATCAAACAAATGGAGATAATTGCCAAACAGTGGTTAAAAATCTGATAAAAGATTTCAAGCTTTTGAGGAGATAAGACTAAATTGAACTGAAGTGCAGGAATGTAGACAGAAGGCAGAGCAGCACCGACTGGGGAAGATTTTTGGAAGGCTTTGTAATGAACTCGTAGCAAGTGTGTCTGTGGATCCATGGAAGCATTTCAGAGAGCATGGGCCAGGTTGGCAGGAAGAATTTGCAAAAATTCTGAGTGTGGTCATGCTTGTGTATGATGGTCGGAAAAGAAGCGAAAAGTTGAAGGAGATTGATTTGTTAGCAGCAGATTTAGCTAGGAATTTGCAAGTGAAAGATAAAGATTGGAAGGAAAAAAAAAACGCAGAAGATTTAGACCGAAGTCAGTGATAAAAGTGAGAGAATGAGAGAAAATGGAATGCTATTATTGTGGAAATCTGGGATCACAGTATCACAGTATCACAGTATGTTTGGGATTGGAAGGGACCTCGAGGACAAGGGATTGCCAAGGCGCCAGTGAGCCGCTGGGCACCTGTGACCAGTGTGGGGGATGTTTGGAGGCTTCAGGGGCACCCCACACACGGTGTGGGGGTGCAGAGAAGCTTCTAGAATGCCTACAGTCAGGTCTGATCAGCCAGTATAAAAACAGGACTCGCTCGTCGAGACTGAGCCCATTGTTGCCGGTCTCTCGGAGCACGAGCAAGATGCTGCCGCCGAGACCCCACCTCCCCGGGATGGAGACCCCGTTTGCCTTGCCGCCACGTGTGTGAGTAAAACCCCTCGCAGGATTGCAAGTATATTTATCCTTTCCGTGCACATCTGCACGTGTAACTTCCCATGCTTAATACAAGCACGTATAAAATTATTTCCTCGCACAATCGCGAGTGTATTTATATTCCGTGCACATTTGCACGCATAATTTAAATTATTTCCTCGCACAATCGCGAGTGTAACTTTATTTCCTCACACAATTGCGAGTGTATTATAAATTTATCCTCGCACAATCGCAAGTGTATTTTCCTCCCGTGCTTCCACATAAGCATGTGTAGTATTCTGTGCACATTCGCACGTGTAAGTAAATTAACCCTCGCAGAATTGCGAGTGTATTATAAATTTACCCTCGCGGAATCGCGAGTGTATTTTCCTCCCGTGCTTCCACATAAGCATGTGTAGTATTCTGTGCACATTCACACGTGTAAGTAAATTAACCCGCGCAGAATTGCGAGTGTATTATAAATTTACCCTCGCGGAATCGCGAGCGTACGCTTTAGCTGTATCTCTTTAAGAATAATCCTGCACCGTGTTCAGGCAAGTGTGTACTCCTCTGGGACTCGGGGGTGGTTCCGGCATTGTTCTGGGTGAAGCCACGTGCATGCACTCTGTGGACCGCCTGTTGTACTAGTTGCTGCCCCTTAATAATTTTCCTCAACTGATACCCGAAACTATATTTAAGTAACTTTTGGAGTGCTAAAACCCTGTTTCTCACCGGTTTAATAAAAGTTGGTTTGGACCCTGTTGTCCCTTAAATTAGCCTCGGGGTGCCTCCGTGACAGCCTTCCTGGCCACAAGGGCACAGTGCTGGCTCATGGTCATCCTGTTGTCCACCAGGACCCCCAGGTCCATTTCCCCTACACTGCTCACTAATATGTAATTTCCCAACCTATACTGGAACCTGGGGTTGTTCCTGCCCAGATGCAGGACTCTACACTTTCCCTTGTTAAATTTCATCAGGTTATTCCCCGCCCAACTCTCCAGCCTGTCCAGGTCCCGCTGGATGCCAACACAGCCTCCTGGTGTGTCAGCCACTCCTCCCAGCTTAGTGTTATCAGCAAACTTGCTGATAGTACACTCAATTCCCTCATCCAAATCATTGATGAATATATTGAATAATATAGGCCCCAGTACTGACCCCTGAGGCACTCCACTAGATACTGGCCTCCAACTAGACTCTGCACCATTGACTACCACTCTCTGGCTTCTCTCCTTAAGCCAGTTTGCAACCCACCTCACTACTCTATTGTCTAGACCACACCTCCTCAATTTAGCTGTGAGGATGCTGTGAGAGACTGTGTCAAAGGCTTTACTGAAGTCAAGGTAGACCACATCCACCGCCCTGCCATCATCCATCCACCTTGGTACATTCTCATAAAAGTCTATGAGGTTGGTCAAGCATGACTTAACCTTGGAAAAACCATGCTGACTGCCTCTAATGACCCTCTTATCCCTGATATGCCTTGAGATGACACCAAGGACAAGCTCTTCCATGACTTTCCCAGGGACAGAGGTGAGGCTGACCGGTCTATAATTACCCGGGTCCTCCTTCTTGCCCTTTTTGAAGACTGGAGTGACATTTGCTTTCCTCCAGTCCTCAGGCACCTCTCCCGTTTCCCAGGACTTGGCAGAAATGATGGAGAGCGGTCCAGCAATGACTTCAGCCAGCTCCCTCAGCACCCGTGGATGCATCCCATCTGGACCCATGGATTTATGGATGTCCAGACTATTTAATTGCTCCCTAACACAGTCCTCAGCGACTAAAGCAAACTCCTCCATTGACCTGGCTTCATCTGGGGTCTCAGGGGTACAGGGCTCCCCAGGACAGCCTCCAGCAGAGTAGACAGAGACAAAGAAGGCATTCAGTAATTCTGCCTTCTCTGTGTCTTCTGCCACCAGGGTATCCACCTCATTCATCAGTGGGCCTACCTTGCCTCTGGTATTAGTTTTATCTGCTATGTATTTGGAAAAGTTCTTTTTGCTGTCCTTGACCTATTTCTCCAGGTTTAATTCTAAGGAGGCCTTGGCTATCCTAGCTGCCTTCCTACATCCTCTAACAGCAGCCTTATATTCCTCCCAAGTGGTCAGCCCCTGCTTCCATGACCTGTAAACTCTCCTCTTCTGCTTGAGCATACCCAACAGATCCCTATTCAACCACACAGGCCTCCTGGCTCCCTTCCTTGACTTCCTACGTGTGGGGATGCTCTGATCCTGAGCATGGAAGAAGTAATCTCTGAATGCAATCCAGCTCTCTTGGACCCCTTTTCCTTCAAGCAGTCTTGCCCATGGGATTTCCTCTAGCAATTGCTTGAAAAGGCCAAAGTTAGCCCTGCTCAAGTCCAGGGTTGCAATTCTAATTGCTATTCTGTTCCTGCCACACAAGATGCTGAACTCCACCATCTCGTGGTCACTGTGTCACGGAGGCATCCCGAGGCTAGTTTAAGGGACAACAGGGTCCAAAACAACTTTTATTAAACTGGTGAGAAACAGGGTTTTAGCACTCCAAAAGTGACTTAAATATAGGTTCGGATATCAGTTGAGGAAAATTATTAAGGGGCAGCAACTAATACAACAGGAGGTCCACAGTGTGCATGCACGTGGCTTCACCCAAAACAATGCCGGAACCACCTCTGGGTCCGGGAAGAGTACACGCTTACCTGAACACGGTGCGGGATTATTCTTAAAGAGATATACGTACTCGTAGTGAGTACGGAAAGTGTACGCTCGCAATTCTGCGAGGGTAAATTTACTTACATGTGCAAATGTGCATGGAATACTACACGTGCTTATATGGAAGTACGGGAGGAAAATACACTCGTGATTGTGCAAGGAAATAATTTAAAGTACACGTGCAAATGTGCACGGAAAGTTACTCGTGCTTGTATTAAACACGGAAAGTTACACGTGCATATGTGCACGGAAAGGATAAATACACTCACGAGTATGCGAGGAAATAATTTTATACGTGCTTGTATTAAGCACGGGAAGTTACACGTGCAAATGTGCATCCTGCTCGTGCTCTGAGAGACCTGCAACAATGGGCAAAGTCTCGACGAGAGTCCTGTTTTATACAGGCTGATCAGACCTGACTGTAGGCATTCTAGAAGCTTCTCTGCACCCCCACATCGTGTGTGGGGTGCCCCTGAAGCCTCCAAACATCCCCCACACTGGTCACAGGTGCCCAGCGGCTCACTGGTGCCTCGGCACTCCCTTCTCCTAATGGCCCTGGCCAGGGTGCTCTGGGGCCAAACAGAAGAAGCTGTTAGCCTCAAGTAATAGAGAGGGAGATGTGCCTACTCCTTCCATACTGAAGGAGGGGGAGGGGGGAAGAGAAGGGGGGTTTGCATTCTACCACAATCCACCCCATGACTACAGTCACGGTCTGATACCTTTGGAGTGGTGGTGCACTTACCTCTTGCCTCCAAAGAGAAAAGGGGACACTTCTGCCGGTGAGCCTTAATGTCCACTGTGGATCACCATATGACATATGTTGACTTACCCCAGCAAAACAGTTATTAATAACAATCAACAATAGAATTGAAGTAATTACAACAATCACCCAAGGTAATTATTGACTCCCAGCATCAGTCACAGTTCGTTAGTGTTTCCATTCCTGTGACTGCCTTCTTTCTGAATGGCTTGCTGGTGTTAGCTGGATCCTTTTCCACCCCGTCATTGTTGGTGTCGTTTCGTTTCCAAGGCATCTGGATCCTCTTCCACCCTGTCATCTTCCTTCACCCTGCAAGAAAACACAAGAACAGATCTCGATCCCGGGGGAGGAACCGGGCTTTCAGGGTTAGTAATCTGGAACTATCCACCGAGCACTAATACGGTGGGTTTTCCCATTCTCATCAAGGGCTTCCCAGGCATATAACCCTCTGGGTTTTGCTAGAGTCATGGGCACTATACCAATAGATGGTAATTTCACCAGGACAGGCTGGCCCACTTGTATTTTTGGGGACTGTTCTTCCTCTGTGTTGGTTGTCAAGTTGCTGTCTGTCAATGGCTTTTCAGGACAGAACGCCCTCATTTTGGGGCTTCCATAGCTTCCCCGGCGGTTATTGACAAGGAAGACAGCTTGTGCTAATCGCTTGTCCCAGTTGTGTCGTGATACATCTGCATATTTCTTAATCAAACCATTGGTTTGTTCCACAATCCCATTGGCTTGGGGATAGTACGGTGTATGAAACACCCACTTAATACCTTCTCCCTTAGCCCAGTCTTGAACCACGGCAGCTGAAAAGTGTGTGCCATTATCACTCTGGATATTCTCAGGAGTGGGTAGGACACCAAACCACCCACACAGCGCTTGCACGGTTTGATCTCCAGTGGCCGTGTTGACAGCAGTGGCCATTGATAATCCTGATACTACCTCTACCCCCACCAGGATGTATTTCTTTCCATTAGAGGGTCTCAATGGCCCGACATAGTCAACTTGCCACGTGCTCCAGAGAGTCTTGCCCTGCCTGATATGTAGGACCGGGGCCTGATTTGGGCGATCAGCTTTAAGTCTGATCCGACATTGTGGACAGGCTGTGAGAATTGCTTCACATGTTTCCATGGACACTGGCCAACCCCGGGATCGGCATTCGTAATAAAGATCTGCTTTTCCAGAATGGCCTCGCTTAAGGTGTAACCATTCAGCTAACCGTGCCCACTCCTCTGGTATGCTTTCAACCAGCCTGATCTGGGCTAGAAAGTCAGCTTGTTGATTCCATTTGGCAGCGGGGGTTCCATCCTTTGCATGTCCTTTCACCCAGCCCACACTCAAAGGTTGTGACCTGCCTATCTCTAATAGTCTTTGCCAATCTTCGGCTCTCCACACTCTGGTGCAATTTACTTCCCACTGGTTGGATTCCCATTGGCATATCCATTCAGTGACACCCTTATAGATTGCATAGGAATCAGTGTAAATCGTGGAAGCTCCTCCTTCTGCTGCTAATAAGAGAGCATGCAGTTCTCCTACTTGAGTACTACCTTCCCCCTCCTCTGTTATTCTTTTTCCAGTAGCAATCTCCAACGCTGCTGCCTTGTACTGCCAGTTTGTCCCTACCCGATGGGCTGATGCGTCAGTGAACCAGACTCCTTGTGTGTCTGAGTCCTGATTTAGCTCAGGTGCTTCTTTAATTGGAGAGGGTTTATAAGGCAGGCTCAACAGGACCGGATCAGCGTTCACAGGTTGTTGAAGTTTTGAAACTTTTACAGAACCCTCCTTTAGTAGTAACAATTGTCTAACTCCCTCTAAATAGGCATACCGTTTTTGTACCGTTGCTTTCTGTGCCACCCCCTCAGGGGGGGGGTAACCCTTTAAGGATTGAATTCAACAGAGGGAAAGGGCCTTGTACAATAACTTCCTGTGACGTACACAGTTTCTCTGCCTCCTTAACTGCTCGGGTAAGTGAGAGAAGCCCCTTTTCCCACTCCAAATATCGTTGTTCAGCTCCCTTAAATGCGGTGGAAGGGAACAACAAAGGTCTAGCTGGCCCTATTGGCCCCCTTTGGAATATAGCACAATAGGAGGCATGTTCTGCAAACCCCCATTCCACTCTTAATGGGTCTTGTGGATGTAGTGGGCCCAATTTCTGATAGGCTTTAAGTTCATCTTTTAGAACATTAAGGGCCTCTGTATGTTGTAGAGTCCAATTCCATTTCTTGTTTTTTCGGAGTAGGTCATATAGGGGACGGGCAATCACTGAGAATCCTGGGATATGTTTTCTCCAGTACTCTAATGTACCCAACAGGCATTGCAAGTCCGCTTTGCTGTTTGGGGTGTGCCCCTTGTCTATGGTAGCCAGAACATCATCAGGCACTGCTATGGCTCCTCCTATCCACCAAGCCCCTAGGAATTTAACTTCCTGGCTGGGACCCTGGCACTTGGACGGTGGAATATCTAATCCGTTCTGTGTTAATAAATTCCAAAGAGTTTCTGCTACTTGCCCCACCTGTTCCTTATTGTCTCCGCCCACTAAGATGTCGTCTATATATTGATATATGCAAATGCCTGGGGGTACCTGTACAGTGTCAATGAGTGCAGCAAGGACATTGTGGGCCAAATCCCAATATGTTTGCCTTATAAGGACTCAGGGCAACTTCCACAGCCGTTGTCCGCTTTTCCCCAGGCAACAAAAGGTGGGTTCGAGCTAAAGGACATCTCTCTGCTACACCCGTTACCCCTACTATATTGATGGCTTTCCTTGATGGTTTAATCCCGAGTTTGTCAGCTTGCCGCCTGTTCAAAACACTGATTTGTGCGCCCATGTCAATTAGAAATTTCACACTTATCCGCCTTGGAGCAACGGGGACATGTATGTAAGGTTCTTTATCACTGGACCATTGGCAAGAAAATACAAAGCGGGTGGGGCGGTCCTGGTTCCCATCCGCTTCTTCTAGTTTTTTGGCTCCCTTTGGGAAGATACGAAAGGGTTAATGTTTCGCTTGTCCTCAGGGAGGGGGGCGGTTACCGGTGCCTCCTCTTTGTTCTCTGATCTTCCCTCTAAATATTCCACCAGCTCCTGTATGTGCTCAGTGGAAAGCTTATATAGCAGTGTTTGGGGCACACCCAGAGCAGCCGCGCGGCGCCAGAGGTTGCTCCGCTGCAAGCTGCTGCTCTGATCTGACCAGCAGCCAAAACGCTCCGGTTTCTGTGACGAGGGGGGGCGACCCCTGAAGAGGCTCGGCTCGGCTCATCTTCCGGACCATCCGGCTTCTGCACGGGCCGCCGCTCGGGTCTACCCACCCCATCTCGCACCCATGTGTAACCACATTGTGTAAAATTTCCGCACAGGTTAATACATGTTCAGGAGGACTTCGGGGATTTTGCTTATTATGATCAATAGCCCCCTGAATTTTCTCCTTAAGGCACTGGACATATATTTTTAAGGCATCCGGTAATCCTTTAATAAGCAGCTGAAGGTGGACCGGATCCACCGGTGCCACCATAGGGGGGGACTGCCGGCCTCTTTCATACATTGCTTGTATACAAGCCGCCTTTTTAACTCTCTCAGCAAGATCTGATAAACCTTTTACAACAATTGCAACTGGCTCCCCACGTTCCCTGGGATCTATACCACCAGCCCAGTAAGCTACACGTGATGGACTGATTACCATCCGGACCATCACTTAAAAATACCCCTGGGCCCCAGAAGCCTGTGGCCTTGTCCTTACTCAGTAATATTCTATCACCCCGGGTAAGTGAAATGCGACAAAGATATTCAGTCTCTGTGTCGCCCTGCTTGCGTGAGAATCTAGTTTGTAAATCTCCTAGCTCCAGTCCTGAATATGGCGTGCTATGGGTAGCCGTGCGTGGATTTTTGCCTCATCCATCCATATGTGTTTCAGTTCTAATAAGAGGACGCATGTCCTTTGTTTCTACCCCCCCCTTCATTAACACTGTTTTCAGAATCAGTATCTTTGTCGAGAAGCGGGGGGGTCAAGGGGCACACCTGACCTGGGGAGACGCTAGAGGAAGCTCTTATATTAATTAACAAAAACTCAAGTTTTTGTTCCAAGAAAACAAGTTTCTGTTCTAACAAGCCAAATCTCTGTTCTAAAAAATCCGACCGTATGCTTTGCCGCGAAAAGTCCTGTATTAGAGTCAAACTGTTCGCTTTGCCGCGAAAGGTTTTGCTTTAAAGAGCCAAACTGTTCGCTTTGCCGCGAAAGGTCCTGCTTAAAAAAGTCAGACTGCTCACTTTGCCGCAAAAGGTTTTGCTTTAAAGAGTCAAACTGTTTGCTTTGTCACGAAAGGTCCTGCTTTAAAGAGTCAAATTGTTCACTTTCCTGCAAAAGGTTTTCCTCCATTCGGTGCTTAAGTTTACACAGATCCTGTGCTACCTTTAAGCAAACGCCCAAACTGAAACACACCGCGATCCACATGACGGCAAGACCCCAGGTTACTGCAGAGATATTACTCAACCCTCTAAATAATTCCTCCATATCTGATATCCTGCCGACTATGCCAAAATGTCACGGAAGCATCCCGAGGTTAGCTTAAGGGACAATAGGGTCCAAAACAACTTTTTATTAAACCGGTGAGAAACAGGATTATAGCACTCCAAAAGTGACTTAAATACAGGTTCAGATATCAGTTGAGGAAAATTATTAAGGGGCAGCAACTAATACAACAGGAGGTCCACGGTGTGCATGCACGTGGCTTCACCCAAAACAATACCGGAGCCGGTCCTGAGTCCAGGACGAATACACACTTGCCTGAACACAGTGTGAGATTATTCTTAAAGAGATATACGTACTCGTAGTGAGTATGGAAAGTACATGTGCAAATGTGGCACAGAATATATATATGTACTCGCAATCCTGCGAGGGTTAATTTACTTAAACGTGCAAATGTGCACGGAATACTACACGTGCTTATGTGGAAGCACCTACTACATGGAAGCTTATAATTTCCACCTTAAAAGAATTTAAGGCTGAACAGGCTGCGGTTACCGGAATTTTTGCAGCGTTGCAGCCTAATAAGAACTCTAAAAATAATTGTGAAGCTTACCCGGTTCGTGTCTTTGATACCCTCCCTACTCCATCCCCTGTTGTGCCTTTGGCACCCCCGATGATACAGCAGTCTGGGGCGGAGGGAGGAAAATTACCAAGTGGATGGCCTCCTGTACCATCACACGACCCTAGAGAGACCAAGAAGTCCAAAGAACTGGAGTCAGATAATTTGTCAAAAGGACTGGTGAAAGTTGAGAATGCTGAAGTCGTAAATAAGTGCAATATCAATTCTTTTACTGATCCGTGTCCGCCTTCACCGCCTTCTACCCCTCTAACTCCTACAAGAGAACAGAAGGAGTCGCCAGAAAAGAACTGGACAAAAGAACTGTGTGACAAAATAGATCAGCTATTAGTGAAAGAATCCAGCACTCAGAAAGGCGATTGTGTTGATGGTGACGAGAAGGGGGGTGTGTCGGGGGGTGCGTCAAGGGGCTCGGGTTCTACGGATAATTATGACCTTAAGAAACATTGGTGAGGAATTATCAGAAATACAATGATAGAAGGTGAAATAACAAGTGCATACCCAGTCTTTTACCAGCGAGATGAACAGGGTAATCAGAATCCTGGGTGAGCTGGGTTGCATTGAGAGGAGATAAAAGAGGCTAGAAAAGCGGTGCAGCAGTATGGATTACATGGAAAATATACACAAGGCTTTATTAATACTCTCTTTGATGGGCAAATATTAACTCCTTACGATTGTCGTCAGCTAGATACATTGCTACTAACACCAATGCAAGAAGTTCTCTGGAGAAGTAGGTGGATTGATGCTTGTGAGGAAGCAGCTATTCTTAATTTAGACCGTGAGGAGGGAGACCCATTACGCCTTGCTTCGAAAGATAAGCTGATAGGGTCAGGAGAATTTGCTAACCCTCAAGCGCAGGCACGGTTAAACACTGCCATCTTGCGGCAGAGTTCCTCTCTTGCAAGAGATGTTTTCCGAACTCTACCGGAAGAAGGTAAAGCAGTCCCTCCGTACACTCAGGTAAAGCAAAAGGACAATGAATCGTATATGACTTTTCTTGACCGCCTAAGGGAAGCCTTGGATAGGGTACCGATTGATGCTAATGTAAAAGAACCTTTATGACACTCGCAGTTGAGAATGCTAACCTGGTTTGTAAGAAAATTTTGCTTGCTTTACCAAAGCATAGCTCAATAGCTGAGATGATGGATGCTTGTGCCAGGGTGGGCTCAGACGAAGAGAAATTTGGTCTTATGGCTTCTGCATTTGCGGCTGCTATTAAGCCCCTGTTAGCTCACAACCCGAATAGATCAGTCTGAGTTTGTTTCAAATGTGGAAAAACAGGGCATTACAGATTCCAATGTCATGTCAGTCAGACTTACTGCAGATCAAATAAGAGTGTTACAGGTCCAATAGACAATAACGTATGTCACCGCTGTGGAAAATTTGGACACAAAGCTAAAGACTGTAAGTCTAGTCTTCATAAAAGTGGGCAGGCACCAGGAAACGGGGGAACGAGCGCACCGAGACCTGGCGCAACGACACAAGTGAGGTCTCAGGCTGCTTGGACACAGTCACCGCTGCCACTTCAGGGAGTGTCGAAGTGGATGTAGAAACTATGAAAGACGTAACATTAATTGACACTCAGGTACAATGCATACCAACAAACATGACTGGACCATTAGGGCATGGCTTAAATGCTTTGCTTCTAGGGAGATCACCTGTCACTAGAAAAGGCATTTTTATACTTCCAGATATAATTGATGCAGATTTTACCGGTATCATTTCAATTATGGTATGGACTCTTAGTCCACCAGTCCACATTCCCAAAGGATCAAAGATAGGTCAGTTGGTTCCATTTAAAGCAAATGTTCCAAAAGTTTCAATTAAAGAGTATGCAGAAGGAAGCTTTGATTCTACTGACAATGCAGAGTTGTATCTAGCTCTAGACATTAGTAAGGCAAAGCCAATGGAAAAGGTGACTCTTTTGGATAAAACTGGCCGTTCACAGACTTTTGAAATTCTGGTACACAGGTGCTGATGTGACTATTATCAGCAAAAAAAATTGGCCAGCTTGGTGGCCTCTCCAGTCTCCGCAAATACCAGTCATGGGTGTTGGGGGTATGCAGAGTACCCAGGTGAGCAAAATTCATTTACAAATGAAGTTATCTGATGATTCACTATGTTCTGTATGACCTTATGTGATGTCTATCCCTGTTTCTCTGTTAGGACGAGATGTGTTAGGACAAGTAGGAGCAACTCTGGTGACAAAACAACAGCATTTCTAGAAGCGGTCATTGATGATGGGCGACCAGTACTGAAATTACAGTGGAAAAATGATGATCCAGTCTGGGTAAATCAATGGCCGCTCAGTAAAGAAAAACTCACCCATGTCGAAGAGCTAGTACAAAAACAGCTTGAAAAAGGGCATTTAGAGCCATCTACAAGTCCCTGGAATACTCCTGTGTTTACTATTCAGAAAAAATCAAACAAATGCAGGTTGTTACATGATCTTCGAAAAATTAATGATACCATGGAAGACATGGGAGCATTACAGCTGGGATTACCATCCCCTGTCATGATTCCAGAAAATTGGCAGATCTTAATCATTGACTTGAAAGATTGTTTTTTCACCATTTCTTTGCATCCTGATGACTGTGAACGTTTTGCATTTTCCATAAATTCTGTAAATAAGGCTGAACCTGCGAAAAGGTATCAATGGGTAGTTTTGCCACAGGGAATGAAAAATTCCCCAACTATGTGTCAAATTTATGTAGCTTGAGCCTTGCAATCAATCAGAAAATC
This sequence comes from Patagioenas fasciata, assembly GCF_037038585.1. Classification (NCBI taxonomy): domain Eukaryota; kingdom Metazoa; phylum Chordata; class Aves; order Columbiformes; family Columbidae; genus Patagioenas; species Patagioenas fasciata. Next base: position 63,092,873 of record NC_092559.1, read on the forward strand.
TCATCCTGAGTTAGTGATTTACCATTACATGGATGACATATTAATAGCTGGGGAAACTTTTTCGACTGTTTTGTTGATAAATGAAGTATCTGATACATTGCAGCATAGAGGATTACAAATTGCTCCAGAAAAGGTACAAATTCAACCAGCATGGAAATATCTTGGTTGGGAGATTTCTCAGTCCACAGTGAAACCTCAGAAAACAGTATGTCGGCCTGTCATTCAATCCTTAAATGATGTGCAGAAACTAGTGGGTGATCTGAATTGGGTCCGGACCATTTGTGGGATCACTAATGAGGATTTAGCTCCAATTGTAAAACTGCTAAAAGGGGATAGTGACATGAGCTCTCCTAGAACGCTTACTGCTGAGGCGGAAGCTGCTCTGAAAAAGATTATGTCCAAACTTGTAAAAGCTTTCAGCCATAGGTGGAACCCAGATTATGTAATCGGACTACTAATTGTAAACAATGCTAACTATTCTTTTACTCTCATAATGCAACAGACAACTGGTAAGGAGCCGTTAAAGATCTTAGAGTGGGTGTTTTTGCTTTTTCAACTCAAACGAACCATTACAACCAGGGTTGAGGTCTTTACTCAGCTTATAATGAAAGGTAGGCAGAGAATAGTTGAAATTTCAGGGGGTGAGCCTGCATATATCATTGTTCCCCTCATTTCAGAATATTTACAGTGGGCTTTGCAGAACTCCTTACCTTTTCAGATTGCGTTATTAGATTCTCAAGCTTCAATTAAGACATTTTCCCCTCCACACAAGTTAATGTCAGTTTTGAATATGGGATCAATGGAGGAGGGCCCCCCTCTTCTCTCAGAATTTCCTGTTAAAGGGCCCACAGTGTTCACTGACGCAGGGGGTAAAATGCAGAAAGCAGCAATTACATGGAAAACAGATGGAAAATGGCAAGATGTGATACTAACTGACCTGAAAGGATCAACTCAGCATTTGGAACTCAGGGCTGTAATAGAAGTGTTTATCAGATTTGCTCATAGCCCAGTGAATATTGTTTGCGATTCTTTCTATGTGGTAGGTGTGGTAGCTCGCATTGAAAGATCATTGCTCAAAGAGGTTCCAGATGCACAACTGATGTCTTTGTTCAAGCAATTATGGTTGTTGGTCGAAGAGAGACAACACCGATACTTCATAACACATATCCATAGTCATCTGACAATTCAAGGTGATTTAGCTGAAGGAAACTGCCGAGCTGATTTTCTTGTATCTCCTGCCTGGGTTCCACCTCCAATAGATAGGTTTGGGCAAGCAGTACGCTCTCATAGTTTCCTCCATCAGTCTGCTCAGGTCTTACAGCAGCAATTTTCATTGTCCGAAAGTGAAGCCCTAGGTATTGTTAAAAGTTGTGCAGATTGTCAGCGCATCTCAGTAGGGCTGGGTGCAGGAGTCAATCCAAGAGGATTAGGAGCTTTGGAATTGTGGCAAATGGATGCCACACATGTCCCTGATTTTGGCAGACTGAAGTATGTGCATGTGTCTATTGATACATATTCTTTCGCCATATGGGCCACTGCTCGGACTGGTGAAACTAGTTCACATGTGCAACAACATTTACGTTCTGCTTTTGCAGCTTTGGGAGTTCCTGCACAGGTCAAGACAGACAATGCACCTGGTTATATCGCCAAAGCTACTGCCACCTTTTTTCAATTGTGGGGTGTTAAGCATATTACAGGGATACCAAATTCTCCTACTGATCAAGCCTTGGTAGAAAGGATGAATCAAACTCTCAAGCATCAGCTTGACAAACAAAAAGGGGGAACTGACTGTACTACTCCACATGACAGACTAAGCAAAGCATTATATGTCTTGAACTTTTTACGCCTTCCGCAAGGGTTCGACATTCCACCTATGATTCGTTATGGAACAAGCTTAAAAGGACACTTGACAGACCTTAGAGAAAATCAATGTCAGGTCAAAATACGCAATGGAGTTACTGGTGAATGGGAGGGTCCTTTCCAATTAATAACTTGGGGGAAGGGTTATGCTTGTGTCATTACAGACCAAGGATCAAAATGGATTCCTGCGAAATGGATCAAGCCATGGCTGAATAAAGACAACAAAGATTCGACAGATGCAGAAGGACAGGAGGGAGATAAGTTGTGAGAATTGTCTCAAATGTAAACCATGAATTCTTATTCAGTGTTATAGATGCTCCTAGACCCAGTGGTCTAAAAGCTTATTAGTAAACAGATAAGGTACCTTCCATAGAGAATGCTAATTTGAACAGATGGTAAGAGTTCCAAAAGGGTGATATTACAATTAGATAATCTATGCATAGATAAGGTAAAAGTATAAGATATTTCTACCATGGTAACCTAATTTAGCAACTGGTAAGGTTTTAAAAGAGATATTAAGATTAAGCTATAGATCTTTAACATAGGTTAATATAATGTAAGATATTAAGTCAATAATTAGCATATGCTGATGGTGTTAAGTACGTTACTCTATAAACTGCACAGTTATAGATCTTTTAGGAATTTAAGAGAATATATCATATTAAGTTGTCTGACTATCCTGGATCTATTCATAGTACTTTTGATAAATTAAAATAGTGCGTTGGTAAGGTTGTCATAAGTAGAATTAAGATTTTACATATGATGTGAAGGTTTGAGTATAAGCAGATAGTTGTTTAATTTTATTAAGTAAGGTTTAGCTACATTATATGTAATTGTAATTACGTTGTTAATCACGTGTCCTATGTTGCAGTGTATTTCAGAGACGATTCAGCATGCTGTTTAAGGGGCCTGACTAATTCAAGAACAAAAAGGGGGAATTGTGGAGGGGTTTCATTAGATGGAGATATGTTGTTGAATTAGTCAGGCCCAAAGGAATCTCAAGGCCACTTCGAGAAGCTGAGAACAGAATCTGCTGTGAGAAAGAGGGGCGTTTCTTCATTAACAGGGCCTCAGCATGGCGTGAGTCGTCAGACCTATCATCGGTGGGGCTCCAGCGTGTGGACTGCCCATGATATTCATTTAGCGAATCCATGCTTGGAGCGTGGACGCGTGATTAGAGAATAGTTGTGTATATAAGGAGACATGTTTCTGTAATAAATGGCTTTGCGTGATTCACATTGAATCGGAATGCTGAGTCCTTTATTGCTCCAACACATATTTTAGACCATTGCTTTTGGATAAGTCTTTTTTTTTGTGTGGCTAAATATAAATATCTTAAGACCCTTTCATGTTGTTTCATTCCTAGCAAGGACAAATTAAAAAAGGTTCTAATTCTAGTGGTTTATCATATGAAAGAAAAATCTATGACTTACTCAGAAAGTATTAAGACTTTTGGGAAAAGGATTTTTACAAGTTTGCCTGGTCCAGCATGTTTTAGACTCTTCATGGAAATGGGATTTGAAAACTAGAGATGTCTTTGCTGGCCTTCCTGTGAGACATGAGCCCCGTTCATGGTGCCAGCCCAGCTCCTGGCAATGTACCATCTCAGGGCCCGGACGACAGCACACTTCATTTGCAAACCCCTTGCAGGAGCGGCTGTGCTCCTCACCCCCAGCCCGGACTCTGCCTCCCAGCCCAGCTCACCAGACCCTGGGAATGGCTGAGCCTGGCAGCCAGGCAAGAGGTCTGCACCCTGTGATATGTCCATCACCAACTTCAGTGGGCGATAACCAAACTACCTGTTCTGTGTCTCTGACCATTCCTCTTGATCTCTTCTGTTTCAGTTTTAGTTTGGGGGGATAGGATAAGCAAAAGCACTTTGGAAGGGCATTGCCTGCCCTGATGCCACAGAAATACCACAGAAGGGGGAATTGCAGTGCTTTCCAAAATAATCCCCACCTCTACTCCTCAGTCCAACTCCTATCTGCATCTTTGTCAAATACAGTACCTAAGTTTTCAACCAGTTGTTTGCATGTCTTAATCATTTTCCAAAACTGTTTTAAAAAAATAATACTCCAGCTGTGCTTACAATTAGCTTAAATTGTTCTTTCATACCAAACATATTTAACAGAGTCTACATTGTTTTACACCGCAATGGAATTTCAAATTGGCTTGATTTGCTCTCATATTATCCATTGCTTTGGACATATTTTATACATAAGCATTTCAGACATGCCAAACATTGCTCACTGTTGCTGAAAAGACCCTTGTAATTAATAACTAAAATAAAGGAAAAAACTCCTTATAAAATATTTAAAGGCTGCAGTTCTCTAACTAGGATGCAATATGTGAAAACACCTCTAAAAAACCCCACATTATAACAGAATTGTATGTATTTAAGACTATTAAAAATAATAAATCTGATACTTTCTCTTTATTCCATCTCAGAAGGTTTTGAAAGGTTTCTCACATACTATAGTTGCCATATAACTACATGCTTCAAAAAAATTAATTCAAGAGACAAAACATAATTTATTACCCCAGAGTAATATGTAATGTGGTGATTCATCTCACGTAAAAAAGCTGCTTTCTTTGTCATCTTTGTAAGTAGCATTCATTTTCCTGGCATAAGCACAATTCACAGATTCATCATGGTCCTCCCAGATTCAGATAGCATCATAACATATATTTAGCAGTAGCAGACAGTGAGCAGCAGATACAAGTGACCGGCTGATGAGCTAATATGCTTTGGTTGCTTTTCCAACTTCACAGAATCACAGAATGTTAGGGATTGGAAGGGACCTCGAAAGATCATCTAGTCCAATCCCCCTGCCGGAGCAGGAACACCTAGATGAGGTTACAGAGGAAGGCGTCCAGGTGGGTTTTGAATGCCTCCAGAATAGGAGACTCCACAACCTCCCTGGGCAGCCTGTTCCAGTGTTCTGTTACCCTTACTGAGAAGAAGTTTCTTCTCAAATTTCAGTGGAATCTCTTGTGTTCCAGTTTGCACCCATTACCCCTTGTCCTACTGTTGGTTGTCACCGAGAAGAGCCTGGTTCCATCCTCATGACACTCACCCTTTATATATCTGTAAACATTAATGAGGTCATCCCTCAGTCTCCTCCAAGCTAAAGAGAACCAGCTCCCTCAACCTTTCTTCATAAGGGAGATGCTCCACTCCCTTAATCATCTTTGTTGCCCTGCGCTGGACTCTCTCCAGCAGTTCCCTGTCCTTCTTGAACTGAGGGACCCAGAACTGGACACAGTACTCCAGATGGGGTCTCACCAGGGCAGAGGAGAGGGAAAGGAAAACCTCTCTTGACCTACTAACCACTCTCCTTCTAATACACCCCAGGATGCCATTGGCCTTCCTGGCCACAAGGGCACAGTGCTGGCTCATGGTCATCCTGCTGTCCACCAGGACCCCCAGGTCCCTTTCCCCTACGCTGCTCTCTAATAGGTCATTCCCCAACTTATACTGGAACCTGGGGTTGTTCCTACCCAGATGCAAGACTCTACAATTTCCCTTGTTATATTTCATTAAATTTTTCCCTGCCCAGCTCTCCAGCCTGTCCAGGTCTCGCTGGATGGCAGCACAGCCTTCTGGCGTGTCAGTCACTCCTCCCGGCTTGGTGTCATCAGCAAACTTGCTGATAGTACACTCTATTCCCTCGTCCAAATCGTTGATGAATATATTGAATAATACCGGTCCCAGTACTGACCCCTGAGGCACTCCACTAGATACAGGTCTCCAGCTGGACTCTGCCCCATTAACTACAGCTCTCTGGCTTCTTCCCTTCAGCCAGTTTGCAGTCCACCTCACTACCCAATCGTCCAGGCTGCACTCCCTCAGTTCAGCTGTAAGGATGCTGTGGAAGACTGTGTCAAATGCCTTACTCAAGTCAAGGTAGACCACGTCCACCGCTCTGCCATCATCCATCCATCTTGTTATGTCCTCATAAAAGTCAATGAGTTTGGTCAAGCATGACTTCCCCTTGGTGAAGCCATGTTGACTGCCCCTAATGACCCTCTTATCCTTGATATGCCTTGAGATGGCACCAAGGATAAGTCGTTCCATCACTTTCCCAGGGATGGAGGTGAGGCTGACTGGTCTATAATTACCCGGGTCCGCCTTCTTGCCCTTTTTGAAGACTGGAGTGACATTTGCTTTCCTCCAGTCCTTGGCAAAGATGATGGAGAGTGGTCCAGCAATGACCTCAGCCAGCTCCCTCAGCACCCGTGGGTGCATTCCATCAGGACCCATGGATTTATGGATGTCCAGATTGCCTAACTGCTCCCTAACCCAGTCCTCATCAAATGAGGCAAACTCCTCCATTGTCCTGCCTTCCTCTGGGGCCTCAGCAGTACCGGGCTCCACAGGACAGCCTCCGGCAGAGTAGACAGAGACAAAGAAGGCATTCAGTAACTCCGCCTTCTCTTTATCTTTTGTCACCATGGCACCCACCTCATTCATCAGTGGGTCTACATTGCCTCTGGTGTTAGTTTTATCTGCCATGTATTTGAAAAAGCTCTTTCTGTTGTCCTTGACCCATCTCACCAGGTTTGATTCTAAGGAGGTCTTAGCTTTCCTAGTTGCCTCCCTACACCCTCTGACAACAGCCTTATATTCTCCCCAAGTGGCCATCCCCTCCCTCCATGATCTATAAACTCTCCTCTTCCACTTGAGCATACCCAGCAGCTCCCTTTTTAACCACGCAGGTCTCCTGACTCCCTTCCTTGACTTCCTATGTGTCAGGATGCTCTGATCTTGTGTCTGTTAGAAATAGTCCCTGAACACTAACCAACTATCTTGTTCCCCTTTACCTTCAAGCAGCCTTGCCCATGGCATTTCCCCTAGCAATTGCTTGAAAAGGCCAAAGTTTGCCCTGCTCAAGTCCAGGGTTGCAATTCTGCTTCCTGCCACATGAGATCCTGAACTCCACCATCTCATGATTGCTGCAACCAAGGCAGTCCTCAGCCTTTACTGCTTCACCCAGATCCTCCTTGTTAGTGAGGATGAGGTCCAGCAGTGCACCTCTTCTAGTCGGCTCCTCTGCCCTTTGCATCAGAAAGTTATCGTCAAGGCACTGGAGGAACCTCCTGGACTGTGGCTGGCCAGCCAAGTAGTCTTTCCAACAAACATCAGGGGAGTTAAAATCCCCCACCACAACCAGGACCTGTGATTGTGAGGCTGCTCTCAGCTGTCTGTAGAAGGCCTCATCAACTTCCTCACCCTGATCTGGTGACCTATAATAGACGCTCACAGTAGTATCACCCTTGCCAGCCTGTATAAGAGGAAAATATATATTACTTCAAAGTTGCAAACATGTTAAGAGAAAAGAGTAATAAAATTACCTAAAAATTCAGCATTGAAGTATATGTGTATATCCATCACGATGCGAACATGCAGGGTTCCCCTTCCCCTGATAACTGTTCGCTCCGGAGCCTGTACTTAGAGCTCCGAAGGTAAACTTTCAGGGGAGACCCATAATCGCAGGCAAAGTAGACTTTCAGGAAGCAAAATTTTCAGGAAAAATATTTAATGGAGTAAAATAACAAAAGGGCTGGCTCAAGCTGGGTACCTGCACAGAGGTCCACCCGAGCATAGAAAACTACAAACTTTTATATCTTTACAGACCATTCATACCCATGTAAGGAACATTTAACGAAGAACTGTTGTTTTTACATAACTGAGGACCTGGCACCTGATCCTAGCAGGGGGGAAGGACCGAGGGACATCGGACTATGAATTCTTAATGTAATACACAGTCTCTTCCCGGAATATGTACTGACACCTGTATACATACCGATACCTGTATTGATAAGTTAATTTAGGGGGAAGTGTAGGCAAAGTACCAGGAATCCATATCTTAAACAGATCGATAAGGGGAAGGGTATTGTGTGCGTGTGCGTCGGGATAGTCTGTAAACCCTGAAATACCCAACCAATGGGGAGCAGGGGTGGGAAATTGCGACCGGGATTTTTGGGGAGATATAAGCAGGGGCTTTTTGCCCTATTCGGTGTGCCTACCTTTAGGTAGAACACCCAGTCTTGCAAAATCATTATTAAAATATGCTTTGCCAAGAGATCCTACCTGGGTCTATTATATTTGCAAAAGAATTGTTTCCTACACCCAGATTCAGTCCAATAGGAAAATTTTGCCACCAGGTTCCTTGCTCCCCATTGGACCCCTTTTCCCTGACTCCATGAGGGCCTCTGTTTTGTTCAGTTGTAGACATTGGTTTTGGTCCATATCCTTGAAGGTGTCATTTTGTCTGGACAAATCCTTTCTTCTCAGCAAAGTACAAAAATAGGGCCCACTCTCCAGATGTCTCTGATGTCTCTGCGTTAGCCTTAGATTGTTTTTTTCCCAGTCAGTTCCATTTTTCCAGGCAAAATGCAAGCTAGACTTTATCTTGCAGGTGTTTAGTGTAGTCTGCAGTTATTTCTGGTAAATACAAGTAGGATTTTACAGCTTAAAATTTTAGCAAATCTAGTCTACCAAGTAACATGAATCAAAGAGTACACTAAAAATCATACAACCTTATATCTCTAAATAATCCATTACATTTGGTGTGCATCTACTTAAGCTAAATGATTAATATTGAACTTGAATTGGGCTCATCCACTGACCTCTGAGTACTAAAACCATTGCCATATAGCTCACTTATTTAGCCGGGAGAGCTCAAAGTGGGCTCATCCAGGCTGTCATATTTATAGAATGAAGTGGTTGACTTGTAGTCAAATTGCATACAGTAGGAAAGGTACGCATGAGACTCCCTGTGCCCACAAGCCACTGTGTTCAGTGTGCTGTTCTATTTCCCTGTGGGTCTCCTGGAGGGAGTTCTTGGCCTGGCTGTGGCTCAGGCCTTTACCTCCTCTGGAGCCTGGACCAAACTGCTGCTTGTTTGGCTGGGGGGGGGTTGTCGAGTGCATCCGCCACAAGGGGCAGAGGAGTCTTATTCAAAACGTGCTGATAATTAACCCTCTACTGTCTTAAAAAATACACATCTAGAAGAGAGTGAAAAAGCAGACTGTTGTTGCAGCCTGTGTTTTACCCTAATCCAGTCTCATTTTCTAATAATTGTGACCTGCTGGCTAATAAAACATCTAATGCGCTATAGATTTGTTCAGTCTATGAATTTCATTTCCACCCCAATGAATGGTGGCATTAGAAGGAAAACTCTATGGAGAAGAACTCCTCATATTCTGCTGTGTGCCCATTACTTGTTCTTTGTCCTGGTTTTGTTAAAAACAAGATGAGTTTCTCTTTTAGTGAATTTTCCTTTCAGCTAAGTTCTTCTTAGTAACTGCACTTTTCTGAAGTTGGCTACATGTTTATGCAGACATAGCAATGGAATGCAAGGTCACTGATAAGAATGCACATCCCTTAAGTGAGAAGGGCGTATTTGCAAGGGCGAACAGAACAGGTGACTAAAACTAACCAAGTATTCCATCCCATCCACATCATACACCATTTAAAGGTGGGAGATCACAAGGGTCTCTTCAACTATGGCCGACATCTGGGGAGGACCCTACCTGCTGTCCCTGCGATCTGAGGCCTAGTGACAGGCCCTGGATCCCTGAATCCAGTTCTGGTTTGCTGCAGAGTCCAACCCAGGACTTCCGGGTGCCTGTCCTGCTGTTGCCAGAGCAGCTGGTGCTGAACTGTGCTGGAAAATTCAAGATTGGTTTTGTATATTTTGTATTATTTTCTCTATTTTATTAGTAGCATTAGTAAAACATTTTTAACTTTTTCCCAACTTGCAAGTCTGTCTCTTTTTTCCTCCTATCGCCTTTTCTTATTTGGGGGGGAAGGTGTTGGGGGGCGAGGGGGTTGACAGAGACCATCTGCCACAATTTATTGTCACCCTGCAATTAAACGGTGACATTCTTGCAAGCAGACAAATAGCGCATCTGAATATGATTCTTCGGTAAGAACATTTCAAACATAAACTAACCCTCTGGTAGACTGGAAACCTTTCTAGGGGAAATTCTCTTCTGTAAACACTTGAAACTTTGGTCACTGGTTTCAGAAGTACATATTGTCCAAGCCAGCACAATGCAAGGTCACCACATTTCAGATGCAAAATATTGGGTGTTATTCTTTGTTGCTATCATGTTGTACTTGACAGTTCTAATAATTACTTGATAACAAGTTTGATATGAACGACTTCATTTTAGAATGTGTGTTTGTTTGTTTTCTGGAGCCTGAGAGATGATTTTAAAAAGTCTTAGCCCAAGACTACTCTTGAAGAAGGTGAATTGTGAAGGGAGTAAAAAACTGATACAAGTTTGCTCTCTTGGAACTGAAAGAGTAGGAACTAACCTGATATTATTGAAATACTTACAGCAGGAGATTTTATTTATTATAATTGCCAAAATGCAGGGAATAGAAGTCTGGGTTTTTTCTATTTGCTGAATACAGGTATCTGTGAAGAACCAATCTTCAAAGAAATGCAGCGCTTCAGACATCGTGATGTCTATGGTTAGAAAAAAACCCGCAACTTGGGCATCTTTGAGGTGGGTAGCCTGAAAATGTGATTCAAACCCTTCTATGTTCAGTGGCTACTCAACCTCAACAGCATGTAAAACCAGCCTTCCTTCAGCCTGCAAGTTCTCAGACCCTTTTTAAATTCACCTGGGATCTGTGAAGTAGGACAGGCTCCCCTGGGTCTGCACAGCTTGCATACCCCAACATGTCATTGTTCACATTCTCCCTGTTGATCAGGTCACTTCTTGAGAAGAAAAGAGTCTTGTCATCTACTCACTTTTTTCAGAGTTATTTCTGTCTTCAGTTCAAATTCAGTTTAAAGCAAAACAAATAACCAGCATTTCTAGCTGAGCACGAGTTCAAATGCATCTTGTATTTTGAATTTTTGAGAGAGAGGCTCTAGGCTCATCAGCCTGTGAGTCTCAGATCTCATGCTCGGCATGTGGGTCTTGGGACTCATCCCTCTAGAGTTGCAAACTCTCCTCTCAGAGGAAAGCCTGCAGGATCAGTTGTAGAAAATTGAACCTAGTTCAGGGTTTCAGTTTCTGGACACTCAGGAAATAGATGCTTAAAAAATCAGGAGTGCTACACTTTGCAGGTACTTAAGTACTCTTTAGACCTTGATTTCCTTTAGATGGCCTCTGGCACAACCATCACAACTCTAGAAAACTCAGACAGAGAAATGCCCAGTTAATCTGTGCTGGTGAGTCTAAGATGCACATTAAGTAATGAATGAGCTGCTTGACCCTACAAAGACTTGAGTAAAATTGAGGGAGGTGCAAAGTGCATATGTAGCAGCCCCAAGAACTTAAACCTGTAAAGGAAGGTGGCTAAGGAATTAGGCACTTCCAGGACTGAGTAGTGACTTATGAAGATATTTTAAGTACATAATTTTGGGAAATGAATACCTAAGTGCCTCCTTGAATGTAGTCCCAAATATTCTGCAGCTCACTACAGCGACCTACATATTGGCTTTACTGCAACACTGTTCTGCAATCTGGGACACACTTTTGCTCTGGGCTGTTCATCAGGATCCTGAGATGGGGAAAAAAGTAACTGGATTATCTCCCTTCTTATTTATAGAGATTTGGTTCTGCTCATTGTCAGACTACTTTCAAATTACAAACCTTTGAGCAGGAACTAAAAATGAACCAAGAAAGAGTTCAAATTCACCACTGAAACCATATATCTGTGACAGTTATTCACAAGAGACAAAAAATATCCAACAGGTAAAACCTTGAAAAAAAAATTCATGTATGTTTAATGTAAGTTCTAAGAATGTAGCCTGTCAAACTGGAGTAAAAAGTGAATGTAGAAAAGATAGATATATATATAAAATACACATGGTAAATTTATACAAAAATAGAGTTGCTACAGACAGAACATGCCTGACATACCAATAATAAGGAAAAAGCTGAGTCACCTCTGCCACAAACACATAGCTAACTTTGCCAATTGGTACAGGCCACAGATCCTACATTGCCAATCTAATTCTGCCAGCCCATTTTTGCCTGTTTTTCTTTGTTAGGCTTGTTCCTCCTCCAGAAAGTGGAGATGGTGACTGCTCTGTGGGAATGCAGTTTAGTGGAGGGTTGTTAGCAGAAGTATGGCATGTTTAATGGGAAAGGCAGAACCCATGTCATGCCTTGCACACTAGGTAGTGTTGTATTAGCAGCAATGCTGAGGACCATGAAGGCTTGAAGCACATGTACTGAGTGACAGCTACATTTTGCTCTCTGCCTACCTTTTGTGCTTTTGGGATACCTGTAGATCTGCAGCTATAGCTCCTATTTGGAATCTGACCTGGACTAAAGCAATGCTAACCTCAAATCCCAGTTCAGAAAATAAGTTAAAAGTGAGAAAAGGTGCTCAGATTTTGTATAAATCCCAGAATATATGGCAAACTATTTGGGGGCTTTTCTGTGCATAAATTTTCAGGATAGTTGTCATGTGTCAACTAGGTATGGGAATTTAGGTTATTAGAGCAGTATAACACCCTCTGCGAACACTGGGCATTTTTGTTCAGAATTAAACTTAATTTGATTTGCTTTAATTCATTAGCCAAGTAAATTAAGCTAAATGGAAATAACATGAATTCTGAATGAGAACATGAACACAAGGCTTTAACATGGTTTAGCTAATCTACTTTAGATCTAGTTTGGATAAATTTTCTTGAGTCTCCAAGAAGACAACATTTAAGGTTAGAGTCTATAAAGAACGCAGAACCTCTAAGCTTAGCTTAAGGTGTCTGGTTTGCAGAGGGGGCCTCTGCATCCGGTGATTTGACTCCCTGCACAGTTTGCATACACAGTCCCCAGAGACAGGCAAAAGGAAGTCTAGAAGCGGACAGAGAAGGAATGAGCACAGGGGTTGTGGGCAACACTGCCCCCTTGGGAATCTACATCCTTCCCTCATGGCTTTAGATGAATGTTTTTATGACCTTGGGAACCACAGCCCGGGCACCTTCAGTGTTTTCTTTTGAAGAACGGCATAAAGCTCAGCCCTGACAGATGTTCGTGGGAGTGCCACTGCCTCCTGAACATTGCCCTGGCTAGCAGTGAAGCAGTTTCACTCACATGGAGGGGAATCCCAGCTTCTTTGGCCTCAGAGGTTCAGGAGCAAGTGTCTATGGTCAAAGCGTGAGCTAGGGCTCTTCCTTCTATTGTTGTCTCCGAGAATGCCAAGGGAGGTTGTGAGATGAGAGCATGACCATGAGGCCCATTGCTCTGAGCATTTACTGCCAGTGGTTCGTCCTCCTAGGGCTGCTCCTGTAGTTTACACCAATCAATAATGAATTTTAAAGAGAAATTGGCCACAACTACCTTCTCTAGGATACTTCATCCTTTGGATGGGCACTCATGATCTAAGAGTAGTCGAGAGGTAAACCTGCAGCATCTTCCAGCTTCCTTCTCTGGCTGTCAACACACAGTTCCCCAGTCTGTGCTCTACTCGGACTGCAAGGAAAGAGAAAATTGCTTCCTCCTTCCCATCCTCCTGTTCTATCAAGTTCCAGACAGGCTTTTCTTGTCACATTGGTATACTGAGCAATGCTCCAAGGTGCAGAGTCTGTCCTTTATCTGGTTACTACTGTGAGCAGTTAAATTTCTTTTCTCCCCACGCCGAGGCACAGGGATGCATATTGCTCATCTCTTTTGGTCAAACAAATTCTTTAACTGTGTTTCAAAGTGTGAGCAATCAATTCTTGAACTACAACATGCTCCTTCATCACTGTGCGTGCTGTGGGGGTATGGACAGCTAAGCCTGGAAAATTACCTATTCAGGACAGTACTGGAGTACTGCATCCAGTTCTGGGCTCCCCAGTTTAAGAAGGACAAGGAATTACTGGAGGGAGTCCAGTGGAGCGCTACAAAGATGATTAGGGGCCTAGAGCATCTTTCTTATGAGGAGAGACTGAGAGAGTTGGGTCTGTTCAGCCTGGAGAAGAGAAGGCTGAGAGGCGATCATATTTATACTAATAAATATCTCAAGGGTGGATGTCAAGAGGATGGAACCAGACTCTTTTCACTGATGCCCAACAATAGGATGAGGGGCAATGGGCACAGACTGAAGCATAGGAGGTTCCATCTGAATATGAGAAGAAACTTCTTTATTTTGAGGGTGACAGAGCACTGGAACAGGCTGCTCAGAGAGGTTGTGTAGTCTCCTCTGGAGACATTCAAAACCCACCTGGACGCATTCCCATGTGATCTGCTCTAAGTGAACCTGCTTTAGCAGGGGGGTTGGACTAGATGATCTCCAGAGGTGCCTTCCAACCCTAACCATTCTGTGATTGTGTGATTCTGAGGACACTGTGAGACAGAACTGTCATTGTTTATGACCACCTGGTGGAAAAGGCAGGCACACTAGCTGCTCACCGCTGCAGGATGATGCATCAGCCACATTTTTATTCATGGTTTAACATTCAACTTCAATTTTCCATCTGACTTTCATGACACTCAAAATTCAGCTTAAAAGAACCCTGACACACTGTTTACCTTAATCAAAGCAGAGATCTAGCTACCTTTCAGCACACGGTTGTGAATGGATGTTGCTTATGGAACAGTTTGAACTGAGAGCAACTGCCTGTGCTTTTATCACAAGTGAGTCCCAGGCAGACAGTAGGAAGGAGAAAAGGAAAAATAGAAAATGCAGACACTAAATTTTTGAAATTAAAGACTCTGCTGAAGAAGGGAATTGATCTTGGGTAGACAGACTTTTCTTACCATCTAGCAATCCTTGGTTATCATGTTCACTCTTGTTTGCATGAATCTAGTGGACAGCCTGTGTTTCTATACTGTAGCTACACAGAGATGCAACACAAAACTGGTACAATACTCTGACAGCAGAGACTTTCACTCTGATATAGCTTGCTGTGCTCCTGAACAAGACTGCAAGCAAACAAGATGTTTCCTTGCATTCACAACACTTATTAAGCTCTCAGAACACCCTCAGACATATGGTGTGAACTGTGGAGTTGTCCTATTCAGAGATAGGAGCTGGACTCAATGATCCTTGTGGGTCCCTTCCAACTCAGGATATGCTATGATTCTATGAAAAAGGAAAGGACGAGGATGCTCTTATATTATTAGGTTGGTGAAAAAGTAATTGCGGTTTCGGCCCATGAATTTTAAATCATTATAACTAGGTTGTCGAGGGTTAAAATTGCGGGGTGACAATCAAACCCTGGCAGATGTATTGTTAACCTCCTCTCCCCCCCACTTCCCCCTTTTGCCCCTCCCTCTCCCCCCTTCCCACTCAGGACAGGCGATCGGGAGAGAAAGAAGGACAGAGAGAAGAGAGTTGGAAAAATTAAAGATGTTTTACTAATGCTACTAATAAGAATAGAGAAAATAATACAAAATATACAATACCAATATTGAAAGTCTCAGCAACTGCAGAGTCAGCACCCAAAGTCCTGGATTAGACTCTGTAGCCAACCGGAGCTGGATTCAGTCTCTCACTAGGCCTCAGTTTGCAGGGACAACTAGCAAGGTCCTCTCCTAATGTCGGCCATAAGCAGAAGGGAAGTAAAAAAGGAATGAGATCCTCATGATCTCCCATTTTTATATGAAGTATTCACCTGAATGGAATGTTATACACAGTTGGTCACCGGTTTCTCGTTGCCCCTCTCACGAGATGTTCATCCGTGCTTATCAAGAAGTTTGCATTCCATTGCTAGGTTTACCAAAACATGTGTCTGGTTCTCCAGGAAAATGCAGTTAATATGAAGGCTTTAGCTGACAGGCAAAATTCACTAAAAGAGAAACTTGTTTTTAACAAAACCAGGACATTCCACCCCTTATAATATGCCATTCACTGAATACTTAAACCTTATCAATACAATCTATCAATACAATCTAATTAATCACTGCTACTATATATATACAGACACATATGTACATATATACATAGGAGTAATTAATCAGTGGACCATCCTTGGAAAGTTCATTAAGTTCATTTTGTCACAACAGTCTCCCAGGGCAGGAAAAATGGTACAAGTGCATCTCATGACCACTGTTTGTGGGTTAAAGACACCAACTTCGAAGAAGTTGTCAGGTGCCACTCGAAGAAGCTAGCTCTGGTTTCATCATCACTGTCTTGATCTGAAAGACACTTATTAAACACTGTTAGTGTGGCAATTCACATCATAGAGTTCAGTATTGCATATTTTCACCTAAAATCAAATCCCCTTGAGGTACACATCGAACTTCTCCATCCTTAAGCATCATCCACCAGGTGCTGCCAGGTCCCTGGGCAAAAACAATACCACGAATGGGTTTGCCTTTGCCTGAGGCAGGAGTAACCCAGACTGCCTTTCCTAAGATATTTTTCATGTGTACTACAGGGACTTTATCTCCTTCTACAGTCCGTAGAATTTCTGATTGGGCAGGCCTGACTCGATTGGTTGATCCCCTAGTGTTGACCAATCAAGTGGCTTTTGCTAAATGTGAATCCCAGTTTTTAAAGGTTCCACCACCCAGTGCCTTTAGTGTAGTTTTTAATAAACCATTGTACCTTTCAATTTTCCCAGAGGCTGGTGCATGATATGGAATATGATATACCCACTCAATACCATGTTCTTTGGCCCAATTGTCTATAATACTGATTTTGAAATGAGTTCCATTGTCTGATTCAATTCTTTCTGGTGTACAGTGTCGCCAAAAGACTTGCTTTTCAAGGCCCAAGATAGTATTTCGGGCTGTAGCATGAGGTACAACATATGTTTCCAACCATCCAGTGGTTGCTTCCACCATTGTAAGTACATAACGCTTACCTTGACGTGTTTGTGGAAGTGTGATATAATCAGTATGCCAAGCTTCTCCATACTTATACTTTAACCATCGCCACCCATACCATACAGGCTTTAACCGTTTCGCTTGTTTGATTTTGGCGCAAGTTTCACATTCATGAATAACCTGTGAAATAGTGTCCATAGTTAAATCCACCCCTCGATCACGAGCCCATTTGTATGTTGCATCTCTACCTTGATGCCCTGAAGCATCATGGGCCCACTGAGGTAGGAAAAGTTCACCTTTATGTTGCCAGTCTAAGTCCACTTCAGCTACTTTAATCTTAGCAGTTTGATCTGCTTGTTGGTTGTTCAGATGTTCCTCGGTAGCTCGACTTTTAGGCACATGAGTATCTACATGACGAACTTTCACAGGCAGGCTCTCTAGCCAAGCAGCAATGTCTTGCCACAGTGTGGCAGCCCAAATGGGTTTACCTCTGCGCTGCCAGTTGCTTTTCTTCCATTGCTGTAGCCACCCCCACAAGGCATTTGCTACCATCCATGAGTCAGTATAGAGATAAAGTATTGGCCACTTTTCTCATTCAGCAATGTCCAAAGCCAGTTGGATGGCTTTCACTTCTGCAAAATGACTAGATTCACCTTGTCCTTCAGTGGCTTCTGTAACTTGTCGTGTGGGACTCCACACAGCAGCTTTCCACCTTCATTGTTTTCCTACAAGACAACAGGATCCATCTGTGAACAGTGCATACTGCTTATCAGTCTCTGAAAGAGTATTATATGGTGGTGCTTCTTCAGCACGTTTTACTTCCTCCTCATCTGGAGACATCCCAAAGTCTTTGCTTTCTGGCCAGTCTGTAATCACTTCTAAGATCCCTGGACGACTGGGACTTCCAATTCGAGCTCGTTGCGTGATCAGTGCAATCCATTTGCTCCACGTTACTTCGGTTGCATGATGTGGAGAGGGAACCATCCCTTTGATGATCCAGCTCAGCACCGGCAGTCGAGGTGCCAGGAGGAGCTGTGCTTCAGTGTTGATCACTTCTGAAGCAGCTCGATCTCCTTCATATGTTGCTAGTATCTCCTTTTTAGTTGGAGTATAGTTGGCCTCAGATCCTTTGTATCCTTGACTCCAAAAACCTAAGGGTCGACCTCGGGTTTCTCCTGGTGCTTTCTGCCAGAGGCTCCAGGTAAGTCCATTATCTCCGGCTGCGGTGTACAGCACATTTTTAACATCTAGTCCAGTCTGAACTGGTCCAAGGGCCACCGCATGAGTTATCTCACGCTTAATTTGCTCAAAGGCTTGTCGTTGTTCAGGGCCCCACTCGAATTGGTTCTTTTTACGAGTCACCCGATAGAGAGGGCTCACAATGTGGCTGTAGTCAGGAATGTCCATTCTCCAAAAACCTACAACGCCCAAGAAAGTCTGTGTCTCCTTTTATTAGTAGGTGGAGACATAGCTGCAATTTTGTTGATCACATCCATTGGGATCTGACAACGGCTATCTTGTCATTTTATTCCTAAAAACTGGATCTCTCGTACAGGTCCCTTGACCTTGCTTCATTTTATGGCAAAACCAGCATCCAAAAGAATCGGAATTATTCTCTCACCTTTCTTGAAGACTTCTTTTTCTGTGTTGCCCCATTCGATGATGTCATCAATATATTGCAAGTGTTCTGGAGCTTCACCTTGCTCCAGCGTGGTCTGGATCAGTCCATGGCAGATGATAGGACTGTGTTTCCACCCCTGGGGCAAGTGATTCCATGTATACTGGATGTCCCTCCAGGTGAAAGCAAACGGCGGCCTTCACTCTGCTGCTACAGGAATAGAGAAAAATGCATTAGCAATGTCAATTGTAGCATACCACTTGGCTGCCTTTGACTCCAGTTCAAATTGCAGTTCTAGCATGTCAGGCACAGCAGCACTCAGTGGTGGTGTAACTTCATTCAGGCCACGATAGTCTACAGTTAGTCTCCACTCGTCACTAGACTTACGCACTGGCCAGATTGGGCTGTTAAAAGGTGAGCGAGTCTTACTGATCACACCCTGGCTTTCCAATTGACGGATCAACTTCTGGATAGGAATCAAAGAGTCTCGATTGGTGCGATATTGCCTGCGATACACCGTCGTGGTAGCAACTGGCACCTGCTGATCGTCAACCATCAGCAGTCCTACAAACAGAAGGATCATCTGAAAGACCAGGCAAATCAGACAGCTGTTCAATTTCCTCAGTGTCCACAGCTGCTATACCAAATGCCCACCTATACCCTTTTGGGTCCTTAAAATATCCTCTCTTGATGTAGTCTATGCCAAGGATGCACGGAGCATCTGGACCAGTCACAATGGGATGCTTTTGCCAGTTTTTTTCCAGTTAGGCTCATTTCAGCCTCTACAACAGTCAGTTCCTGGGATCCCCCAGTCACTCCAACAATATTGATGGATTGCGTTCCTTTATAATTAGAAGGAATTATTGTGCACTGAGTACTAGTGTCCACTAAAGCTTTGTACACCTGCGGGTGTGTTGTACGAGGCCATCGTATTTGTACAGTCCAATAAACTCTGTTGTCCCTTTCCTCCACCTGCTTGGAGGCAGGGCACCTCTAATTTCTGTTTTGCACAGTCTCTGGGTGTGAATTAGAGGTTCCTTCAAGAGCATCAGAATCTCTTCTGCTCCTTTTGTAAACTGGAGCAGCCACTTTCCTAGGAGTTTTTCCTTTTATCTCACGTACTCGTTCTTTAAGTTCTGAGGTAGGTCTTCCATGTCACTTATTCATGTTTTCTCCCTACTCATGTAGGAAGAACCACAGTGAACCTCTTTTTGTGGGCTGCCTCGGTCCTCTCTCTCGAGATTGGAAACGCCTTCTCCTAATAGCTGAAACATAAGTTTGTGCAGGTCGTGAATGGTACGAGTCTTCTCTGAGCTCTTTGATTTCCTGCAACAGCTTTTCAAACCGGTCATCAGATTTTTCACACAGTTTCTCCACAGCAGAGACACAAGCCCGCAGAGGACCAGCAAGGCTGTCCTCAAAGTCCCAGAGCTGCTCAATCACTTCATTAATTTCTTGTGCACCTCTAGCTGACCAGACCATTCCTGCCAAGGACTTAGCATATGCAGGTGGTGTACTTTGTACAAATCTGCGCCACATAGATCGTGTACAATTGATTCTATCTGGGTCTGTCCCCTCTTGGCTGTTTGGTCATAGATAGATGATCTCTCGCACAGCTAATTCTCTCAGGAACTGGATACCTCTCTCCATAGTATTCCATTTCCCTAACTTGGATATACAATCTTCCTTGTAGGGAAATCTGACTTTCATAGCTGCGAGGAGTCGGGTCCAGAGAGTAGAGGCGTTAGACTCTCTTGAAATTGCCCTTTCAATGGTGGAATCTTTTGACCGAGATCCCAGCTGCTTGGCTTCACCACCTTCTAATTCAACTGTTTCTGCCCCATTGTCCCAGCATCGGAGCAACCAGGTTAAAATATTCTCACCTTCACGACGACTGAAGTCTTTTCGCAGATCTCTCAGCTCACCTGGAGAAAAGGACCGAGTGGTGGTCACTTCATCTCCTCCCTGCGCTGATGACTCCCCTTGGGTTGATGTTGGCCCTGTGCCATCACCTGCTGCACGAGTAGTCTTTCTAGTGACTTTCTTGCAACCGGCAACTGATGCTGATATGGGCTCACCATCATTTGATTCATTTTCAGAGTCTGAATGACTGTCACAGTGATTGCTGTGGTTACAGCAGCAACAGTGAGCAGTGTGTGAAGAAGGGGGGGCTGCCTTGTTAGCCTTTGAGGCTGGAGAGGTAAGGTTATCTGCAGCGACCTTGGCAGAGGAGCTCTGCGGAGGAGCTGTAGCTTCAGCCTGTGAAGCCACGGTTGGGGGGGCAGTGGCTGCAGCAGCAGCTTTGGCTGTTTTGCCTTTTCTCGAGCGGCTAGGAGTGCTTTTTGCTAAAGCTTCCGAAGACGCACTGCAAATCTCAGGACTAAGAAGAGACGCAAACCTCCTATTGAACCTCATTTCTCTTAACAGTAACACAAACTGACACACATTCAGCAAACCAGATAACACCATCACAGTTCTATCAAAGCTCCAAGGATATTCAAAGTTCTCTAAAACATTTGCAAACTGTCCTAGTGAAAACACGAACATATGGTTAGTCAGCCTTTCTAAATATTCACTTGACCAATTAGCAAATACAGAGCCGTATTGCTCTTTTATCTCTCCCGGAGGCTTTTCAAGGTAAAGCAAAAACGAGTAAAAATACATTAGCGCCTGCAGTATAATGAAATAAATCAGTGTCAAACCACACAGGATCATCATCACCACTAAATAATATCCGAATCAAACAGACACGTGAGTATCACAACTCTATGAGTTGGCACCGTGCCAAGAAAATTGAAAGGTACGTCAGAGCAGTAGAAAAGCCAAAAATCTCAAATTTACCCCTTTCTCTCGCCCCACGTTGGGCGCCAATTATCTGTCGAGGGTTAAGATTGCGGGGTGACAATCAAACCCTGGCAGATGTATTGTTAACCTCCTCTCCCCCCCACTTCCCTCCTTTGCCCCTCCCTCTCCCCCCTTCCCACTCAGGACAGGCGATCGGGAGGGAAAAAAGGACAGAGCAGCCTTTCAGTACTTAAAGGGGGCCTACAAGAAAGCTGGAGAGGGACTTTTAACAAGGGCAAGTAGTGATAGGACAAGGGGTAATGGTTTTAAACTGAAAGAGGGTGGATTTAGATTAAATATAAGGAAGAAATGATTTACTATGAGGGTGGTGAGGCACTGGAACAGGCTGCCCAGAGAAGCTGTGGATGCCCCCTCTCTGGAAGTGTTCAAGGCCAGGTAGGATGAGCATTTGAACAACCTGGTCTAGTGCAAGTTGGCAGTGGTGATAGTAACAGAATCAACTTTACAAGATGTTTCCTTCCATGTTCTCTTATGGAACAGGACAGGATGGGTCTTTGCTGCTGGATCTGTTACAGTTGGATTAATATTAGGATAGCAACCAGCCCTGTAGCCATAGAACTCTTGTAATCAGTAACCAAACTCTGTTCTTAAAGCTGACATAGATTTATGGTATATTCTTATAAGGCAGGTAACTGTAACCAAGCCTTATTCTTAAGGTGGACATAGATTTACGATATATTCTTTTAAAGTTGGTACCGTAGAAAATAACTGATAATTATAGTATCTTTTAGATAGGAAGTTTGTGTTAGAATAGGTGTGGAATATGCTAATGGTTGTCAGGGGTGTAATGAATATGTATGTGACTAACTTGTATAATAAGGTATGGTCTGAATCAGGTGTTCGAAACCAGCTTTGGGTGCGAACCCCTGGTTTCCCAGCGCTGAAATAAAGCACCGCATATAAGTACGTCCGTGGTTATGTGTCCTGATTGCTAACAGTGGGGTTGGAACTAGATGATCTTTAAGGTTTCTTCCAACCCAAACCTTTCTATGATTCTTTGAACTTGAAAATATTTGGGTAAATGTTCACAGGCAGTGCAGCAGGCATATCTAAGGATGCAAAAGGTAATAAGTCCACCAAATTTCAAGTCCTTATCCCAAAGTATGAAAGAACTAAAGCTTTATAGCCAAACTGTTTAAATAATCTAAGAGGAAAAAACTTTTTTGTTTTTATGATTTCCTCCTGAGAAATAGCTGAACAACTTACGTTTAAGTTTCCCAGAAGAATTCAGGCTGGAGCAGAAAACCAGCACAGAACATGTTAGCTGGAATAATAAAAGTATGGCAAAATAAGACGGTACTGCAAACAGGTCCTAGTAATTCACCAAAAAGATACCTGTGCTTCACCAAATAATGTAGGTATTTGCAGTGTCAACAGTTTGTTAATATTTTCTAAATGCTTTGCAGGGTTGTGCTGAAAAATCTGGATTAAAAGACTTGGGGTTAGAGGCGCAGGGGTTAGAGACCCCTAAAAGGTAAAAGATTTGGGGGTGACGACCCCTAAAATTAAGATCTGAAACAAGGTTGAAAAAAAAAGAAGAAAAATAAAACAAGATAAAGGAAAGAAAAGGGGAAAAGAAACTCTGTTCAAGTCCTTGTTTTAGTTTATGAGTGTTTATGAGTGCACGAGTATGGGTTAATTGTTTTATTGGTTGTTGTTACAATTGTTTCTTTGTGGTGCTGTTTGTGTAAGCCCACTGTAAGCCTTCTCCCTCTCTGTGCTTCCCCCCTCCCCCACTCCTTCTCTTGTTCTGCTCCTTCTCCCTTTCTCCCGCCTTTCTTACAATATGGGATAAGGAATGTCTGTTCCTAGCGATATTCTTAAGAAATCAGTATTAGGGTGTGGTTTAAAACATTGAAAAGAACTTGGAAATGTGTCTGGGGGAAATACAAGGCAGGAAGATCTTCTGAGATATTGTAATCAAAGGTGACCACTGTGTAAGTTTGATGATGGGAAAAGTGACCGGAGAATGGAACCTTGAATTAAAATACTTTGCTGCATTTGATGTTGTTTTTGAAGTGAGAAGGGAAATGGGATGAGGTCACATGGGCAGAGATGTTTTTCTGTTTGTGGAGGCATTCCAAATGGCAAAATGAATGTGGTATCAATTGGGCTTTGGAAAGAGAATGGAAAGGAAAAGATAAAAATCTGGCCACATGTAAACTGCAAAAATTGCAAGGAGATTATGCTAGGGATTTTGATGTTGCTTGGGGGATCTTGTGTCATGATAGAGTTCAGCAGAAAGAGAAATGAGAAGTTCAATTAATTGTGACTTTAAAGGGGTTTTCTGATAAAGATCAGGGAGTAAGTCTGGATCGGGGAATGACTGGAGGAAGTAGAGGAAAAGGACAAAGGAGAGGCATCGGATCCCAGAAGCTCAGAGAAAATCAGTGTGTGTATTGTAAACAAGAGGGACACTGGAAAAAGAGATTGTCCTCACTTAAGAGAACTAAGTGTCCAGAATCTAAATTCGGTGTTTGTTTGTTGCTGTGCTTAAATAAGGTTGCTAAGCTTAATAAATGACGAGGATTAGGGAAACCCTTGGTCTGAATTAAACTGGGGGCAAGATCAGAGGCTGAGTGGTAGATACTGGAGCCTCATATTCGGTTTTGAATACTAAGAATACATACCTAGATTTAGTATCCCAATTGGAATGTCCTCTGACCAGGGAACACATTTTGTTGCTAAAATGATTTCAGAAATAAGTAGAATCCTCCTCTGATAAAAGAAAATTTGAAACGATATCATACTTAATTGTGGTTCTTGTATAAATTAGATTAGGAAAATGGCCTAAATATGGGATTCTAAGTTAAAGTGCTATATTGCAATTAGTGTAATTCTGCAGAAATTTGGAAAAATGGGATGCAGTACTGTATGCTAATTTACTATTATTGTTATGTAATAATTATGAGACTAGAAAATAATTTGTTAAACTCTGATTCGGACAGAATTTATGCACTAGTTGGAGATATGTGAAATAAAACCTAAATGCTGTGCTAGATGTGAACTTGGGAGAGGTTGTATTTAAAAGCTGCTAGAATATGAACTGATTTGGATCTAGAAAAATGAAAATAATGGATTGATGTTTAATCTGTTTATTGCAAAAGGTAAATGGGGCTGAGGAATGTAAAAGGAATACATATTGCTCAGCCAGTTGAAATTGCATATAAAGTGTATAATAGCAGGAAAGAAATAGAAAAAAAAGAGGCAAAAAGAGCTCAGCCTGTGCTGTGCTGAAAGATAAGCTCAGCCAACTCATGGCAACAGGGTCTGGCAGCTCTCACTTGGTACCAGTGATTACACCAGCTGTGTGGCCTTGCCTGTATCTAAACTACAGAGAAAAAAAAAAAAAATGGAAAAAAGCTGGCTGCCCACTGCTAAAGCGGCAAAAAGCAGGGCGGGGCGGGGGGGGGCTTTTCCCCGCCAGGATGATGTTGCTGCTAGAGAGCTGTAATAATGAATGAAGGAGACTGAGGGTGAATTTAAAGGCATACCCAGCAGATCCCTGGTTCCAATGAGGCTGGGAAATTAAACCATAGATTTTGTAATAGAGTTATTCTTTGGTAGTTAGTTGTAAAAGACTTCTTAGTAAATTCACCATGCTAGTTCTTGGGGTCATGGGAAAGACCAGTTTTGAAACCAATGAAATGCCAAATTTGGAACAAAGTTTTAACACATGAATTCTTGTATATGCCAGAAAGCCCTATACCTCTCTTAGGTCAAGATTTGTTAAGTAACTTGTAAGCTCAAATAACAGTTTCTGAGAATTCTGTTCAGCTGCATATCCCACAAGAAAATACTTGGAAGGCTGTGATGGATGCACTTGACCTTCCCCCCCAGCCAAACCAGCAGCAGTTTGGTCCAGGCTCCAGAGGAGGTAAAGGCCTGAGCTGTAGTCAGGCCAAGAACTCCTATTAGGAAACCCACAAGGAAGCAGAACGGTGTGTGGAACATCGATACATTGTGGGTGCAGGGAGTCTCGTGCATACTTTTCATACTGTATGCAATTTGACTACGAGTCAACCACTTCATTCTATAATATGACAGCCTGAGTGAGCCTACTTTGAGCTCTCTCTGCCAAATAAGCTGGCTGTACAGCAATGGTTTTGCTACTCACAGGTCAGCGGATGAGCCCAATTTAAGTTTCATGTCAATCATTTAGCTTAAGTAAATGCATACTAAATATAGTGAATCATCTAGAAGTATAAGGTTGTGTGATTTTTAATATACACTCTTCTTCATGTTACTTAGTAAGCTAGTTTTGCTGAAATCTTAAGTTCTAAAGTTCTGCTCATATTCACCAAAAGCAACTACAAGCTACACTGAACACTTGCAAGATAAGGCCTGTTTTGCACTTTGCTGAGAAGAAAAAAAATTACTCAGATAAAACAGCACCTACAAGGCTATGGATTATAAACAATGTCTACTGTTGGAGAATGGCTTGGAAATGGGGGACGTGGGTCTGCAGAGCAGTTGTACGAGCAGAGCCTATTCTGAAGGCCTTAGCATAAGTAGCAAGACTAGGCTGCAGTGGGAACCGCTGACTGTTTCAGTAAAATCAGTAAGGTCACTGAGACCTTGGCAGAGTTTCACAAGCAGCTTTCAACAGCACAAGAATGTAGAATAAGCATAGCTAGCAGCTGCAAGTAGGAGGACCATGCAAATGTACTGTTAGAGCTTAAACCAATTAGTAGGTGACAGGTATGCATAATTATCGTGAACTGTATAAGTATATGCTATTCGGGCTAATAAATCAAACTATGCTTTATCACTCATATTGAGTCGACCTGCGTGTTCCTCCGCCGCTCAAAGTCTACAGCTAAACAAAACAAAGGCGCATATGAGGTCAGTGAAAAGGATCCAATGAGAAGCATGAAGACCCCAAAGTGAAATATTCCTATTGGACTGAATCATGGTATGATTGGTCTGTAAAGATTTAAAAGTCTATGGTTTTCTATGGTTGGGTTGGACCTCTGCGCAGGTACCCAGCTTGAGCCAGCCCTCCTGCTATTCTACTCTTTTTTTTTTTTTTTTTCTGAGAATTTTGTTTCCTGAAAGTCTGCTCTGCATATGGTTATCAGGCCTCACCTGAAAGTTTGCCTCTGGAGTTCTAAAATATAGACTCCAGAGCGAATGGTTATCAGGGAGAGAAGAATCCTGAAAGTTTGCACCGCAATGGATACGGGCACTTGGAGAGAAGGTAAGCAGCATTTGGCTTGGCATATTTTCCCTATGCAGTAAATAATATAGTGAACCTGCCACCAAACTCTTTTAAGTCACAGTTCTCTTTGAGAAATCTAAACATTGTTCTGCAGTAAGCAGAACCCTAAATTACTCCCTTGCGACAAAGGCACAGATCTGCCTGTTGCAAGCCGGAAATCTCAAATGAATTTTTGGATGCTGTATTTCCACTAGTGTGGGCAGCTGAAGTATCTGGTAAAGCAAACACTACACTGACAGAACTGAAACAGAACTGAAACAGGACTTCAAGTGGGTAAAGAAAAACAATATGCAATAAACATGAAAGTCAAAATGCAGTTAGAGACTGGACTTTTGCAGGCATGCCAATCAGAATATAATGCTCCCATTTTGCCAGTAAAGAAGCCGCATTCTATGGAATACTGGTTGGTACAAGAATTGAGAGCCATTAATCAGCCTGTGATAAATGTGCACCTGGTAATGCCAAAACCCATGCACTCTTTGACTAATATAGCAGGAAATAATGTTTATTTTACTGTTTTAGACTTGAAAGATGCCTTTTTCTGTATACCATAGGATTCAGAGAACCAGAAGCTTTTGACCTTTGAATGGGAAAGACCTACGCCTGGAAGAAAGATGCAACTTGCTGGACTGTTTGCCGAGAGGACTTAAGAACAATCCTGCTTTGTCTGGTAACGTACTGGCAGAAACACCTTAGAAACTTGGCAGGTATCTGTGACTGTGTTGTGCCAGTGACTGTGTTGCTGATTCAAGAGGCAAGGAAACTAACTTTGGGACAACAGATTACTGTATTTGTACCACATGCTGTGGCCTTAGTGCTGGAACAACAAGGACACCATTGTCTGTCACCTGGCAGAGTGGTACAGTACCAAGTACCATTACTGGAACAGGATGATGTAAGTTTGAAAGCAATAATATTTCTGAATCCTGCTATTCTATTGCCTGTATCAAATTTGGTGCATGATCGTATACTAACTATTGAACAAGTCTTTTCTAGCAGACCAGATTTAAGGAATACTCCACTGGAGGATCCAGAGTGGACTCTCTATGCAGATGGGAGCAATTTTGCTCTGAGTGGAGAACGACCATCTGGATATGCTGTGTTAACTTTAGAGAACATAACTGAAACAGAACCATTGTCATCAAATACCTCAGCACAGAAAGCTGAGCTTATTGTTTTGACTAGAGCCTAGGAGTTGTCACAAGATAAGCGAGTTAATATGTACAGACTCTAAATATGCTTTTGGAATTGTACAGGCACATTGGACAATATGAAAAGAAAGAGGACTTCTGACTTTACAAGTGTCACCTATCAAACATGAGCAAGGAATGTTGAAGCTATTAGAAGCTGTTCTAAAACCTAAAAAGGGATCAGTAATGCACTGTGAAGCTCGCCAATTTTGACAAATGTTAAAAGATATGCAATTGGACCTAAAATGAAAAGTTGTAAGATAGTGTTAAAGCCCCCACCTGGAGAGGTAAAAAGAGAGGGAATTTTCTGGGATCATATTGGTAAATTAATCTTTCTGAATTTTCTAGATGGCCTGAAACTTTTCCATGCCAGACCAACAAAGCTAGAGAAGTAGCAAAGAAATTATTGAATAAAATCATACCAAGGTTTGGCTGTTCCACATTTTATAGCAGAAATAATATAGACTCTTTTTACTCTTCTGGGGGTAAGATGGGACTTGCATGCCTGTCGAGGGTTAAGATTGTGGGGTGACAATCAAACCCTGGCAGATGTATTGTTAACCTCCTCTCCCCCCCACTTCCCCCTTTTGCCCCTCCCTCTCCCCCCTTCCCACTAAGGACAGGTGATCGGGAGGGAAAGAAGGACAGAGAGAAAAGAGTTGGAAAAATTAAAGATGTTTTACTAATGCTACTCATAAGAATAGAGAAAATAATACAAAAT
The DNA here is from genome assembly GCF_037038585.1 of Patagioenas fasciata. Classification (NCBI taxonomy): domain Eukaryota; kingdom Metazoa; phylum Chordata; class Aves; order Columbiformes; family Columbidae; genus Patagioenas; species Patagioenas fasciata. The sequence goes on from NC_092559.1 coordinate 63,121,078, forward strand.
ATACAAAACCAATCTTGAAAGTCCCAGCAACTGCAGAACCAGCACCTGTAGAGCCAGCACCCGAAGTCCTGGATTAGATTCTGTAGCCAACCGGAGCTGGATTCAGTCTCTCACTAGGCCTCAGTTCGCAGGGACGACTAGCAAGGTCCTCTCCTAATGTCGGCCATAAGCAGAAGGGAAAAGGAAAAAAGGGAAAAGGGGCGAGATCTTCATCATCTCCCACTTTTATATGAAGCATTCACGTGAATAGAATGTTATACACTGTTGGTCAGTTTCTTGGTCACCGGTTTCTCGTTGCCCCTCTCGCGAGATGTCCATCTGTGCTTATCAATAAGTTTGCATTCCATTGCTATGTTTACCAAAACATGTATCTGGTTCTCCAGGAAAATGCAGCTAATATGAAGGCTTTAGTTGACAGGCAAATTCACTAAAAGAGTAACTTGGGTTTTAACAAAACCAGGACAATGCCCCTTAGAGACCTCAATCTAGTAGAAAGGTAGAAAGAATGAATTAATCAATCTATAAAAAGGCAATTAGCCATATTATGACAGGAAATTAATTTAAAATGGATAGATGTATTGCTAATTATTTTACTGAGAATTCGCATTACTTAAGAGAAAAAGTAAGCCCTTTTGAAACATTGTATGGGAGACCCTATTCAGTAAACTTGACAGGAAATCAAATGCATATTTTGGGGAACAAAATGCTCACTGAATATATGTTGTCTTTGGGGAAAACTTCCTCATCGTTACATAGCACCTGTGGCATTGGATGTGCCTGTACCTTCCTTCTGACCTGGAGATCCAGTCTATCCTTGCACCTGGAAGGACAAACCTTTAAAGTGCGGTGGAGAGGACTCTGTATGGTACTGTTAGTAACTAACACAGCTGTGAAGCATAAAGGAGTCAATTCCTGGATTCACCACACTAGATTAAAGAAAAGTACAGAGACTGGGTAGAAATCAGAAGAGACCACTCCTTTAACACCAAAACTTATGAAAACATAATGAACTGCACTTAGACTGAAATAGAATTTTATACAGAATTTGATTGTATTCAAGGAGGTTTGTTAACATTCATTGTAACATTACTATTAGTCTGTTTTCTTTTTAGGTATTTGTTTAAACATGTATTACAGTTACATAAGTCTTTGCCTTGCGGTATAGCAAGTTCACTGTTAAATCAGGAGAATCCATGGACCCAAAATGTACATTTTATGATGATCCAGAAAACCATGCAGATAGCTGACAAGACCAATTGCTGAGTATGCACATATTACCTAGAGAATTTAAATAAAAAGGGTTCTTCTTATATTAGGAATACCCCTCCCTATTAATATATCTTGGGAAAGCACTTCATTCAAATGTTGATCAATCTAAAAGAATCATGACTGTGTTAGAAGAGATTTGGAAACAGACAACAGCCTTGCATAAGGTACAGAAAAGCGATATACCTCTTAGATATTTCAAGAAGTTTGGACATGGTTAGTGTCCTGGATTCCTGATTTACAGACACGGATTAATAAATTGATTGTAATTATTGTATTAGCAATTGTTATGTCTGTATGTTTGTATGTTATTGTGCTGGTTTGACTGAAAATGAGTTAATTTTCTTCATGCAGTTAGAAACCTTTCTTTTTCATAGCTAGCACACTCATTATTTGGACTTAGTTTGAGAACAAGAGATAATACCCCAGCACAGAATTAATGTTTTTAATTGCTCTGGTCTGAAAGCCAAGGACATTTTGAGCGCTCTGCCCACAGGTGTGAGGCATGGAGGAAGGGGGAAGCATAGATGGGGCAGACCTTGACTGAGATCCAGACTGATCAATGAGAGTATTCCATCCCATTAGCATCATGCTTCATATTTAAGGAGAGTCGGGATCTTCCAGTCTCTTTCTCAGATGCTCTCTCTCTCTCGCTTCTTTGCTTTTTTTGTCGGAGCTGGGAGAGTTCTGTTCAGGACATTTAATTAGGCCTTTTGCCATTTTGAAGAGGTCTTTGGGTCTTTCTGCCTTTTTTTCCCTTTTTTCTCTCTTCAGGATCTGTTGTTCGAGGCCAGGGTGCTGCTTCCTGGGACTGGCTGCTCGGTGTGGATGGAGTTCATGAGAAATTGCCTTGAGTATATTTTATTTTATATTCTATTTCTATTACATTGTTGTGGTCTAACCCAAGCTAGCAATACCACCACGATAGGGGAGAAAATCAAAAAGGGAAGGGAGAAACTTGGACACACTACTAGTGTGTGTATATATATATATATATTAAAAATAGAAATATAATATAAAATAAAAAATACTCAATGCAATTCCCCACAAACTCCATCCACACTGAGCAACCAGTCCCAGGAAGCAACACCCAGTCCCGACAGCTGATCCCAAAGAGAGAAGAAAGAGGAAAAAAGGCAGAAAGGCTCTGAGGCCTCTGCAAAATGGCAAAAAGCCGAACTAAATGTTCCAATCCAAACTCCCCTGGCTCTGACAAAAAGAGCGAAAAAGCAAGAGCGAGGAACACCCGAGAGAAAAGAGTAACCAGAAGGCTCTACTCTCCTTAAATAAGAAGCATAGCTAGCTATGAAAAAGAAAGGTTTCTAACTGCATGAGGAAAATTAACCCGTTTTCAGTCAAACCAGCACATACATATATATATATTTACTAGTAGTATATTAGTATTTTGTTATTTTATTAAATTGTGCTTATCTCAATCCAAGTTTCTCCCTTCCCTTTCAATTCTCTCCCCTATTTGGGGGGGTGTGAGGAGGGGGGTGAGTGAGCAACTATTGTGGTAGTATTGCTAGCTCGGGTTAAACCACGACAGTTATGTTCCAATGTGTGATTAAGTGTTGTGCTGCAGTCACTAAAAGAGTTTAAAAAGATGAGACTTATTTGATATATATATAGATGAATTTTTGTCATCACTTAAAAGAATGAGTGAATGCTGTCTGCAATTGTTAACCTAAAGATACATAAATCTTTTCAGTTTTAGAGCTCACACAACAAAGAGTGGCTTTCAAAACACTTAATCATGATCTATAGGCACTATCGACCTTGCAGCTTAGACATTTTGAGGCCTGCACAATTAGTTGAGTCTTGCTATAACACATATCTCAAGACTGTTGGATAAAGTGTCCCTTAGCTGAATGTTGCTTGTTAGAAACTTGGATTTTAATGAGCGATGAAGCCTAATAGCTACAAACCCTCAAGAAAAGAGTAGGGAATAATGATACCTAAAATCAGCAATTAGTAATAAAATAAGTCTATATGAATAAGGGTCATAGATTTTAGGCATTTACTAAGTTAATAAGAATAAGGTTCACAGATGTTAGGTCTTAGGCACTTATTAGGCATTAAGTCACAAGAATGGTATTTGTTAAGATAAACAGGAGAAGGGTAGGAGACAATGCCCTTGCTCTCGGAAGATAAGGTGGTGATACCAGCACAAGCAGGTTACAAGCTGAATAACAAAGGGATGTAATGCATATGCAAAGGATTTCTTGGAAATGTAACGAATATGTATGATCTGTGTGGATATAACCTGTGTCTGGGAAATGTTCGGGCCCCACTAGGCAGAATGATCCCCGTGGGTGTGCCTGCATGTCAATAAAGGTGATGCTTGCTTTTAAAACCTCCAAGCTGGATTTTAGAAGTTTCTTCAATTAGCCGATTTTACTGTATCAATATAAATTTTATATTCAACATATTCTTCCATTTCGAATTTTTTCCAGATTTTCTTGGTGCTTGTCTTGAATGTTTCATCACTACATAATTTTCCTACTGATCTCTCTAAGCTGGGCCTTAGAACACTTCTAAATCAAGTGTACCATGCCATTGGACCCTGAAAATGGTAGAGAGAATCTAGAAAACATATACAAGCCATAAATAAAGGCAACTGTCTTCTCTGTAAGTACCAGACAACAAAAGGACTAGGAAACACACTGATCTAATAATGTTAGCAGGTTGTTAATTTCTAAATCTAAAATCTGCAATTTAAATAGAAACATTATTCACACTCCACTTTCTGGTCATTCTAAGTAGATATATTCCCCTGATGGGTTTATTCCACAGTTTTCACTGGATTCAGCACTTTCATAGAAACCAATACCTCGGTGGATCTTCTTGCAGCTTTCAATTCAGCCTCTCTAACTCCCAAGCAAGTATACCAGATACTTAACTATTGTCAATCAAAAACTTGTGATGCATCAAAATAAATTACAGGAATGGAATAAAACAAAGGCATTTAACATTATTCTATAGAGCTAATAATTCTTCCAGATTTATTTATTTAAAATGATTCTGTTACATTTCCTTTGATGCTTCCACAGTCTCACACAATATACATTCACTTTACTGTAGAGTACATTCAGATCTCAGATCCAGTAGTCTGTCAGTCATGAGTGGTCAATGTGATAACTGTTCCAAATAAAATTAAAACTGTAGTTCTCACATGGTGCAGTAAGCATTAATAGAATTTAGGTTCCCTATATCAGTTTAACTCCAACTCCATAATGAGGAGGAAAAAAGGAAGATGCTAATATGGATGCAGATTTGAACCTTTCCAAACTCTGAAACAGTTCAGATCCAGAATTCCAGTCAAGTCTTTTTGGTACCTCAAGTTTAACCAGTTAGCACCCCCACTCTCCCCCCAACCCCAAAATTCACAAATGAGAAAGTAAGGTAAAGGCCATGACAGTTTATTTGGGAAAACTGTATCTATCTGATAATATTGTATGTATACATATCACAGCTTAATTTCCCCCTGGATATGTACACATCATTAATACTAACCTCCTAGAATATTTCATCTAGAACAAGATCAGTTTCTGAACAGGTCTTGATACCTCCACATAGAATTATTTTGATTGTATTCTGATTTAATTACTGCAAAGACATTTAATAAGACAGTATGTGGCTTAAGCCATGGAACTCAGCTTAAACCTAGTTCATCACTATCTTATGTAATTAAACAATATATGGGAAGCTGGAGTACTGCTGGGAAGAGTCATTACAGGAACTGGTGAGTTTTGAATGTAGAATGAGATACCGTGAGGAAGATAAAGAGCAAGTGAACCCTATGACTATGGTCCTTATATTATCGTCAGCCTCGTCGTTTGCAGCACTCTTTTAATAGCCTGGAAATTGAGTCTTTCCTCACTGACTGTCCTTTCTTTTATAAATACTGGGTTTTTTTCCTCTTCGTTATTCTGTATTTTACTTCTTTGGATACATGCTAGCAGCACTGCCAAATGCATCATGCTCAAAATAGCAATCTCCAAGCATCTGGGGATGAATCTTAAAACCAAAAAAACAAAACTACATTCTTACATTTATTCCTCTAAAACAGAGGTGTGGGGTTAAGCTACAGCAACTCACATGATGAAGCAAAAGAACTGTACATTTCTGCTGCATAGGTGAGGAATGGCTTGTACTTAAATGCAACTATTGCTTAACTTCTTTTTCCAGATTTTCATTTGTTTAAACTATCTTTGATTAATTTAATTAAAACAAAAAAGTAAACATTTTGCTTCCTTGGAAGGTTCTATTATTTTTGTTTAGGAGAAAAAAGGTAGGATAAATAAAAACCCTCTTTTGTACTGATCTATAAGAAGGAAACCAATAGGTTATAAACACAGACTTCAGACTAAATTCAAGGGAAATAAGCCAGAAAACTCTTTATAAGATGTTTATGTATATGAAAATGCACCCTGCTTGTCAAAACTATTTATAACAAAATTAAGACAACTGTGAGTTCTTGAATGTTATAAACATAAAAAATACAACCTGTTTTCCAAGTAAGTTCAGCCAAGACTTATTTCAGATAATTTATATTACTGAACATCCCTGAAAATTTGTAACTTAGTAAACTAATGAATCATAGTGGAGTCTCAACTCAGACAACTGGCAGTGTAGATGCGAGTCTGAAGATAAATTGAATCAGCAATGAACAAGGAGCAGATCATTTCAAACTTAAAAAAGGTTCTAGCCACACAGCTTGCATTCATATCCCCTTGATAAACATTGGGGTTTTTTTACTAGCTCACAGAAATGTTTTATACTAATAAAAAAAACCTCACTGTAATATTAATTTTGGAAAGGTGATTTAGTGGTTTATATTTGTATACGCGCTCAACATCCTAATACATGTAACAAGTAGTTTCCATTTTCAGGGCAAGCGTGAATAGATTTAAGTTCTCCTTTTTGAGACAACATTTGTCATAAGACAGTACTTGCTGTGCAAACTGTATGGCAGCTGATTTTTTTCCAGTCAATATGTGGTTTCATAATCAGTTCCTGTTATAGGCATCAATCCTTCATTCATTCAGTTATAAAAATGTGACTTACTAGAAAAGGAAAAATAGAGTCTAAAGGCACAGAATCACATTGCTGCTCTATTAGGAATCTGTAAACAGAGACTCATTTGAATTTAGGAAATCCAAATCCAGGAAAGTAAAAAGGCATCTGAAGCAGGCTTTTATCTAGCCAACTTCCTTAAAGATCCAAAAGGTTTTGAGTTCTACAAAGTATGCACTAAAATACCGTATTTCAAAAAGCAATAAGGCAAATAGTATACTCTTTATTTCAAAAAAGTTACAATGGTAGTGTAGGCATACACTGTATAACTTGGTTACAATGAGTGGTACTTTTTCTACTACATAGCCCTATAACTGTTTCCTTTCTACATAACCAGAGATTAAACCAAGATCCCAGGTGAACACAAAACCATCCTTGTATGACCATCTACCGCTGGCAACAGTTCTTCAGCAGTAGCAATGTTTGCTCTGCTCCTTGAATCACATTCATACTGAGGAAAGTCCACAAATCAAAGTTCAGAGATTAAACACTGTCATACTTATTAAGAGCTTCTTCTAGTTTTTGTGTCACTTTTTGAAAAAAGAGCATTTGCTGTTGCAAGAAATGCTGCATCTGTGATTTAAAGTCCCTCACACGAATTTTGTGGAAATGATTAATTTCTGCTAGGGTCGCAAAAGAAATAATGTTACAGCGTTCTTGAATGCCCTTGGCTTTTTGGAGCTCCATCTTCCCCTCTTCCACATGTCGCTTACTCTCCTTTACTTTGGTAAGAGCTCCTGTGTAAAGAACAAAACAAAACAGTTGAACTGTGAGGACAAAGTAGATTCAACTACTGTACTTTAACAAGTGGTTTAATAAAAACAAGGTAATTTTAAATGTATTTATGTGTGCATATTTATATGAATAAAAAGGAATAAAATAAAAGCTTTTTCAGATCAAAAATCACAGAACAGTGAATCTTGTTTAAAAAAATAACAATATTTTTAAGGCTCTAGCTTGCAAAAGTTAGTAAAAAAATGCCTATTTCACAATCTTAAAAATCAGATGGTGTCCTTCAGAGACTATCTGATAAATATACCAGCAGTGGAAAAAAATGAAGGCATTAGAAAACTAGTCAGATCAATTTAAGCCTACATAAACACCAGAAAAATAGCCTAATTCAGAAATAGGACAGTGTGAAACATCACAACTTTTCACAATCTTCGTGAAAAGTCAAAAGGAGATCTGTATACATAAAATCTTGCCAATACACCATTCTACTTTTAGACTACAGATAACCTGTTGCTTTTTTCCATGCGAGCCACAGAACCTGACACATCAATGTGATGTTCACAGAGTTCGTTTTGTTGTCGGACCGGGCTGGTTTTATAGCAAAGTTGCCCTGTCCACGCGCCTTACAACAATGTGATTGGTTGTAACTCGTGTTATACAATAACATGATAGGCTGCATGCACTGTCCACGCGCTCTGCACGCATGTGTCCGGTGATTGCTCACTCATTATTACCTTCTAATGGTGCTCCTTCACTTTCTTTTGTCTCTGGCTTCACCTCTCAGCCAGGTTGGTGACAATCCCATCCCCCCAGGGCAGGGGGGGGCTCTGCCACTACATCTCCCCCTCTTTTATTTAATATAATATTAACAATACGCCGTATCATGCTTTAAAGACAGTGTGAAATACAGGGTAAGAACATTAAGGCTAATACAATTACAATTAACAAGAACAGACCTGTTTTCAATATTCCTTTTAACCAAACAAGGCATCCACCCCAAAAAACCCAATATCTTCTGTTATTTTCTTGTTCTGCAAATCTTCTATCTTTTTATCTTTTAAGTTCAAACATCACATACAATCAAACTCTTCATAACTGTGAACATGTCCAATAACAAAAAATTAATTGCTGCTCTGTTTTACAAAGTGGTATTCTCAACATTGGCTACATCTGTTGTTAGCTAGCCAAGGTCTCACCCACTTTGCTGGGATCCACGAATTTTTGTGATTACCTGTAGAAACACAAGCATATCCCCTTCCCCAGGTTATTAGTGACATAGGACCTTCCCATTGTTGTGTTGTTGGATTAAACACACTAACCTTAGGCACATTTTCGGAAAAATCTTTGACATTTTTGATATGGTGCATAACAACAGGTTCCATTTCAGTCTCACTTTTAGGATTGAGTCAGTTCAGCACATACAATGCCTTCATCAATACCTCTTCTGGACTCACACCAATTCCCCTTGTTTTTTCAAAACAGACAAAAGATTTTTCAATGTACGGTGTGCATGCTCAATAATTGCTTGGCCAGTAGAATTATAAGGGACTCCAAACAGCTGTTGTACCTTCCACTGTATGAGGAAGGTTGCAAGTCTGTCAGAGTGGTATGCAGGACCATTATCTGTTTTGGTTTGTGTAGGGACACACATGACAGCAAAAGCCTGTAATAAATGATGTTTTACCGCCTTTGCATTTGCTGAGGTCAAAGCTGTAGCCCACAGCAGTCCTGAACAGGTATCTATGGAGACATGAATGTACTTTTGTCAGCCAAATGGTGGAAATTCAGTAATATCAGTTTGCCATAACTGACCTGGCTGCAAGCCCCGAGGATTCACTCCCTTTTGTTGGAGAGGCACTATGCGGGCACAATCAGGACAAGCTGCAATACTGGATCGAGCTTGTTCCTTGGTAAGTGCAAACTGTTTTCGGAGTGCTGCTGAGGATTGATGAAAGAATTCGTGAGCTTGTCTGGCTTGTTCAAAAGGGGATATATCTGTTACTGCCACAAGTTTGTCTATAATGCTGTTTCCTTCTACTAGACCACCTGGTATGTTAGTATGGCTTTTTATATGCATGATAAATACTGGTGCTGTCCTATAATCTAATACGTTCCACAAATCTAACAATACTTCAAACAACAAGGAATTGGAAACTCGCTGCAAAAGCGCTCTATGTATTCTTTGTACAATTCCCACAACATAAAGAGAATCTGTTACCAGATTAACTGGACAGTTATGCCATTTTTGTAATGCTGCTAAGCATATTGAGGGCAGTTTCTTTTAATACGTCCTGTCTGTCTGCAAGTAAAACATGCTAGGCCACAAGAAGAAGGGCTTCGGCGTTTCATTGCAGGCTTAAGTGCTGCAGCCAAGGCCGCAGCGTGGGCTTGAACATGTATTTTTGCTTTTTCTACCTCCTGTTGCATCACCGGTACCCGTGTGCAAGCTTCCACCATCTCTGCTAGAGAAGTAGTTTTTCCCAAACCGGCTAATATCTGTTGGCATTGGGTGTTTGCATTCATCATAGCCAAATCTTTCCCCACAGCAGCTTTTGCCTCTGGAGTCAAGTTAGAAGAGGCATCTATAGCTTCTTTCAAACGATCCACAAACTTCATATATGGTTCCCCAGGATCCCACTTTATTGTAGAATAGGGTGGCACAGGGTTACCTATATTTGGCAATTCTTTCACTGCCGCCAGAGCAAGCCCTTGCGTTTGCTGCAAAATCCTTGGATGAAGTGCTGCCTGAGTGGCACCATCCGCATATTGCCCACGAACCAGTAACTGGTCCATGCTAGCTAACCGCAATGGATCATCAGCTGGTAAACGAACATTTTCTAATACTGCCAATTCCACCTTCCCCTGCCACTTGTCCAAGAACAGCAAATACCCCGTTGAAGGAAGCAATAATTCCATCAATGCCCTAATATCTGTTGGAGTTAGTACTTGCCCCTTGAAAAATGAATTGATTAGCTGCATCACATGCTTATTATCCATACCATATTGCATAACTGCACTTTGCAATTGCTTAACCGTTTTCCAATCAAAGGGCGACCACCGCCTTTGTCCTCTGTTATCTATGTGCACTGGCATTGCTGTAATACTACCAGGTAACATGATCCCTTCAATGGTCGCATCTCTGATTACCCCTTGCCAACGTTGCCCTGCATTATAAGAATGATCTCGAGGAATATCTCTACCTTGATGCACAGGGGTAGCACCCAAATTATCATTATTATCACTGCTATACAATTCCCTTGTGTTTCCCTGTGGATCAGTAAGTCGACGCATATTTGCAAACCGATCTGCTAACCCAGTCTCCAGCCCTTTTCCATATCACACTCTCAAATATTCATCTGCTTCTCTTACAGACCACATCCCATCTTCAACACATTGTCTAGCCCATGTTTGTATTCCCTTCATTTTAATACGGAGCTCCTCGGGAGTGAGGTCTAATTCCGTCCCCTCCCTTTCCTGTTTTCCCCGTTTTTCACATTCCCTGCCAATTGCCTCCAGCCCGTCCTTAATTGCATCTGACGCCTTTTTATATGCTATTAACCACGAAGTTTTACTGTTACCGCCATCCAGTCGTTTCATAGCTTTTAGAACTCCTTGCATCTGGCTCTCCTGCCGTCTCAGTAAGTCCTTCAGGCTCTGCACGTGGCTCTCCTCCTGGAAGTCAGGGCGATTCTGCGGTGCTCCGTCCTAGTGTTCCATCGGGTCCTTCGGCAAAGGCACGTCGGCTGGATTAACTTGTCCTGGCTTGTTGAAACTTGCCGGTTGCTGCCATTCGTCGTCGGAGCCAGGCAATGGCTCAACGGGTGCAGAGGGTATAATTTGCTCTCTGCCCCAGAACTCCAGATCTGATACGGGACATACCAGCGGTGTTGATTCTTCGGAGTTCTTGGAGGGGGGGCAGCTCGCGGCGAGCGGCTCCGAGGGGACGGCGCACAGCTCCGGCTCCTCTGAGGCTTCCTGCATTAGCTGCCTGACCTCCCGCCAGGGTCCGGCGAGATCGCAAGCCTCGCGGCTCCCCCGTGTGACCGCTTCCCATAGTTCGGTCCCTATGTCCTCCCATGTACCGGGAGAAAAAAATTCGTCCGTCGAACGGACACACCCCTTACGCAGGGCGAATCGGAGCAGACGCTTTAACGCGTCTTTTTCCAAATACCTTCCTGTTCGTGCAGCCAGCTGCAGAATACTTTTCATTATTATTTTCTCTTCCACGGATGCCGTGTTTCCCATGCCACCTGCTTCCTCGTAGGCCTACTTTCCGCTATTCTTAAAGCGCTGGGCTGGTGCCGCCCACCAGGTGGCGTCCTCGCGTCTTCACTTCCGGCGATCTTGCTTCGATACGAAGTATCACGTCGGGGTCATCAAAATGTTGCTTTTTCCATGCGAGCCACAGAACCTGACACACCAATGTGATGTTCACAGAGTTCGCTTTATTGTCGGACCGGACTAGGCTTTATAGCAAAGCTGCCCTGTCCATGCACCTTACAACAATGTGATTGGTTGTAACTCGTGTTATACAATAACATGATAGGCTGCATGTACTGTCCACCCACTCTGCACGCATGTGTTCAGCGATTGCTCACTCATTATTACCTTCTAATGGTGCTCCTTTAGTTTCTTTTGTCTCTGGCTTCACCTCTCAGCCAGGCTGGTGACAACCCCATCCCCCCAGGGCGGGGGGGGGCTCTGCCACTACAATAACAAAAAATTAATTATTGAGTACAAGATAATCTAAAAGTTTATTTCAAAGTTGTAGACATCCAGGTAGAGCTAACACAATCTTGTAACAGCTAGAAGAAACACAGAGCAAAAGAATTAACAGCACACACATCCTACAAAAACAAAGTATCACCCAAACCAGACTGATAGAGACACAGAATACCAACATGCATCTTAGACTTGTTCATGTCTCAATTTCCCATAAGAGCAACTTCTTTGCCTTAAATATTATATGCTTATTTTATTCATAAAATTAAAACCAGTCAGACCAATAAAGCTTTTATCTTCTCACAAAACGTTAGTGATACGGCATTTTTCACAACCTTTATGATCATACTTAAGTTACTTGTTCCTTCAACTATTTGTAATATCTAAACTAACTCTCTCCTTTCATATTACACTTCCTACCATATGTGGACAGTTGACCCTGGCTGGATACCAGGTGCCCATCAAGTTGCTTTATCACTCCCCCTCCTCTGCTGGCCAGGGGGAGAAAATATAATGAAAGGCTCATGAGTGGAGATAAGGACAGGGAGAGATCACTCACCAATTACTGTCACAGGCAAAACGGACTTGACTTGGGGAAATTAATTTAATTTATTGCCAATCAAAAGTCAGAGTAATGAGAAATAAAAACTAAAACTTAAAACACCTTCCCCTTACCCCTCCCTTTTTCCCAGGCACAACTTTACTCCCAAATTCTCTACCTCTCCCGGAGTGGTACAGGAAGACAGGTAATGGGGGTTGCAGTCAGTTCATCACGTTGTCTCTGCCACTCCTTCCTCCTCACTCTCTTCCCCTGCTCCAGTATAGAGGCCCTCCCATGGAAGACAGTCCTCCACGAACTTCTCTAATAGGGGTCCTTCCCACGGTAAGTGTGGGCCCTTTCCACTTGTCCTTTCCACAGGGTGCAGTTCTGGGCTCTTCTTTCCACAGGTCCACAGGTCCTGCCAGGAGCCTGATCCAGCATGGCCTTCCCATGGGGTCACAGCCTCCTTTGGGTGCATGCACCTGCTCTGGTATGGGGTCCTCCACAGGTTGCAGGTGGATATCTGCTCCACTGTTAACCTCCATGGGCTGCAGGGGGACAGCCTGCCTCACCATGGTCTTCACCATGGGCTGCAGGGGAATCTTTGCTTTGGCGCCTGGAGGACCTCCTCCTCCTTCTTCACTGACCTTGGTGTCTGCAGAGTTTTTGCTCTCAGATATTCTCACTCCTCTCTTCCAGCTACTGTTGTGCAGCAGCTTTTTCCCCTTCTTAAATATGTTATCACAGAGGCACTACTACCATCACTGATTGGCTCAGCTTTGATCAGCAGTGGGTCTGCCCTGGAGCTGGCATTGGCTCTATTGGACATGGGGGAAGCTTCTATCAGCTTCTCAGAGAAGCCACACTTGTAGGCCCCCCCCTTCCATTTGCCATGCAAACACAGTACACCCTACAAATAACTACAATTCACTGACAGGACTCCCTATACATTGCCTTGAAAAAATGCTTTTCTGTACTCCCTATAGTGACAGAAGCCAGCAATCTAACAGAGAAACCTCTCTGCCTATATAGAATCACAGAATCGTTTTGGTTGGAAAACGCTTCTAAGATCAACAAGTCCAACCATTAACCTCACACTGCCAAGTCCACCTCTAAAACATGTCCCTAAGAACCTTATCTACATGTCTTTTAAACACCTCCAGGGATGGTAACTCAACCACTTCCCTGGACAGCCTGTTCCAATGCCCGACAACACTTTGAAGATGTTTTTGCTAATATCCAACCTAAACTTCCCCTGGTGCAACTTGAGGCCACTTCCTCTCATCCAGTCACTTGTTACTTGGGAAAAGAGACCAACACCCTCCATGCTACAACCACCTTTTAGGTAGTTGTAGACAGTGATAAGGTCTCCTCTCAGCCTCCTTTTCTCAAGGTTTAACAACCCCAGTTCCCTCAGACACTCCTCATAAGACTTGTTCTCTAGACCCTTCACCAATTCTGTATCTCTTCTTTGAACTCGCTCCAGCACCTCCATGTCTTTCCTATAGTGAGGGGCCCAAAACTGAACAAAGTATTCAAGGTGGGGTCTCACCAGCACCGAATACAGTGGCACAATCAGTTGTCTAGTCCTGCTGGCCACACTATTTATGATACAAGCCAGGATGCTGTTGGCCTTTTTGGCCACCCGGGCACACTGCTGGCTGTCAACCAACACCCCCAGGTCCTTTTCTGCCAGGTAGCTTTCAAGCCACTCTTCCACAAGCCTGTAGCAATGCATGGGGTTGTTGTGACCCAAATGCAGGACCCAGTACTTGGCCTTGTTAAACCTCGTACAATTGGCCTCAGCCCGTTGATCCAGCCAGTCAGGTTCCCTCTGTATGGCCTTCCTACCCTCCAGCAGATCAACACTCCCACCCAACTTGGTGTCATCTACAAACTTATTGAGGGTGCACTCGATCCCCTTGTCCAGATCATTGGTAAAGATATTAAACAGAACTGGCACCAGTACTGAGACCTGGGGAACATAACTCGTGACCAGCCGCCAAATGGATTTGATTCCATTCACTCCACCTCTTTGGGTTCGGCCATCCAGGCAATTTTTTACCTTCCTTTCATAAACTCATGCTCATTGGGCCTGATTGCTTGGTTGTCCTGTATGTGCTGCATGATGGCAGTCAAGATGATCTGCTCCATAAACTTCCCTGGCACAGAGGTCAGACTGACAGGCCTGTATTTCTCTGGATCCTCCTTATGGCTCTTCTCGTAGATGGGTGTCACATTTGCTAACCTCCAGTCAACTAGGACCTCCCTGGTTAGCCAGGACTGCTGATAAATGATGGAAAGTGTCTTGGTGAGCACCTCCACCAGCTCCCTCAGAACCCTTGAGTGGATCCCATCTGGCCCTGCATGTCTAAGTGATGTAGCAGGTTGCTAACCATTTCCCCTTGGATTATTTGGGCTTCATTCTGCTCCCCATGCCTGTCTTAGGGATCAGAGGGCTGTGTACCTGGAGCACAACTGGGCTTACTATTAAAGACTGAGGCAAAGAAGGCATTAAGCACCTCAGCCTTTTCCTCATCCTCTGTCACTGTGTTTCCCCCAACATCCACCAGAGGATGGAGATTCTCCTTAGCCCTCTTTTTGTTGCTTGTGTATTTATAGAAATACTTTTGTTGCCTTTTATGGCAGTAGCCAAATTCATCTCTAGTTAGGCTTTGGCCCTTCTAATTTTCTCCTTGCATAACTTCACGGCATCCTTGTAGTCCTCCTAAGTTGCCTGCCCCTTCCTCCAAAGGTCATAAAGTCTCCTTTTATTCCTGAGTTCCAGCCAAAGCTCTCTGTTTACATGACACCAACCTCTTTCAGGTGGACAACCTCCACTCTATCTGCTGGGGAAGCAGGTTTTTTTGCTCGTCAGCCTGAATTCACACGTATTAAACACCATTAAACAGTAAAAATGCTGTTATGAAGCAGTTTCATTATCTTCTGTCCTTTCCTTCATGTGCCTGTTTAATATACCATTTTGAATATGTGTTCCCCCTGTGCTCTGACACATCTCTGTAAGTCAGATTTGAAACATGACTTTGTGCACGGCAGTGTCTGGGTTTGGTCTGTGGGTGGCGAGTTGGGCAGCAACCAGCAGTACGGCTGCTGCTGCTCGCTGCATTTTTTTCCCCGCTTCACACATTCCCCTGCCTGCTGCATCTCACACCTCGCTCATCTCCAACCCCTCACCAGGCAGTCAGGTATTACTAGAATGTAGGATCAAGGTATGATCTTACTACAGGTAAGTTAAAATACCAGATGATTTGGTAGACTTGGGGAAAAAGAGTTCGTTGCATTTTTGAAACATAATGCGGGTTTTACCTTGCACTATAAATAAAATCTGGAATCCCTAAATTCAGAGAAGCATGCATGATTTTTCTCCATTCAACTTCTAACAACACCCTGTTAACTGGGCTGAGGTGTGTTTTAAACAGCAAATACTCAGAAAATATTTCCTCTATTATCAGTACTTCTTTACTCTTAAAATAATATTTTTCTCCTGTCAAGGTTTGATTTCAGGGTGACAATAAACCATGGCAGATGCTTTGTTAACCCCCTCTTCCCCCCCAACCCCCCTTTAGCCCCTCCTCTCCCCTCTTCCCACTAAGCACAGGCGATTGGAAGGCAAAAGAAGGACAGAGAGAAAGAGCTGGAAAAAATTAAAAATGTTTTACTAATGCTACTAATAAAATAGAGAAAATAATACAAAATATACAAAACAAATCTTGAAAGTCCTGCCAAGATCAGCACTGTTCCATCAGCAGCAGAGCCTGCACCCAAAGTCCCGGACTGGACTCTGCAGCCAACCGGAACTGGATTCAGTCTGTCACTAGGCCTCAGTTTGCAGGGACAACTCACAAGGTCCTCTTCTAATGTTGGCCATGGAGAAAAGGGACGAGATCCCTGTTATCTCCCACTTTTATATGAAGTATCACGTGAATAGGATGGAATACTCAGTTGGTCAGTTTCAGTTACCTGTTTCAGTTTGCCCCTCTCGCAGGATGTGCATCCTTATCAGCGACCTTGCATTCCATTGTTGTGTCTACCAAAACATGTATCTGGCTTTCAGAAAAGTGCATCTAATATGAAGGCTTTAGCTGACAGGAAAATTCACTAAAAGAGAAACTTGTTTTTAACAAAACCAGGACATTCCACCCCTTATACCATTCACGGCATATTTAGACCTTACCAATACAACCTAATTAATCACTACTACTACTACTATATATATACACACATATGTACATATATACACAGGTGTAATTTATCATTCTCTTAGTCCATGGGCCATCCTTTTGAAAAGTTCACTAAGTTCATTTATCACAACAGTCTCCCAGGGCAGGAAAAAATGGTACATCTAGTGCATCTCATGACTACTGTATGTGGGTTAAAGACATCAACTTCAAAGAAGTTGTCAGGTGCCACTCAAAGAAGCTAGCTCTGGTTTCATCATCACTGTCTTGATCTGAAAGACACTTATTAAACACTGTTAGTATGGCAATTACCATCATGCAGTTCAGTATTGAATATTCTCACCTAAAATCAAATCCCCTTGAGGTACACATCGAACTTCTCCATCCTTAAGAATCACCCACTAAGTGCTGCCAGGTCCTCGGGCAAATACAATCCCATGAATGGGATTGCCTTTGCCTGAGGCAGGAGCAGCCCAGACTGCCTTTCCTAACATATTTTTCATGTGTACTACAGGAACTTTAT
This sequence comes from Patagioenas fasciata, assembly GCF_037038585.1. Lineage (NCBI taxonomy): Eukaryota > Metazoa > Chordata > Aves > Columbiformes > Columbidae > Patagioenas > Patagioenas fasciata. Next base: position 63,138,140 of record NC_092559.1, read on the forward strand.
CTCCTTCTACAGTACATAGAATTTCTGATTGGGCAGGCCCGGTTCGATTGGTTGATCCCCTAGTGTTGACCAACCAAGTGGCTTTTGCTGAATGTGAATCCCAATTTTTAAAGGTTCCACCACACAGTGCCTTTAGTGTAGTTTTTAACAAACCATTGTACCTTTCAATTTTCCCAGAGGCTGGTGCATGATATGGAATACGATATACCCACTCAATACCATGTTCTTTGGCCCAATTGTCTATAAGACTGGTTTTGAAATGAGTGCCATTGTCTGACTCGATTCTTTCTGGTGTACAGTGTCGCCAAAGGACTTGGTTTTCAAGGCCCAAGATAGTATTCCGGGCTGCAGCATGGGGTACGGCATATGTTTCCAACCATCCGGTGGTTGCTTCCACCATTGTAAGTACATAACGCTTACCTTGACGTATTTGTAGAAGTATAATATAATCAATCTGCCAAGCTTCTCCATACTTACACTTGAACCATCACCCCCAACACCATTACAGGCTTTAACTGTTTAGCTTCTTTGATTATGGCACAAGTTTCACATTCATGAATAACCTGTGAAATAGTGTCCATAGTAAAGTCCACCCCTCAATCGCAAGCCCATTTGTATGTTGCATCTCTACCTTGATGCCCTGAAGCATCATGGGCCCACCGAACTAGGAAAAGTTCACCTTTATGTTGCCAGTCCAAGTCCACCTCAGTTACTTGAATCTTAGCAGCTTGATCCATTTGCTGGTTGTTTTGATGTTCCTCAGTGGCTCGACTTTTAGGCACATGAGTGTCTACATGACGAACTTTCACAGGCAGGCTCTCTAGCCAAGCAGCAATGTCTTGCCACAGTGTGGCAGCCCAAATGGGTTTACCTCTGCGCTGCCAGTTGCTTTTCTTCCATTGCTGTAGCCACCCCCACAAGGCATTTGCTACCATCCATGAGTCAGTATAGAGATAAAGTATTGGCCACTTTTCTCGTTCAGCAATGTCCAAAGCCAGCTGGATGGCTTTCACTTCTGCAAACTGACTGGATTCACCTTGTCCTTCAGTGGCTTCTGTAACTTGTCGTGTGGGACTCCACACAGCAGCTTTCTACCTTCGATGTTTTCCTACAAGACAACAGGATCCATCTGTGCACAGTGCATACTGCTTTTCATTCTCTGAAAGTTTATTATATGGTGGTGCTTCTTCAGCACAGGTTACTTCCTCCTCATCTGGCGACATCCCAAAGTCTTTACTTTCTGGCCAGTCTGTAATCACTTCTAGGAACCCTGGGCGATTGGGACTCCTAATTCGAGCTCGTTGTGTGATCAATGCAATCCACTTTCTCCATGTAGCACTGGTTGCATGATGCGTAGAGGGAAACTTCCCTTTGAACATCCAGCTCAGCAATGGCAGTCAACGTGCCAGGAGAAGCTGTGCTTCAGTACTGATCACTTCTGAAGCAGCTCGAACTCCTTCATATGCTGCAAGTATCTCTTTTTCAGTTGGAGTACAGTTGGCCTCAGATCCTTTGTATTCTCGACTCCAAAAACCTAAGGGTCGACCTCGGGTTTCTCCTGGTGCTTTCTGCCAGAGGCTCCAGCTAAGTCCATTATCTCTGGCTGCACGTTTTTAACATCTAGTCCAGTCCAAACCGGCCCAAGGGCCACCGCATGAGTTATCTCACACTTAATTTGTTCCAAAGCTTATCGTTGTTCAAGACCCCACTCATAATGGTTCTTTTTCCGAGTCACTCGATAGAGAGGGCTCACAATGTGGCTGTAGTCAGGAATATGCATTCTCCAAAAACCTACAACGCCCAAGAAAGTCTGTGTCTCCTTTTTATTAGTAGGTGGAGACATTGCTGCAATTTTGTTGATCCCATCCATTGGGATCTGACGACGGCCATCTTGCCATTTTATTCCTAAAAATTGGATCTCTCATGCAGGTCCCTTGACCTTGCTTCGTTTTATGGCAAAACCAGCATCCAAAAGAATCTGAATAATTCTCTCACCTTTCTCGAAGACTTCTTTCACTGTGTCGCCCCATATGATGATGTCATCAATATATTGCAAGTGTTCTGGAGCTTTACCTTGTTCCAGTGTGGTCTGAATCTGTGTTTCTACCCCTGGGGCAAGCGATTCCACGTGTACTGGATGCCCCTCCAGGTGAAAGCAAATTGCGGTCTGCACTCTGCTGCTACAGGAATAGAGAAAAATGCATTAGCAATGTCAGTTGTAGCATACCACTTGGCTACCGTTGACTCCAGTTCAAATTGCAGTTCTAGCATGTCAGGCACAGCAGCACTCAGTGGTGGTGTAACTTCATTCAGGCCACGATAATCTACAGTTAGTCTCCACTCGTCATTAGACTTACGCACTGGCCAGATTGGGCTGTTAAAAGGTGAGCAAGTCTTACTGATCACACCCTGGCTTTCCAATTGACGGATCAGCTTCTGGATAGGAATCAAAGAGTCTTGACTGGTGCAATATTGCCGGCGATGCACCGTCATAGTATCTGCTGTGAGAAAGAGGGGCGTTTCTTCATTAACAGTGCTGAGTCCTTTATCGTTCCAACATGGCTCCACACCTTCCTGGTCCCCATGGCCCACAGGTGTAGTGGCTAAAAGATTGGCACCAACTGCTACAGCTGACTGACCTCAACATCTTCAGCCTAGCCCAGAAAAACAATACTGAAAAATCTTTTCCACACACAGTGGTGCCAGCAGCAGGATTGTGCCAGAAGATCCATATTTTCTCCTTCAAGGAGTGAGTAATCTGTGAGGTAGGGCACAATCTGAAAAATATTTAATGCCCTCTTCTGCAGAAAAGAATGCTTCTTTCAACAAACAAAACCAAACATAGCAAAAATTTTCTCTGTGTTCTGTTGGCATAGGAGGAGTCCATGCAAGGATGTGAAAAACTGAAATTTAGGACTTACTGGAGCTGGATGGAGCTGGTTAAATAAACATGACAATTCTTCAGTTGTGATGTGGGAAACAGCTTTAGATGTTTTTTCTAGAATGACCAAACTGGAAGAAAAATACTGAAATTAACAGCATCAGCAGCTGAAAGCATAACTACGTTCTGGAGCATGTGTAATCCTCAAATTATTTTACATCATTAAAAAAACATGCATTGCCAAACACTAAACCCCTCTAGACTAGACATATTATGCATTATGCATTTTTTTGCCATTAAAAAAAATATTTATAATTAGGGAAAGGAATCCAAGAGGAAAACTTGCAGCCATTAATACTGCTCTCTTAATGCATTCTGGAATTTCCTTTAAAACCTAGGCAAACTACAACTGGAGGTCAGCAATGTATGACAAGAGCTTATACATATGCTTAAGCACAAACTTGCTTGTTTTTATGAAGTGCCTCTAAATGAAATGTCGAATGATTAGTGAAACAATTAACCTTAAAATAACAGAGGGGAAATTTTAGCTTATTTTAGGATAATCAAAGAACCTTCCCAAAGCACACATAAAAAAAGTCAATATGCTTTATTTTAAAAAGCAAATGATCATTTGTTCTAAAATGTAATTTTAAATTTGTTCAATGTCTACTTAATTCTGCAAGACTTAGTTTAGTAAGCCTTCGGAAAAAAGTGGTTTGAGTTTGCACAGTTTTACGAACAGCATTACTATCAATAACGTACCACATTTCATCTAAAATTTTCTCAAAACACTTCTCCATAGCCTACACGCCTTATATTTGAATCTACATGAGCAAGATTCTGAGCCGGAGCCGAGATTCATTGATATCAATTCCCATTTTAAGTGCAGTGAAGCTGGGGAAAACTGAGGCACAAGTGCAGTGAATAAAGACATTAAGGTATACTCTCCATATTCTTGGAACTCCTGCCATATGGGGATAGACAACCTTTCTGCCTGGGAAAGGTAGGGACCATCAGTCACTTTTGACAGTTTGGTGCACCACCTACCTGGGACACAACCTGAGCAAAACAGTACCAGAACTATATGATCTAGAGAGTTCTGGATGCTGCCAGAATATTACCTCATCCTGAGAGTGGCTACAGGGGAAAAATACTGACTAAAGTCAACAATCTCACAATCCTATAAATAGCAATCCTAAAATGAGTCTCTTTGAACTCTCCTAGATTGTGGTGGGCTGTGACTCAGTATCTCCCTCTGAGGTGGGACACCCATCAGAGACATCTTGCAACAAAACAAAGCCATAGGCGAAGACAGATTTCTCAAGTTTCAAGAAATCACCCATTGAGGAATACCAATGCATTTAAGTGAGTAATTTGGTTAAGTGGAGAGGGAAACTTCATAGGTATACCCCCACATATATTCCACAGACATATGCACAAAGCTATAGGTTAGTGTGTGTGAACATATTCAAATATCCATGGATTAATGTGTACAAGTATGTGTGTGTTTATAGATTTGTATACAAGCTTTTAATCATATACCTGTGTGTGTGTCTATATGTAAGTGATTTGACTTTCTCTTTTGTAAGTAGTGTGACCCTTGACATTATTGAATCTGTAATCAAGTCACCGTTTTAATTATAACAAATCTCATTAAATTATTTTAAATAATTTTGTTAATCAGCTGTCGACTAAGCATTATTAGAAATCATGTATTAAAGTTGTGATCTACCTTAATAAACCCTAAACTGATAATAGATCAAAGCTGTGTAATGTTCAATTCTTTGACACTCCCTCATGGAGAAGGATAGTTAGGGTCAGAAAACACTGCTCCTTAAAGAAACTCCTAAGTTTGACAAATAAAATCTTATAGCAATTAAAAAACAATGAGGTTTATTTTTTATTATTTCATTGCCCATTGCAAAAAATCCCAAACAGAATAAAATACTACAATCCTATAAATCTAAGATCATAAATTACAGTACTCTGCTAACATCTAGGTTAACACTGACTGACTGCAGGATTATTAATGTTAGACAGAATTATTTGTTCTCCCATTTACCCAGTTGCAAAGCTCATTGAAAGATATCACCCAGAGACGCATTCTTCAGTTAAAAATGAAATCACCTTCTAATCTACACAATTCAGAGATGATCCAAAAATAAAACAGTCTTGGCTAGAGATTTCAGAGCCTTGAATTAATTTTGTTGTCATCTGGTGGTTTTAACAACTACACTGATTTAATTAATAGAAAACCAATTAATGATGGCATTAGAATGCAGTGTCAAATGTCACTCAGTTTTAAAGAACTACCAGTGTTAATGGACACGATAAACGTCTAACTAATTTTTTTTAATAATCCCATATATAAGACCTGATTAGACTCACTGTGCATATATCTGCAAGTTGGTGAACACACATATAGGAAGAGCATACAAGGCAAATTTATTTATTTAGATCTACGAGGACTGTAATTGTACCTGTTCATGTTCAGAGTCTCTAAAATGCTCATGCTACTGAAAAATATTTAAATTATCACATTGGCAGTGTGCATTTCAGCTCCAGAGTCCCCGAGAGGAATCTACAAGTTCTGGTGTGCAGCACCTCCAGTACGAATGTTTCCTTGTGCCATGTTACACCACACTGCCCCTTGAAAAAGATGGTAATAGAAGGTAAGAGCAAGATAGCAAAATAAATTACATAAATGCTACAGAATTACCTGTCTATTGCATCTACTGCCACATAATGCCATTAATAAAACAAAAAAAAAAGCCCATACTACTAAATAACCACAAATAAAAATTGTGCTAAATCAGATGGAAACATTCCATTCAAATCTTGTAACCTCATCTAGGTGTTCCTGCTCTGGCAGGGGGATTGGACTAGATGATCTTTCGAGGTCCCTTCCAATCCCTAACATTCTGTGATTCTGTGATTCTTCAGTTTCATTGATGACCATCAGGTCCAGTATCGCATCCCCCCTGGTAGGGCTGTCTATTACCTGGCTGAGTAATTTATCCTCAGTGCACTCCAGGAGTCTCCTGGATTGCCTACAGCTCACCATGCGACTTTTCCAGTAGATATTGGAGTGGTTGAAGTCCTCTAGCAGAACAAGAGCCTGTGAGCATGATGCCTCCTGTAGCTGGAGTAACAAGGCTTTGTCAAGTCTCCCTGATACAGGGAACTGACAATTAACTAATTAACACTTAAAAAACTAATACTTGACACTTAAAGAACTAACCCTACCCCACATCACTAAAGACACTTAGAGAGCTGACCCTTTAACCCACATCACTATTACCTGGCCTTGCTTAACTCTGTGTAACTTATTGTACGAGAAGCAGGACTTCACTGACGCCTTGCAAAAATAATAATCCTTGGCTGCATCCTCGGGTGAACTAGGTAACAGAAACTTGGGCACAGGACAGGAGATATGCCAGTTTTAACCAAGTCAGCAGTCTGAGACCTAACCAACTCATCACACTGGACCAAAGGTGACCATGTACAGAGAAAGAGGACCCAGGTTCACGATCACTGCGCAGCTGCAACCAGGAGGAGCCAGAGGTGGAGACTATGGAAATGGTCTTCCGGAGCTCATTGTAATAAGAACCGCCTTCTCAGGGACAGGTTATGAATATGTATAGGCGTTCCTAAAACTTTCATGAATATGTAACACTTCACTGCATTTAACCAAGTACACAGCTACTGTAATTTTACACATGTATTAGGTGAAATGATTCCCTGTGTGTCCGGCATCGTAAATAAATACATACCTTCCTTATAACCTCAAGGGTTGTAAGGTCATTCCACGCCTCATTTTGGCGAGCCAGCCAGGAGGGCGTTCTGCTTCTTGAACAACTGAGAAGATCTTAGGCGCGCCCCAATGTTTCTTTTCTGAAAGATCTCCATCTCTATTGTTCATTGCAGGAGCCGACAAAAGACCTCCGGCCACGACAGCGGATAAGGTATGTTGTAATAAAATTGCATTTAACTGCATTTGGTGGCGAGCCAGTAAGGCGTGGGGAGACGTCTCACGTGTGACCAGAGTTTCCGCAGTGGGAAAAGGTACCCAGGAAATGGAGAGTTGCTGTCTGTGTGGGGGTCAGCCACAGCCGCTAGCGATCTTGGGGGTAGATCGAGCAACTCCGAGATTAAATCGTGAGACCAACCAGATGTGTCTGTGTGATCTGTGTGAGTGTGTGCTACTTACAGTAATTGCTGTTTATGGTGGTACGCTTTAGCATGTGATCTGTATAAAGCAGAAGATGAGCTTAAAACACCTTGATTTAAGTCACGTGACATATGAGTTAAAATTACAGTGCGCACGATGTAAGAAAGTATATGCAGATATATTTTTCACCCTCCAAAATCATGGACATAATAACAAAATGGGAGCTGGTTCCATTAAAATACTAAAATACCATCTTGTTCTTCTTGGGATGCATCCTTACACATTAGAGTAACTTAGTGGGGAAACCTGATAAAAGAAAGTTTGAAACAATATTATATTCACTTGTGGTTTGAATGTGGGGTTATATCAATTAGTGGCAATTAAATGTTGTTCTGCAGAACTTGGAAAACAGGATGAGACACAGTACTTTAAGATAATTTGCTTTTATTGTTATCTAATAATTTTGGGACCAGGAAAGGATTTAAGCTGTTAAACTCTGATCCGTATTGAATTGATGTGCTAGTCGGAGATATGGAAAAAGAACAAACTAAATGTTATGATGGATGTGAGCTTGGGAGATGATTGTATTTTTAAAGTGGTTTGTAAGTCGCTAGAATATGAACTGAATTGGATCTAGGAAAACAGAAATAATGGACTTATGTTTAATATGTTGTTTTTCTGACATCTGCAAAAGGTAAATGGGACTGAGGAACGTAACTATCGCTGAGCTAATTGGAATTGCATATGAAGTGTATTATGACTGGAATTAAATGGAAAAACAAGAAAGTGAAATATCCCAAGCGTGTGTTGTAACATAAATCACAAGCCTGTGCCAAGCTGTAAGATAAACTCAACCTCCCCCGTCCACGTGGTCTTGCCTGTGTCTAAACTGCAGCAAAGAGAGAAAGAAAAAATAGAGAAAAAAAAAAAATGCTGCTAGAAGCAGCGGAGAGGCAAGGAAGAGGGGGAGGACAAGCCGTATGCCTCTCAGGGTAGCCTGACACCCAAAATGGTGCGAGCTCCCCTAGAGAAGTTATAGAAACTGAGGGCAACAGAAAGTAGATATTTGGAAATGTTGTTAGATGAAGCTTGGAGAGTGTGGCAGAATGCAAACCCCCCTCTCTCCCCCCCTCCCCCTCCTTCAGTATGGAGGGAGTAGGCACATCTCCCTGTCTCTGCTACTTGAAGCTAACAACTTCTTTTGTTTGGCCCAGAGCACCCTGGCCAGGGCCATTAGGAGAAGGGATTGCCGAGGCGCCAGTGAGCCCCTGGGCACCTGTGACCAGTGTGGGGGATGTTTGGAGGCTTCAGGGGCACCCCACACACGGTGTGGGGGTGCAGAGAAGCTTCTAGAATGCCTACAGTCAGGTCTGATCAGTCAGTATAAAAACGGGACTCTCTCCTCGAGACTGAGCTGCGAGCTGAAGATGCTGCCGCCGAGACCCCTCCTCCCCGGGATGGAGACCCCGCTTGCCTTGCCGCCACAGGTGTGAGTAAAACCCCTCGCAGGATTGCGAGTATATTTATCCTTTCCGTGCACATATGCACGTGTAACTTCCCGTGCTTAATACAAGCACGTATAAAATTATTTCCTCGCACAATCGCGAGTGTAACTTTATTCCGTGCACATTTGCACGCGTACTTTAAATTATTTCCTCGCACAATCGCGAGTATAACTTTATTTCCTCGCACAATTGCGAGTGTATTATAAATTTATCCTCGCACAATCGCGAGTGTATTTTCCTCCCGTGCTTCCACATAAGCACATGTAGTATTCCGTGCACATTCGCACGTGTAAGTAAATTAACCCTCGCGGAACTGCGAGTGTATTATAAATTTACCCTCGCGGAATCGCGAGCGTACGCTTTACCTGTATCTCTCTAAGAATAATCCCACACCGTGTTCAGGCAAGTGTGTACTCCTCTGGGACTCGGGGGTGGTTCCGGCATTGTTTTGAGTGAAGCCACATGCATGCACTCTGTGGACCGCCTGTTGTACTAGTTGCTGCCCCTTAATAATTTTCCTCAACTGATACCTGAACCTATATTTAAGTCACTTTTGGAGTGCTAAAACCCTGTTTCTCACCAGTTTAATAAAAGTTGTTTTGGATCCTGTTGTCCCTTAAATTAGCCTCGGGGTGCCTCCGTGACAGAGAGTATTCAGTAACAGGGAAATGTGGGGTTTTTAGAAGACCAAGGACATGTAGTGAGCAATCCAGACACTTTAGATATGAACTTGATTAGCTTTTAAAGTGCAGGCCTCAAAGATGCAGCAAGATAAATCAAGGTTGAAGAAATGCTGATACAAGCTTATGCAGCAGAGAAATGAGGAAGAAAGCAAGTGTACGTGGCTGATGCCTGTCTGAAAAAACAGGATGCCACAGGGGGAGTTGGTGGTCGCAGACCAAAATGGACTGAGCTAGCAGAAATGGTTTAAGGACACGCAAACAGCTCATTAACAGTGCATGCAACCAATCAGATTTTACCTATCGCATAATAAGGGAACCAATAGCGTATATAAGTCTGATGACTCTGCTAATAAAGTGACTATTGTCTGATCATATTGATCGTGTGACTAGTCCGTGACTTCCGCGTTGACAAGTGGCACCCGAACAGGGACCCTCAGATTGGCATTGGCAATGAATGAAGACGACTCAGTGATTCCGACAACTGAGGGGGCGGAAGCCGGCCGAAGGTGAGTGCTGCCCCGGCACTCGGGAAAACGCTAGTGTGTAGTTAAGGAAACCCTGCTCTGATCAAGCAGGCGGCCGGGGAGGAGATGGGGATCACACTGTCAAAGGAGTTGGCAGTGGTAAAGCTCCTCCAACATATACTCTCTACGAGAGGTGTTACTTATGACTCATCTACCTCGAAGGTCCTGCTGCTTTGGGCATGGGGTAAAGACTTAATCCCCTCAGTGCAAGCCACTTTTGAGGTCCACGTATGGTCTGATATAGGGGCAAAGCTGTGGGAAGAAATTAGTATGGGATCCAAGGAGGCGATTAAGTTCTCCACTTTGTGGAGGTTGATTCACGAATCTTTGAAAGAAATGAAAGCCGAAAGGACTGCAGCCGCTTCTGCTTTTGCCACCTTAACACTGGGAGGGGGATCCTACTCAGCAATGAGTATGGTTTTTGCAGGCCCCAATATCCCCGCGGCCCCTGCAAGAGCTGGAGGAAGTCATAGTCGGCGATCAGCAGAAGCAGTTGGAGGGGTAGCGTGAGAGACAGATAAAGAAAAACATTATCAAAATAGCAACACGGTGGAAAACCCTCCTGCCGATGACTCTCCCCCTCCGCCACCGCCGCCTCCACTGTGTTCTGAGGCACCCACTACAGAATCACCAAATGCAAGTGCAGAACCACAACAGCCAGTGGCACGACTGTAACCACTGCTTCCATCATCTACACCACCAAGTCCTCAGACTCCGATTACCTGCTCTGGACAACGAGAGCAGACAAATCAAGGTTTAGGAGATGCCCAGCTGAAGGAACTGCTGCAGAAGTTGTAAGACCTACATGCGCGACTAGATGCTCCTGAGAAATCGGCACCCATGCCTCTGCCACCAATTAGTGCTTCTTCAGAACCACCAATTTCCGATCCATATGGTCCCTTTCCTGTCCCAGCTCCACCCACTGCAGTGCCTTTGAGATCAGGGTCGGGGGTGGAGGGAGGGGCAGGGGTTAAGTGGAAGGGGATTGTGCGTGATGCTATATTAGATGGAGTTGTGGTGCCCATGGCTTATCCGGTTGTGATAGATGCACAAGGAATGAATATGTGGGAAGCTCTAGATTGGAAAATATTAAAAGAGGCTAAAAGTGCAGTAACTCAATATGGGCTAAAATCACCATATACACAGTCAATATTGCAACATATTTTTTCGGCTAATTTGTTAACACCTCATGATACACGTATGACCATGAGAATGTTGTTATCTCCATCTTTCAATACTGGCAAGAGGGTTGTGACAATGCAGCTGCTGTTCCTCGGCAACAGGGTGGTCCTTTGTATGGGGTACAAACACAGATGTTGCTGGTAGAGGGTCCTTTTGCTAGACCAGACTGGCAAGCAAATTTTGTGACAGAGGTGTTACAATTTAGTCAAGACCTAGCATTTAAGGCGCTGGCCTCTGTGCAAGATGAGAGGACACGACCTGCATTCACAAATGTTAAGCAAGGCCCGAGTGAACCTTACGCGAAATTTATAGATCATTTCAATACTGCAATTATGGCCTATCCGAATTTGTCTGGAGACATGAAAGTGAGGTTTGTAGATATGCTTGCATTTGAAAATGTGAATGACAAAACCAAAAGAGCTCTTAGTGCATTGCCACGGGGGTCTAACGCAGGCCAGCTGCTTGAAGCTGCTGACCAAATGTTAGAGCAAGAGAAAGCTACGGTCATGGCTGCGGCTGTAGGAGCTGCAGTGCGACCTTTAGTCGCAAAACAAAAAGGGGGAAAACAGGATAAGCGTTGTTATAATTGTGGTTAAAAGAAAAGAAAAATTGAGACATTGGTTGTGTTTGCATTGCTATAATTGTGTACTGCAAATAACACATGCTGATTGGGCTGAACAATGGGTAGACAGACCTTTGGATGAATTAGAAGGAACACTACCTGCTACTGTCTGATCATATTGATTGTGTGACTAGTCTGTGACTTCCACGTTGACAGGACAAAGGAAGATTGTCGAAAGGATAAGAAAATATGGAACAGAAGAGGTTGGAAGGCTTTGAAAGCCTTTAGAGAGAGATCAGTGTCTATTGGGAAAATGAATGTTGGGGAAGGTACAGAAGAAGTAGGCAGAGAGAGAAACGGACAGTAGCAAGTTTCAAAAAAGACCAATGGGAACCTGGAATGAACAGAAGCAAGTGGGATTTTTGGTGGATTGACAATAAGTAACAATTACATAGTAGGTAAAGGGAGTCACTGGCCAAAATGAAAGGACGTATTTTTGTGAACCTTTGAAATATAAATAGGGTAAACAAATAGGTATTGATAAATTTCTATATATGTCCAATTCCTCGAAACCTTTTTGGGAGAAATTTGTTGGAACAAATGGATGCAGTAATCAGATTTGAAAAAGAAAAAATTACTCTGGAGGTAAATGATCAGCAATACATGAAAATAATAGGCTTGCTTTTAGCAGCTGTTCCCACAGAAGACAAGATTAATGAAGAAGTCGTGAACCAAGTGTATCCCGGGATATAGATGACTGATGTACCTGGAAGGGCAAAAATGCTGTACCCATTGAGATAAAAATCAAAGAAGGAGAAAAACTGGTAAGGATAAAACAATGCCCTTAGAAAAGGGAGGACAGGAAAGGAATTTGGCCAGTAATAGAGAAAATCATACAAATCGGGTTATAAACAGAATAACAAAGGACCTCTACCCAGTGGTAGCAAACCCATACACCTTTCTGACTGTATTAACTCTAATTTGATTTGGTTTACTGTTTTAGATTTAAAAGATGCCTTTTTGCCTCTCTCTCCGTGAAGCCAACCAGACAATATTTATGTAAAACCCAACTCACATGGACGGTGTTGCCACAAGGATTTAAGAACAGCCCGACAATATTTGGAAACCAGCTCGCTAAAGATCTCGAATCTTGGGAAGCCCCATCTGATGAAGGACAGATACAACAATATGTGGATGATCGCTACCAGGACACAGAAGACATATATAATCTCAACTGTAAGTTTATTGAACTTTTTGGGGCTCCAAGGATACCGGGTATCACAGAAAGCCCAGATGATACAGCAACAAGTAACTTATTTGGGCTATGAAATTAGTGCAGGGCAGAGGACCCTGGGACAGGCTTGAAAGGAGGCTATATGCCAAACTCCAAAGCCTCAAACTGTAAAAGAATTATGGACCCTTTTGGGCATGACAGAGTGGTGCCGGTTGTGGATTTATAATTATGGATTGTTTGTCAAGCCATTTTATGTACTAGCAGCCACAGATGAACACCTGCAATGGAATAAAGGAGCTACATGAGCCTTTGAAGAACTTGGTAAGGCTTTGATGACAGCGCCTGCATTAGGACTCCCAGATGTGAGTAAAACACTTTTTTCTGTTCTCTCCCGAGAAGCAGGGAATAGTCTTGGCTATACTGACACAAGATCTTGGCCCATACCGATGAGCACCAGCCTATTTCTCCAAACAATTAGACGCAACTGCAAAAGGGTGGCCTGGATGCCTGCGGGCAGTTGCAACAGTGGTACTGAACGTACAGGAGGCCTGGAAATTTACCATGGGTCAGAAAATGACTGTGCTAGTATCCCACACAGTGTCTACAGTTCTAAAAGCAAAAGGGGGACATTGGCTTTCCCCACAAAGATTTCTCAAATATCAGGCTAAATCATCATCACTAACGTCAGTCCAGCTTCTTTCCTCAGTGATAACATTGGAAAACCAGTTCATCATAATTGCCTGGAAACCATCAAAACAACGTACTCCAGCCGACCAGATCTAAAGGACAGTCCTATGGAGAACACCAAGAACTGTTTTATGGACGAAAGCAGCAATATCCTGAATGGTGAAAGGTGTGCTGGTTATGCTATAACTACTAGCCATGAAGTGATGGAATCTGGACCTCTGCCTAAAAGTACTTCAGCACAAAAGGTTGCAAGGTCATTCCGTGCCTCATTCCCTTGAGCGAGTAGTCTGTAGTAGATACCTACCACAGTGTTCCTTTTGTTGCCTTGGTCTCTAATTCTCACTCATAAGCTTTCAACCTGCTTGTGGCTATTCTTCAGAGACAGCTCTTCACGCTCTATCAATCTCTTGATGTAGAGCGCAACCCCTCCACCCTTCATTCCTTACCTGTCCCTTCTGAAAAGCCTGTAGACATCAATACCCCAACCATTCTGTGATTCTTTGATTATATATCTTTATATGTTAATTTAAAATTGTAAATGCAATTTTTTTACATTATTAGTATAATACATATTATAATACAGAGATAATATTATAGCATTATAAAAGCAGAAGAGAATTGTTTGCCTTTTTAGTAGGAAGGGATCTACCCCTTTGAGTTTGGACTTAATTAAAACTGCAACCAACTTGAAAATGTAGTGAAAATATCGTGGTTAATCCACGATATTTGAGAAAATGGATCTTTCTTCAGTATACTGCCAGTTAGCTTGCATAACTATTCATGTATATGTTTCCAAATGATAAGTCTAAAAAAAATAGAATAGCAAATTGCCTTTTTACCATGGGAAAAGAATGCAATGCAGCATGAATCATAGCATGAATCTGCTTTTCACACTGTTATGAAAGAATTGCATGTAGGCATAAAGAGGGTAGTTCAATTCATCATAATCACAGAAGTTGTCCACCCATGATGCGGACCTACCTAAAACAGAGGCTGAAACCATCTCTTCTTCCTGCTCTGCTAACAATTACTAACAAGATCTGAACAGATTGTTTAAATGTATCTATTCTATTAGGATTTTTATTTTTTTTTTATTTCTCATGGTCTTCATGAAATATATAAACAAGATTGTGTAGAAAGCATTTGCCTTTTGTTTGCTCTAGTCTGCTGATAAAACTAATGTTTTGGGAGCTAAGCCGAATGAGATTTCTTTTTTTTTTTAATTAGAATTTCAAATTCTGTGCTATTTGAACCAAGCAATTTAAAATAAGTAAGGTACCAGCTTAATGAGTTTATACATTCTGCACACATTAATTTGCCATTTTAATTGTTCAAACAAAGTCTAACAATGAAGTCATGGAAAGATACTTGAAATGCTGAAACATGTCCTTGTTTCAAAGGTAACTTGCAAAATAATGTGCTTACAAAGACTTGAAAGAGCCCTGGGCGCTACTTTATGTTTTCAGTTTACCAATTCTTGTCTGTTTGGATGGAAGTCCTTTTAGCAAGACCTGGAGTTCTCTCAGCTGTGAGAACCATCTCACCATCTAGATTCTTCATGAGCTTCAAGCTGAAAAGGTATTATATACGTAGTCTTTGATATAAAATTACTTACTCTTTCTACAAAATAATTTTTTATTTCTTCCATATCTACATTGTCCTGTTACTCTCTAGCTGTCACAAGGTTTTCCCAGCAGACAGGGCCTTAATGTCTGCGATGAGCAAGTACCCATAAGAGCACAAGAGCTGACAGTGTATTGCCTTTGGTCAAATATATGGGTGTGAGCTCTGATCAAAACTTATCCAACTTGTTGAGACTAAACGGACAGCCTGGATAAAAGTTAAGGAAGTTTCTTTTCCCTAGGTTTCCAAAAGCAGAGACTCAGACATAGATTCCAGAAACCCTTCTTAAATAAATAATTTATTGGTAAAGCACAGCATAAAAAGCAGCTTGAGCTCGGTGCCTCTGGAAGAGGGACCCCAAGGAAAGAAAATCCTGGGCAATTATACTCTAACAATCTAAGCTTCCCACCCAACTGTAAAATTAGAGTCTAGGGTGCCTCCGTTCTTCATTGGATCCCTTCATTTTTATCAGGTGGGCCATTTCTTATCCCCATACACTTTTACTTCCTATTGTCAGAAATAGGGGTTTACCTAAATTTCTTTCTACATTGCTAGTAACTCCATGAATCCACAGTTTTGCACCCCACTGCGATAAAATTTAAAAGGGATAATGTAGCTCCCATATCTACTAAGAATTCAACTTTGTGACCTTCTACTTTATCTATTATGTGTCCCTTTTGGTCTAGAGGAGTCCTCCACACATTAAAGATCCCTAACCCTTCTGCCTCCTCACAGTTTTCAAGGTCTTTCTCTTCTAGTCATTGTGAGTGGCTTCTTGTTCAGGACAGCTCTTCACATTGCTAATTCCCTTCTCTAATCATTCCTTGTGAACATAGAGGACACTCTAACCATATGTGTCCCAAATTCCCACAACAGAAACTTCCTTAACTATAGAATTTCTCATGTGCGGTAATACATGTGGTCTTTCCCATGGAACAGTTATACTCTTCCTCTGCTAACAGCTGTTTTCGAAAAAAAAAAACACTGAGATTTTATCAGCTATGAAATGTCTCTCCATCATCAAATATGTATGATATCAAGCTGTCCTGGTTTTGTTAAAAACAAGACCAGTTTCTCTTTCAGTGAATTTTCCTTTCAGCTAAAGTCTTCTTAGTAACTGCACTTTCCTAATGTAGGATACATGTTTTGGTAGACATGACAATGGAACGTAAGGTCACTGATAACGATGCACGTTCCGTAAGTGAGAGGGGCAAGGAGGAGCAAACTGAACAGGTGACTAAAACTGACCAACTAAGTAGTCCATCCCATTCACATGATACTTCATATAAAAGTGGGAGACCACGAGAATCTTGGCCCTTTTTTCCTTCTTCGACTATGGCCGACATCTGGGAAGGACTCTGCCTGCCGTCCCTGCAAAACTGAGGCCTAGTGACAGACTGAATCAAGTTTCGGTTTGCTGCAGAGTCCAGCCCAGGACTTCCAGGTGTCTGCTTTGCTGTTGCCAAAGCAGTTCTGAGGTGCTGGGATTTTCAGGACTGGTTTTGTGTATTTTGTATTATTTTCTCTATTTTATTAGAAGCATTAGTAAAACATTTTTATTTTTTTTCCAACTCTCTTGCGAGGGCGAAAAATCATGGACTCCACACAATCCAATATGAATTCAAGCGAAGCCATTTATTATAGAAACAAGCCTCCTTATATATGCAGTTATTTCCTGATCACGCGTCCACGCTCCAAGCATGCATTAGCTGATTGGATATTGTCTATGTTCACGAGCTGTCCACGTGCCTGAGTCTCACTGCTAATAGGTCCATTGATTTACATTGTGTTGAGGCCCTGTTATTGTAGAAATGGCTCTATCCCACAGCAGGTCCTGTTTTCAGCTTTCCGAGGTGGCCTTGAAATTCCTTTGGGCCTGGCTAGTTCAATAACAAATCTCCATCTAATAGAAACCCATCCACACATTAACTTGAAGAAAATCCCTCAAATCTCCCACAATTCCCCCTTTTTCTGTTTTTGAACCAGCCAGGCCTTGTTTACAACGTGCTGAATCATATTTGAAATATACTGCAGCATGCAACATATGATTAACAACAATGATTACAGTTACATATAATGTAGCTAAGCCTTACATAATAAGATCAAACAACTACCCACCTATTTCCAAGCTTCTAAACCATTTGTCAAATCCTAATTCTACTATGACAATCTTATTAATGTGCTGTTTCAGTTTGTCTAAAGTACTATGAATAGATTCAGAAGGATGAGACAAGTTAATACAACACATTCTCTCAAATTCTTCACAACAATGACCTGGTGTTAAAAGTAAAAGATTTATAACTGTGCGATTTTGTAGAGTAGTATGCCTAATACCATCAACATCTACTATTAATTTAGTATCTCAGAAGTTAGATTAGCCTGTTTAAAAGAGCAATAGCTTAACTTTGATATGTCTCCTAAAGCTTTACCAGCTGCTAGACTAGGGAGAAAGAGTGCAGTAGATACTATGGTAGGAATATCTCATAATTTTACCTCATTTTTGCATTGACTATCTAAGTGTAATATCGCCCTTTTGGTTCTCCTGCTGTTTGTTCAAATTGCCATTCTGCACAGAAGGTACACCACCTTCTTGCTAATAGGCTTCTAGTCCACAGGTCTGTGAGCATTTATAACACTGAAGTACAATCCATGGTTTACATCTGAAACTTCCTCACAACTTATCTCCCTCCTGTCCGTCTGCATCCGTTAAATCTTTGTTGTCTTTATGCAGCCATGGTTTGACCCATTTCGCCGGAATCCACTTTGATCCTTGGCCTGTAATGACACAAGCATAACCTTTTCCCCAGGTTATCAATTGGTGTGGCCTTTTCCATTGAACATTAACTAGTGATTTGACCATAACTAACGTGGGTTCTTTCTGATTTAACATGGTTTTAGGTCATACTTGCTAGGTGTTTCATCACACATTGTGCTTTTGACAACTGGTTTTGTGGTGTTTCCCTTACTTCTCCCCAAAACAAACAAACAAAGTTCGGAATCAGATACGTGCGTTGGATTTTGACTATTTAATCAAAATCACAAATCAAATTTAGAGGTTCCTCCATAAAAAGCTCTAGGTAATGTAAAGCTGTGACAACTTCTTCTAATTGGGTTGAACCTTCAATAATTTTTTACAGAATTATGCCATTTGTTATCTTCACACCAGAACACTACAGCTTTATGAGACTTCCCAGTGATACAGGGACTTGACAATTAACTAATTAACACTTAAAAAACTAACACTTGACACTTAAAGAACTAACCCTACCCCACATCACTAAAGACATTTAGAGAGCTGACCCTTTAACCTACATCACTATTGCCTGGCCTTGCTTAACTCTGTGTAACTTATTGTACGAAAAACAGGACTTCACTGACGCCTTGCAAAAATAATAATCCTTGGGTGCATCCTTGATGCATCCTTGGGTGAACTAGATAACAGAAACTTGGGCACAGGACAGGAGATACGCCAGTTTTAACCAACTCAGCAATCTGAGACCCAACCAACTCATCATACTGGACCAAAGGTGACCGTGTACAGAGAAAGAGGACCCGGGTTCACGATCACTGCGCAGCTGCAACCAGGAGGAGCTGGAGGTGGAGACTCTGGAAATGGTCTCCCGGAACTCATTGAATTAAGAACCGCCTTCTCAGGGACAGGTTATGAATATGTATAGGCGTTCCTAAAACTTTCATGAATATGTAACACTTTACTGCATTTAACCAAGTACACAGCTACTGTAATTTTACACATGCATTAGGTGAAATGATTCCCCGTGTGTCCGGTGTCGTAAATAAATGCATACCTTCTTTATAATCTCAAGGGTTGTAAGGTCATTCCGCGTCTCACCAGAACCATAAACAAAAACTTCGCAACTATGTAGGATCAGACTAAATACAGGTATGGTCTGTGACCTGATGTGAAAGACATGCAGGTTCTGCAGCAATTTACATTTAGGCATTCCAAAAGCTGTGCTGTGAAGAAAATCAGCTAGTGCAATTTACAAGGACATAGACTGCAAATAAAAAAATAAAAATTAAATTTCACAAATGGTACATATATGACAAAAGGATCATGGCCTATTAAGACTTAAATTCATTCCCCACATTTCTTGATCAGAGTAACAATCAGTGTATCAGTCTGTTAGCATTCTCATCATACTGTCCCACAATAGCCACAGGTTGTTTCTATGTTGTAGCTACAAACAGACAAATCTGCAAGTCCAATCGAATGCAGTCAGCCTGTAAGGTTGTCATAAATTTATTCCTCACAGTTTCTAACTCAATTTTGCCTGTCATATTTATTGGATATTGTTTTCCCTTAACGGATCGAAGTTCTGTTTCAGTTCTATCAGTGTAGTGTTTGCTTTATCAAAACATTGGCTGTTAATACTAGTGGAAATACAGCATTGGAAATTTCCTTGGAGATTTCTCACTTGAAGCAAGTAGATCTGCACCATCCAAGCAGCTTCTTGTAGGACATGAAACAAAATAGAATTCTCAGAAAACGTTATTTGAGCTTACAATTTACTTAACAAATCCTGACCCGAGAGAGGTATAGGACTTTTTGGCAATTACAAGAATTCATATGGTAAAACTTTGTTCCAAATTTGGCATTCCATTGGTCTCAAAAAACGGCCTTTCTTTCGTTCTCTCCCATGACCTCAAAAACTAGCACGGTGAATTTACTAAGAAGTCTCTTACAATCAGGTACCACAGAATAAGTCTATTAAAAAAAAAAAAAAATTTTTGGTTTAATTTCCCAGCTTCATTAGAACTATGGATCCACTAGCAATGCCTTTAAATTTCACCCTCAGACTCCTTCATGCAGTATTACAGGTCTCCAGCAGTAACATTGCTGGGGAGGGGCAGGGGGGAATAAAACAGCCCTCTCGCCCCCATCTGAGATAGCAGGATCTCCAGCCCAGCATGAAAACAAATCAGTTCGAACTCCACATCAAACCAGCCTGGCTCCACTCCACACCCAAATTAGTACCAGTCTGACCCAGAGAAGCACTGAGCACTCTGACCTCCCAAAACTGACCAGTGTGAAAAGACTGACTTCAGCAAGGAGGTAAAATGATGAGCTCTCTCCCCAGATGTGCCAAAACCTAGGAAACAAAATTGAAACAAAAAGAAACAGCACCAACAACCCCTGATTCGAAGCTGAGAAGCAACGCAGTGCCACAACAAGGATGGATGACAACAATTTATATGCACTTTATATGTACCTTTTACAATTTACAGATGTCAAAAAACAGTATATTCAACATCAATCCATTATTCCATTTTCCTAGATCCAAATCAGTTCATATTCCAGCAACTTTTAAATACAACCTCATACAATACCAAGTTCACATCCATCATGGCATTTAGGTGGTCAGTTTGGTTTTTTTTTTTGGTTGGTTTGTTGTTGTTCTTTTTTTTTTTTTTTCAATGCGAATCAGAGTTTAACAATTGTAATTCTTTTCTGATCTCAAAATTAGCAAATGAACTTACAAAACGATGCTTCACCCAATACAGAACAATACACCACTAAAACCCAGAATTCCATGTTTAAGCTGCATTCGAGTATACTATCTTTTGAAGCTTTCTTTTATCAGAATATTACCCCAAAAGTTACTCTAATGTGTAAGGACGCATCCTAAGAGGGAGCAAGGTGGTATTTTAGCAGTGGAACCGGTTCCCATTTTGTAATGATCTCCCCAAACAAAATTATTTTGGTACCAAATATAAATATGCAAATTAAAATGCTGAGCTCAGATATGAAAACCAAATACACAGTTCAAATATGCAGATGGATCACAGTTACACTAATTCAAGACAATATCTCAATTTTTGCACTGCACCTTTGAACCGCTTACTGCTCAGCCGGGCAGAGGTACCGCTGGGTCTCCCTGACAAAACAGGTCAGTGCATGCTGGAGCCCTATCAGCACCTGCCCCCCCACCGCTGCAGCAAGCTGGACTGGGCAAGGCTCTTATTAGTGTCTCATCTGGTGTGTTACAACTGTTATCCCAAAACCAGGATTCTTTACTTGGTGTGCATACAAAAGAGCCAAATCCAGCACATCGAGATGAGACACAGCCTATCACAGAGTTGCGCAAGTCTGGATATTGGAATAAAGCTAGCTGCTCAAAAGAAAAGTAACAGCTACTACACACAAAATTTTACCATCACATTCACGCAGTAAAGAGCTGAATTCCTCATGATCCTCTGTATTATCACAAAATGCACATTTAGAGTCAACGGATTCTCATTATTTAACAGTCTGTGAACTTACTGTACCATATAACAGACAAAGACCTATTAAACTGTAATATGTTTAAACAGATACCTACAGAGAAAACAGGTTAATGAGGAACACATCTTGCAGACTTCAGCAAGTTTTCTATGACCTGTGTGTTATCAGTTAATTCGCAGCTTGTTGAAGTTCAAACCTTTCTGCCTGTAAAACTGTCTGAAATGATTCAATGATCTCTTGTAGAGATTTATTTTGTCCTGATCTTCTCGCCTTAAAAACAATATTAATTGCAACAAAGTGTTATACTTCAAGATTCTATTCTCTGGCCACTTTTCCCAATCATTTAACTTATACAGCAGCCACCATTAATTACAATATTTCACAAGATCTTCCTTCCTCATATTTCCAAGTGCTTTCCTATGTTCTAAAACACCTCCCAATACCCATTTCTTAGGAACACGACTGAAAACGGTCATTCCTGACCCCATCTTTTAAGTAAAAACCATGAGAAGAGGGAGGGGGAGGGGGAAGCACAAGGCTGCGTGCAGCACGAGTGGGAAAAGTGGGGCGAAGGTTTTACGGTGTACTTATACCACATAGAAACAATTCTAACAACAACCAGTAAAACAATTAACTCACATTTCTGACAAGCTTCTTGATTTTCAGAGAGGCAATTCACAGAAGCACGTAATATGTACTGTAAAACTCGCAGATAACACATTGATAGCAAACAGGTTTTAATTGCTGCAGTGTAGTAATTTTCATTTGCCAGGTAGTTACAAGACCGAGAATATCTCTTTCACTGCGACTGATCGTCTTCCCACAACACAGTTCCCACTTTTTCCCAAGTCTCTATTTGAAAAGCTCCTGACAGATCGGCAGGAAACCCATTGCTTCTGCACCAAATTAATAGTCTTTTGAGGTTACTCTCCTCATACTTCACCCCTCTCATAGTGAGGATATGCAAGACGAGTCGCAGTATTTCTTCTTCTTCTTTAAAAATGTTCTGCCCCATCTCCTCTCGCCCCCAGCTGCTCACCTCTTTGAGTGTCCATTGCAACAATATTGGATCCTCTGTCCCTCCTCTGTCACTTCTGTAGCAATCAATCAGGAGTCACGCAGCCCCCAGACTACGTCCCGGTCATGGTCCAGCCGCACCGTATCCAACCGGGGCTTGCTCCTCGCAGCAGTCGTCCCCTCGCTTTAAATTCTCTTTCTGGATCATGTCAGGGTCACCACTTGCGAGGGCGAAAACTCATGGACTCCACACAATCCAATATGAATTCAAGCGAAGCCATTAATTACAGAAACAAGCCTCCTTGTATATGCAGTTATTTCCTGATCACGCGTCCACGCTCCAAGCATGCCTTAGCTGATTGGATATTGTCTATGTTCACGAGCTGTCCACGCGTCCGAGTCTCACTGCTAATAGGTCCGTTAATTTATGTCATGTTGAGGCCCTTTTATTGTAGTACTGCCTCACTCCCACAGCAGGTCCTGTTTTCAACTTTCTGAGGTGGTCTTGTAATTCCTTTGGGCCTAGTTCAGTAACAAATCTCCATCTA
Organism: Patagioenas fasciata; assembly: GCF_037038585.1. Lineage (NCBI taxonomy): Eukaryota > Metazoa > Chordata > Aves > Columbiformes > Columbidae > Patagioenas > Patagioenas fasciata. The sequence continues at coordinate 63,161,001 of NC_092559.1, forward strand.
ATAGAAACCCTTCCACACATTAACTTCAAGAAAATCTCTCAAATCTCCCACAGTCTCTGTCTTTCTTTGCCCTCCTATTGCCTGTACATGGTGGGGGGTGAGGGGGGCTGGGGGGGAGAGGGGGTTAACAAAGCGTCTGCCACTGTTTATTGTCACACTGCAATAAAACCTTGACACAGGCTAATGAGTTCCAAAAGATAACAGGAAAGTGAAACACATCATGACTGTGTGAACCTTGCTCCTTTAGAAAGGTAAGGTGAGAAGACATGTGAGAGGGAGAGAAAAAGAGGAAAAACAAACATATTTAAGAAGACCCATGCATCTTTAAGGTAGACAGGATATAGAGGTAAATTTATTTCCCTGTTTAATCCTCTTCACATAAGGTCATTGCTCAATTTTAGTCTTGCTCATTGTTGTCCTCTATGTGATTTAAACACACCAAGGAAGCTATAATTTTATACAGTTTCTAGATTCTTTCATATTTTAGTCATCTAAAAGTCTCAGTTTCCTTCAGGTTACTGGGAGGTAATATTGGGTGATTCAGCAGCAAGGAGACAACACTACATCATTGCTGTAACAGCAGTGGGGAAGCTGAGAGGGCAAGAACTACAGCAGTCATCCTAGAGCAATCTATCCTTTTTCATCTAAGTCCTCGAACAGCAGCGAGCAACGAGCACAGCAGTGATTACAAAGTAACCGCTGGAGATTTAAACATGGTGAACCGACATGCACAGCAGCAGCTCCAGTAAGAGCTGAGGCTGGACATGAACTGGGGAGGTGAGAGGGAGATCCCAGAACTGTGGTCCTGCCGAGAGAATCACTGTGAAAGCAGCTGATCTTGAGAGAGGGGCTGACTTGTAAGGGGCATTGCCAGGAGCAACTGGGGGATTTAAACACCCTCCTAGGTAGCGCAGATGGGTGTACTCTTTGATGGATAAAGAACTGGCCAAAGGGCCAGACCCAAAGAGTTGTTGTGAACTGAGTCAAATCCAGTTGGCAGCTGGTCATGAGTGATGTTCCCCAGGGCTCAGTATTGGGGCCAGTTCCATTTTATCTCTTTATCAATGATCTGGATGAGGGGATTGAGTGCACCCTTAGTAAGTTTGCAGATGACACTGTGGCAGATGCACTCAACCCCCACCCAGCCAAACCAACAGCAGTTTGGTCCAGGCTCCAGAGGAGGTAAGAGTTTGAGCCATACCCAGGTTAAGAACTCCTTCTAGGAGACCAACAAGGAAGTAGAACGGCACACTGAACGCCAGTAACTTGTGGGTACAGGGAGTCTCGTGCATACTTTTCATACTGTATGCAATTGACTACGAGTCAACCACTTTATTCTATAAATATGACAGCCTGGATGAGCTCACTTTGAGCTCTCCCTGCTAAATAAGTGAGCTGTATGGTAATGGTTTTACTACTCACAGATCAGTGGATGATCCAATTCAAGCTCAATATTAATAATTTAGCTTAAGTAGATGTACACTAAATGTAATGAATTATTTAGAGATATAAGGTGTTGGAAATTAAAATGTGGGAAAGCAAGATGTGCGGTTCCAGCCACCTGGATGATAAAGGAAGATCAATACTAACATGACCATCTGGACAGTCGAAGGCATAATACTAACATGATAATATATAAAGGGCCTTGGACAGATTACTTTGAAGTACGTTTCTCATAACTGTAAAAAGTTATAGCCCAGACTCGTGAGAATGGTATCTCGGGCCGGATAACCGCCCCCAAGTGCATGGGATGTGTGAATGTCCTTGGGCCTGGTCTGTGAATGAGTGGAAAAACAAGTGAGACAAACATCACATGAGTTTAGTGTGTTCTTAGTAACAATTTGTGGAAAAACACCTTTTGTAAACATCTTAGTCCCACCTGTAAATCCCATAAATTGTCAATGGCGAATAAAGAAGGCGGACTAGGCCTAGGTCAGCTCTCTGCTTGGCCCGGCTCTGTGCTCCTTCCTGAACAAGATCTCTGCCTCTGCGTGAATTTCTGTCTGCGTCCCGGTATGCGTCGTCCCTAATCGCCGCAATAAGGTTGTACGATTTTTAATATATTTTTTGCTTCACGTTGCTTGGTAAGCTGGATTTGCTAAAATTTTAACCTGTAAAGTCCTGCTCATATTTACCAAATGCAACTACAAACTACACTGTACACCTGTAAAATAAGGTCTAGTTTGCACTTTGCTGGGAAAAATGACACGGACTGAGAAAACAACGATCCAAGGCTAACACGGAGACATTACAAACATCTGCAAAACAGGGCCTGTTTTGTACTTCACTGAGAAGAAAGGATTTATTCAGACAAAACAGTACCTACAAGGCTATGGACCATAAACAATATCTACAGATGAACAAAACAAAGGCCCATGTGGAATCAGCAAAAAAGATCCAATGACAAGCAAGAAGATCCCAAAGTGAAATATTGCTATTGGAATGAATCGTGGTATGAATGCTCTGTAAAGATATAAAAGTTTGTAGTTTTCTATGTTTGGGTGGACCTCTGCGCAGGTACCCAGCTTGAGTCAGCCCTCCTGTTATTCTACTCCATTAAATTTTTTTTTTTTTTTTTCTGAGAATTCTGTTTCCTGAAAGTCTGCTCTGCATATGGTTATCAGGCCTCCCCTGAAAGTTTGCCTTCAGAGCTCTAAATACAGACTCCAGAGCGAATGGTTATGAGGAAGAAAAGAATCCTGAAAGTTTGTCCCATGACAGATAGAGACCTCACCTGAAAGTTTGCCTCCAGAGCTCCAAGACACAGACTCCGGAGTGAAAGGTTGTCAGGGAGGGAAGATGCCTGAAAGTTTGCTTTGTGAACTGGTACAGGCACCTGGAGAGAAGGTAAGCAACATTTGGCTTGGCATATTTCCGCCATGCAGTAAATAATAGAGTGAACCCACCACTGAACTCTTTAAGGTCGCGCTTCTCTTTAAGAAACCTAAACATTGTTCTGCAGCAAGTAGAACCCTAAATTTCTCCCCCACAATAGACACCAAATTGGGTAGGAGTGTTGACCTGCTGGAGGGTAGGAAGGCCATACAGAGGGATCTGGACTGGCGAGATTGATGGGCTGAGGCCATCTGTATGAGGTTTAACAAGGCCAAGTGCTGGATCCGGCACTTAGGTCAGAACAACCTGAGGCAGTGCTACAGGCTCAGGGAAGAGTGGCTGGAAAGCTGCCTGGCAGAAAGGGATCTGGGGGTGTTGACTGACAGCCAGCTGAATATGAGACAGGAGCATGTTCAGGTGGCCAAAAAGGCCAACAGTATCCTGGCTTGTATCAGGAATAGTGTGGCCAGCAGGACTAGACAACTGATTGTGCCACTGTACTCGGTACTGGTAAGGCCCCACCTTGAATACTGTGTTCAGATTTGGGTCCCTCATCATAAGAAGGACATTGAAGTACTAGAGAGAGTGTAGAGGAGTATGACAAAACTGGTGAGGGGCCTGGAGCACAAATCTTATGAGGAGTGGTTAAGGGAACTGCAGCTGTTTAGCCTTGAGAAAAGGAGGCTGAGGGGAGGCTTTATTGCTGTCTACCACTGCCTGAAAGGAGGTTGTAGCATGGAGGGTGTTGGTCTCTTCTCCCAAGTAGCAAGTGATAGGACAAGAGGAAATAGTCTTGAGTTGCACCAGGGGAGGTTTAGATTGGATATTAGGAAAAAATTCTTCACGGAAAGGGTTGTCAGACATTGGAACAGGCTGCCCAGGGAAGTGGTGGAGTCACCATCCCTGGAGGTGTTTAGACAAGGTTCTTAGGGACATGGTTTATTGGTAGAGTTAGATTAGGTTATGGTTGGACTTGATGATCCTGAGGGTCTCTTCTAATTGAAATGATTCTATGAACAGATGAAATGTAGGTACCCATGTCTTTTTATTATTGTGAGGGTCATCTGACTAGCATTACATGCCTAGCTCTTTGACAGTTAAGTTAACCGAGTTGAACCCCATGCAAAGTGTATGTATCTGAGAGCTGGAGAGAAGAAAAGGGAAAGAAAAAAAAAAAGGTGGATAAAGGAAAAATGGGGATAGAAAAAACATGTCTGCACAACAAATTTAAGAGGCTAAAAAGCAAGCAAGAAGAGAGAGCACTGCTTTTAAACTATGATATAAAATTTTAGGTGTGAATTTTGATCAGCCTGATTGATTTATGAACATACATACCCCTCTCCCCCCAAAAAAAAAACAAAAACAAAAACAAACAAACAAAAAAACACCACCAAAAAAACCCAAAACAAACAAAAAAAAACCCACTGAAAATGTTATAGAGAGCTCCACATTTCACTGCTGTTTGGGGTTTTTCGATGCTTGAAATTTTGATGCATTCCCAGCTGGAATGTTTTTTTGCCTATAATTTTGTAAGATATTCTAAAAACACTCGCAGCACATTCTTTAAACATTCTTTAGACATTTGCAGAATTAAGTTTGCTTCAGGTAAGTAAGAGCATTTGCCTTATTTTACTTTTTAGAAATGGTGATCAGGAACCAAAAGGGTCATTCAGATTTTTTTTTTAAATAATTCTTTTAAATCTTGGCATGCAGAGGAAATGGAATTGCTGCCTACATCTCAGAAAACATTTAGTTTGCTTTCTCAAATCTGTTTTTCAAAAATCATAACCAAAAGTTCATAAAGCATTAACATCATAATGTTAAGAGAAAGGAGAAATCTGAAAAGCAGAGATGAAACAGCAAGTGAGTATTTCTTCCACTTTCAGGAATCACAAGAGGCCAATTATAGTAATTTCTCAAACAAAACTTGAATGAAATAAACCCCAAACCCCGTAACTTCTCTACTCTCATTAAGCAAATATGAAAACAAGATAGCCAGACCACCATGAGCTACAGTACTAGCATGCACTATCTCAAATTCTCACATGTGCTCACATTTTCAAGCCTGAACTTGCATGGGTCTGCAATGAGCACTGATTTTGAAGTTTATGTAAGTCAGATCTTATCAGCTGAGTGAAGCTCTAGCAATTAATATTTAGGAATTCTTTTACTAAGAATGCCTAGGGAATTTCCGCAAGTAGACTTTAAAAACACAGAAAAGAAGGCATTATCCATTATAAATTAAGATGGGAGTCTGTTTTTCCTCTCAAAATTAAAGCTACCAAAACTAGTATTTCTTGAAAGATATACCGGTTCTGCAAAAGAAATTACAGAAGTGCAGTTTAGTTTTCAAGCCTACTAAACCAGAAGTTGGTCCTCAATTGGCATGCAGGGATTCAAATCCTTCCTCTTTTTCTTCTGGAGCAGGAACTTCAATTCTCCCTTCCCTCACAGAAAATTCCTTAAACACTGGGTGCACAAGATGGAGAGGAATCTTTTAAAATCTCCTATTGAAGTTAATGCCATTTCATAAAATACTTACAATATTAATAAGATAATAAGCAGTTTCAAAATATTCCCACAGTCCATTGGTCTGTATGTTTTACACAAGCGACCAAAATGACAATCTCTTTCTGCATTCTTCAGATCATGTACGATGTCCTCAACACAGGAGGCAGAAAGACCTGGACCGCAGAGCAATTAAAAGCACAGCAGTTAACGCATTTTCCTGCTGATACACAGACAAAGCAGTAGCAGGGCTTACATGGCTGTGGTTCATAATTCTAAGAGAAAAGATAAAGCCTGAAAGGAAGGAAATTTTTGTCTCTGGCTCAGAGATTCTCTGGCCTTTTTTTTTTTCCAGAAATGATTCAAAGACCTCAGACATGTAGATTTCTCAGTCCATTCCACAAAACACACTTCCAAATCATGTTAAACAGCTGTTCAACTGTCTGCAGTAGAGCAAACCCATAATAGGACAAGGCAGTCTGATATTCTACCCACAGGTATGTCTATGCTTTGGGCATAGCAGCCTTTATTTCTTGGACCTTCTCAGGTCTATGGTAATAAAGAAATGGAGTCTAGAAAAAGATTTGTTTTTTATCCAAAGTGGACAATACATTTGCACTGTGTAGAAGAAAAAAAGGAGAAGTACTCCTGACTTCAGAATTCATCTTTTTAAAGTCATGGCCATGTAAGCAATATTTCAATCAGCCTGCTGTTTCTACCACTTCTAAGAGCACTTTGGGGTCATTTTACTGCACAAAGAAGTTGTGCACTAGAAAATAAAACAGATGCATCAACTCTATTTTCCAGATGCTCTATTATCACCAACAGATTTTCGTTAGGTCTATACAGACAATAACTCTCAAATACTGGCAACTATCCCAGTTAGTAAATTTAAAAGAAAGTTCTTGTGTTGTAAGAACACCAAACAGTTCATATTTTCATTCAAAGTTTACAATTTGGAACCAGGAAGTCATACCTTGTTACAAGTAACTCTTAAAAATAATAAAACAGCAATATACTGGGGGTAAAAAACATCTTACTCTAAGTTTTCTTCCAGTTTGCCTATTTTGTAAAGGAAACAATGTCGTGGTTGAGACGGACAAACGACATGGACCAAGTTCTACCAGGATGAAAGTAGTAGATGCCATTTATTGCCACAAGTGCATTTTTATACAGTTTTACCAATTCATGTGTCTCTTCACTATTGGTTACAAGTTACAGCAGTAACATCTCATTGGCTAATTTTGCTATCATCAATGTTACTCTTCTACTCCCTTCTCTCTCACGGGTACATCCTTAACATCTCCAGATACTCCTTTACTCACGGGTAGGCCTTCATATCTTCAAGGCTAATTTCTGTTCCCATGTCCTCCGTCAGGGAATCCACGGACCCACCGTAGTCCCCCACAGAACAACAACAAAAAAACATCTAACCTGGCTCTAACCCTATTCCTATGATGAATATGGACACTCAAGAGACCAATATCTCAAGCCCACGCCATTTTCTGATGGCAAGTATGCACCAGGGACAATATACTGCTGAACGCAGTGTTAGCCCAGAGGTGCTGGAGCATTAACACCTGCATGCAGACCAGCTGTACATTTCTCCAATCAGTTCCAGGACAGTGTTCTGGCACAAAATCAGCTCTGCATACATCATGCTCATGCACTGCTCTAGTGGAAGCTCATTTAGATTAACTTTCCCTGGTTCAGCATAGTAAACCTAACCAATAAGTGCAAATTGAAACAGAACTATAAAGGAAATGGAAACATGCAAGTTGAAGGAAACATGGGTTGAGTCAAGCACATATCTTATTCGCAATCCTCTCCCCAAAGTCAAGTCTCCAAAAATATTATCACAGTATCACAGTATCACAGTATGTTTGGGATTGGAAGGGACCTCAAAAGATCATCTAGTCCAATCCCCCTGCTGGAGCAGGAACGCCTAGGTGAGGTCGCACAGGAATGTGTCCAGGTGGGCTTTGAATGTCTCCAGGGAAGGAGACTCCACAACCTCCCGGGGTAGCCTGTTCCAGTGCTCTGTTACCCTCACTGAGAAGAAGTTCTTTCTCAAATTTAAGTGGAACCTCTTGTGTTCCAGCTTGATCCCATTGCCCCTTGTCCTATCATTGTTTGCCACTGAGAAGAGCCTGACTCCATCCTCGTGGCACTCACCCTTTATATATTTATAAACATTAATAAGGTCACCCCTCAGTCTCCTCTTCTCCAAACTAAAGAGACCCAGCTCCCTCAGCCTTTCTTCATAAGGGAGGTGCTCCACTCCCTTAATCATCTTTGTTGCCCTACGCTGGACCCTCTCCAGCAGTTCCCTGTCCTTCTTGAACTGAGGGGCCTGGAACTGGACACAATATTCCAGATGGGGTCTCACCAGGGCGGAGTAGAGGGGAAGGAGGACCTCTCTCGATCTACTGACCACCCCCCTTGTAATACACCCAAGGATGCCATTAGCCTTCCTGGCTACAAGGGCACAGTGCTGGCTCATGGTCATCCTGTTGTCCACCAGGACCCCCAGGTCCCTTTCCCCTATACTGCTCTCTAATAGGTCATGCCCCAACCTATACTGGAACCTGGGGTTGTTCCTGCCCAGATGCAGGACTCTACACTTTCCCTTGTTAAATTCCATCAGGTTATCCCCCGCCCAACTCTCCAGCCTGTCCAGGTCCCGCTGGATGGCAGCACAGCCTTCTGGCGTGTCAGCCACTCCGCCCAGCTTAGTGTCATCAGCAAACTTGCTGATAGTACACTCAATTCCCTTGTCTAAATCGTTAATGAATATATTGAATAATATTGGCCCCAGTACTGACCCCTGAGGCACTCCACTAGATACTGGCCTCCAACTGGACTCCGCACCATTGACCACCACTCTCTGGCTTCTCTCTTTAAGCCAGTTTGCAACCCACCTCACTACTCTATTGTCTAGACCACACCTCCTCAACTTAGCTGTGAGGATGCTGTGAGGGACTGTGTCAAAGGCTTTACTGAAGTCAAGGTAGACCACATCCACCGCTCTGCCATCATCCATCCACCTTGTTACATTCTCATAAAAGGCTATGAGGTTGGTCAAGCATGACTTACCCTTGGTAAAGCCATGCTGACTGCCCCTAATGACCCTCTTATCCCAGATATGCCTTGAGATGACACCAAGGATAAGCTGTTCCATTACTTTCCCAGGGACAGAGGTGAGGCTGACCAGTCTATAATTACCCGGGTCCTCCTTCTTGCACTTTTTGAAGACTGGAGTGACATTTGCTTTCCTCCAATCCTCGGGCACCTCTCCCGTTTCCCAAGACTTGGCAAAGATGATGGAGAGCGGTCTAGCAATGACTTCAGCCAGCTCCCTCAGCACCCACAGATGCATCCCATCTGGACCCATGGATTTATGGATGTCCAGACTATTTAATTGCTCCCTAACACAGTCCTCAGCGACTAAAGCAAACTCCTCCATTGACCTGGCTTCATCTGGGGTCTCAGGGGTACAGGGCTCCCCAGGACAGCCTCCAGCAGAGTAGACAAAGAAGGCATTCAGTAATTCTGCCTTCTCTGTGTCTTCTGCCACCAGGGCACCCACCTCATTCATCAGTGGGCCTACATTGCCTCTGGTATTAGTTTTATCTGCTATGTATTTGAAAAAGTTCTTCTTGCTGTCCTTGACCCCTCTCGCCAGCTGTAATTCTAAGGAGGCCTTGGCTACCCTAGCTGCCTTCCTACATCCTCTAACAGCAGCCTTATATTCCTCCCAAGTGGCCAGCCCCTGCTTCCATGACCTGTAAACTCTCCTCTTCTGCTTGAGCATACCCAACAGATCCCTATTCAACCACACAGGCCTTCTGGCTCCCTTCCTCAACTTCCTACGTGTGGGGATGCTCTGATCCTGAGCATGGAAGAAGCAATCTCTGAATGCAATCCAGCTCTCTTGGGCCCCTTTTCCTTCAAGCAGTCTTGCCCATGGGATTTCCCCCAGCAATTGCTTGAAAAGGCCGAAGTTAGCCCTGCTAAAGTCCAGGGTTGCAATTCTACTTGCTATTCTGTTCCTGCCATATGAGATGCTGAACTCCACCATCTCGTAGTCACTGCAACCCAGGCAGCCCTCAACCTTTACTGCTTCGACCAGACCCTCTTTGTTAGTGAGGATGAGATCCAGCAGTGTACCTCTCCTAGTCGGCTCCTCCACCATCTGCATGAGGAAGTTATCATCAATGCACTGGAGGAACCTCCTGGACTGTGGCTGGCTGGCTGAATGGTCCTTCCAGCAAACATCAGGGAAGTTAAAATCACCCACAACAACCAGGGCCTGTGACTGTGAGGCCACTCTCAGCTGCACATAGAAGGCCTCATCAACTTCCTCAGTCTCATCTGGTGGCCTATAATAGACACCTACAACCGTATCACCCCTGCCAGCCTGTCCCTTGATCCTGACCCATACACTTTCAGCTCGTTCCTCATCCGCTCCTGGGCAGAATTTAGTACATTGCAGTTGCTCTCTCACATAGAGAGTAACTCCACCACCACGCCTGGCTGGCCTGTCTTTCCTGAAAAGGGCGTAGCCATCCATGACCACATTCCAGTCATGTGAACTGTCCCACCACGTTTCTGTAATTGCCACCAGATCATAATCTCCCGACCGAACATAGGATTCTACCTCCTCCTGCTTATTCCCCATGCTGCGCGCATTGGTGTACAGGCATTTCAGGGAGCGAGCAGAGCACACCAATTTCTCCCTAGGGGCACAGGAGGCCACCCGGTCCTCATCTGTTTTAGAATGCTGCCCCACTGGGGCAAGCCCAACTACAACCCCATCCCCCTTCGAGCCTAGTTTAAAGCTCTCCAAATGAGCCCAGCTAATTCCTGCCCCAGCATCCTTTTGCCTCTGCGAGATAAGCCTTTTCCACATAACACTGTCCGGACTGGAGTCCTATAAAACCAGCCATTATCAAAAAAACCAAAGCCCTGCCTGTAGCACCAGTCTTGGAGCCAACCATTTAGAGATTGAATTTTCCCATTCCACCCCACATCGTCACTTGAAGAGGGAAGGAGTGAAGAGAAGATCACAGGCGTGCGCCTGTTGTCCCAGCTGTACAGGGAGGCAGAGTCCGTCAGATCGCTTGAGTCCAGGGTTCGAGTCCCGCCAGAGTGGCGCTGAGACTGCCAGAGTTGTGTTCGGTGTTGAACCCCGGAGGGGTGGGGCCGGGGGCACCAGGAGAGTAATTGAGTAGTTAAAATGAAGAACTCTATACAGTCTTAAAGCTTGAGAATATAGTATTTAAATAGTATATATCATCTGCTGTTTTATTGCACTTAATAATTTTTTTTCCAGAAGCTTACAAATAATCCTGTTAGTTGACAACTCACTTTAAAATCCTCTGTTCCCAAACATGAGGCATTACCAAGGTCATCCTTCTCTCCAAATTTAAAATACTTTAAAGTTGTTATCAGAATACAATGCCACAGCAAACAAAGCAACTCCTTTAAGTTTAGGTTGCACACTTCCCTTTTCTCTTCAAAATAATATTGATTGTTTAAGTTTCCACTCACAATTTTCAAGATTTGACAGGAGAATAGAAATCCTATTTTGATGCATGTAATTTTAATGAAAAGCTTGCTTTCTAAAATAACAACAAATTGTGCACTTTGTACCAACTCTGCCTCCTCAGATTTTCCCAGCAATAATGCATACCTCCTGAAAGCCTGCCTTTTTAATCTGTTGAAAAAACTTCTCTAACTCTTTTATCATAAAACTCAAGGTACTGTTCCAGATGCAAAAACCTTGGAAATGTCACATAAGGACACAAAAGACTGATTCACCATGGGTGACAATTTAAGCTCTACCTCTTGGGGTGCAGTACACCACTTATCTCCAAAATAATTTTCAATAAAGAAGCTCATGCATTTTCTCAGATAACTGTTACACACAACCTATTTCTGTACAGAATATGTGATGTTTTCTTGGTCTCTTTTACAGCTCTAATCCACACACATCCCTGATCATATATAACAGCAAAAAGAATGAATGATGTACTAGTCTTCTCACAATGGTGAGAATATATGAACAGTATTAACTTCATAGCCTGGAAATCATCTACACATATATAGTGCTACAAACTTCCATTTATCTGAACAAGTGTCACTAGTTATATAGCAGATGATTCTTTAATTTTTGGAGTTTCTTTCTCTCTGATGGATCACAAAGTGCCATATAAAAAGCAACCTGAATCCCAGAAGCATGTTTCAGCTAGAAAGATGACAAAACAGGTGACCAACATCTTTTTATGATAATAAGGGCAAAGGATGAACAACTCCAAGTAAGAACATTGTGGCAGACCATCATCCTTACAAAAGCACCAAGAGAGTTTAATGCATGACTGAAATGACAACCCCAGCAGATTTAAACATCTCATCTGAATGTCAGACACCATGCACACCTCAAACAAGGTAGTCAGTTGGTATCTCCATCTTCAGATTACTTTGTATTTATTATCTACTAGATCAGAGATTTAAGATCCCTAACATACATCAAAGAGCAACAGATTATTTCATACCACTCAATCTCCAGGGTTTGTAAACAAGCCCATAAATCTTTAATATATCAGCAGCATAGGCAGATGTGGTTTCTTTCAAGGACACACAGACAAACACAGTAACCTCTAACCAATAAAATTCCCGACGTCTAGACCTTTGGCACAGAATGAAAATTGTTTTTTGTATTTTTAGTAACAGTTTACCTGAGTAAACACTAAAAGATTTAACCCAAGGCCAATAAGCCAGATGCAGAGCAAATTTAGCCCTTTGTCTCTATATTTATGTGCATACCACTGATACAGAAAACTTCATTACTTCAGAAAACAAGTAAGGGTGTTACCTTTCTGGACATGGATGATGTCTGGAAAGTTGGCTAAATGCCCCTGATACAGCGCTAATAAATCCATCACAGCATTTAGGTCCTGCCGAGGCTGATCTGCAAAGAGGTCCCCAATGGCGTCATAGGCTTCTGCAGTGAATGCTATGGCTTGGTTGAGGCCAGTCGAAAAGGTCTGCTGGTCCAGCTCAAATGCCTGACTGAGGCACTTAAAGGAGTGCCCCACCTTCTGGTATTCCTTCTTGAAACCAGTGACTTGTTTGCGGGCAAATTCATTGGCTGTGTGATTAAGCTGCAGGGCACTCTCATCCATCTTCTTCGTGAAGGCTTTGAAACCATCCACCTGGCTTTCCACCTCCTGCAAGTCCAGGCTGGTCCCAGGGCCAGTGGGGACACTGATGGTCAGGAAAAAGTTGGCACCCACCATCTCATCCTTCTCAGCCTTGCGCTTGCCTTGTTTCCAGGTCTTCTCATCTGTGCTGGGACAGGTGAGGAAGTGCTGAAAGGCATCACACTGAGACAACACAGGGTGGCTGCACATGTGGTCCATCCACCAGGCCAGGCCTTTGCGACGTTTGGAGATGAAGTCCTCCTCAAAGCGGCCAGTGGCCTGCTTCTCTGGCAAGTGGGGCACAGAGATGACGGGGAATTTCTCGACCAAGCGCCCGTAGAGCCAGTCAAAGTGCTTGTAGCGGCGGTGCACCTGCTGCTCAGTGTGGCTGGGCACCAGCTTGTAGGCAATGTAACTCTTCATGCCCTTGAACTTGGTCTGCTTGGTGGGGTCCTCAATGGAGCACTGGAAGGGGTAGGGGTTCTCCTGCCACTCAGGGCCCCAGGGGTGCAGCACCACACACAGCTTGTCCCCATCCTTTATGAAGCCTGATGCCTCGCCCAGCACAAAGGCCTCCCCACCGGACTTGACAAAGGTTGAGAAGCGGTTGAGGTTGCGGCTCACCGTGGCCGAGCTCTTGGCACCACTGCTGGGTGGGTGTGGGTGACCTGCCAGATGGCCACCACAGGAGCTCAGGGACAGCTCAGACCACGTGGACAGGGGGTAGCGGCCAGAGGCCTGGCCACCCACCACCTCGTAGTCAGGGTAGGAGCTGCCCAGGGTGTCTGGCTCATCAGCCACCGTGGAGCTTTCATCCCAGTCGTCATCCCAGTCATCATCGCTACCCTGGCTGGGTTGGTAGGACCCATCGTAGGGCACCAGTGGAAAGGGGTACCCGGCGGTGGGGGGCAGCAAGAAGGGCTCGGGCGTTGCCGCCGGCGTAGGCTGCTGAGTCGCTGGCCTGAAGGCAGCGGGGGGCGGCAGCGGCTCGAAGCCACCGGCGGGGAGGTTAGCGTAGCGGGCGAGCGGCGGCGGCTCAGAGGCCGGGTCGCGGATCACCTGCACGTAAGAGGCCGGGAAGAGGCCGCGGTCGCCGCGGCCGTTGACGCCCTCCAGCCAGCCCTCGATGTCCTGCTCGCTGCAGAGGCTCAGCATCTCGTGCTCCCGCAGCGAGATCTCCCCTGGGTTTTCCGACCTGAAGTCGTACAGCGCCCGGGCCCGCAGCGCCATGGCCCCAACCGCCCCCGGGAGCTCCCCGCCGCCGCGGTTTCGCCGCCCCTCACTGCACCACGCCGGCGGGGCTGCGGCAGGAGAGCACCGCGGCTGCTCCCTGTCTCCGCGTGGGACACTGCGGCGGCTGCCTCCCCCGGCTCCGCTGCGCTACGGTGCGGCGGACTCCGAGTCCCGGCTTCAACCCGGCGGACGAGGCAAGGCGCGGAAGCCGAACAGACAACCGTCCCACGTCACCAGTTTCGCTAATACAGAGCCGAGAAGCAGAACGGAAGAACCGAGCGCAGAGCGACCGCCCTCATCGATTCGATCGGCTAGGCTCAGCCCGCCCCTTCCCCGCCAGCCCCCTAACGTCCGACCGGCCGCAGGGTGGGTGCCAAATCCCGGCCGTGCCCCGATTACTCTCTGCTGCCTCTGCCCTCACCCGAGAAAGGCACCCCGACCTCGCGGCCAGAACAATAACACGGTAGCGTTTCCAAACTGCCGTGTTTTGAGTGTTTTATACCAGTTTTACAGGTTGTAATACTTGCAAGTTCAACCTCTTTAAATCTGTTGATTAAATTTTTATAACTCTACAAGATTTCCATGACTCAAAGTCATGATGATAACTTACGACCTACCTCAAAAATGTTTCGGCACTTCTCCAGGTTTGGCAAAGAAGCTTGTGCGTCTTCACAGAATCACAGAATCTTAGGAATTGGAAGGGACCTCAAAAGATCATCTAGTCCAATCCCCCTAACGGAGCAGGAACACCTAGATGAGGCTACACAGGAAGGTGTCCAGGCAGGTTTTGAATGTCTCCAGAGTAGGAGACTCCACAACCTCCCTGGGCAGCCTGTTCCAGTGTTCTGATACCGTCACTGAGAAGAAGTTTCTTCTCAAACTTAAGCGGAACCTCTTGTGTTCCAGTTTGAACCCATTATCCCTTGTCCTACTGCTGGTTGTCACTGAGAAGAGCCTGGCTCCATCCTCATGACACTCACCCTTTATATATTTGTAAACATTAATGAGGTCACCCCTCAGTCTCCTCTTCTCCAAGCTAAAGACCCAGTTCCTTCAGCCTTTCCTCATAAGGGAGATGCTCCACTCCCTTAATCATCTTTGTTGCCCTGCGCTGGAGTCTCTCCAGCAGTTCCCTGTCCTTCTTGAACTGAGGGGCCCAGAACTGGACACAATATTCCAAATGGGGTCTCACCAGGGTAGAGTAGAGGGGAAGGAGAACTTCTCTGGACCTACTAAACACACCCCTTCTAATACACCCCAGGATGTCATTGGCCTTCCTGGCCACAAGGGCCCAGTGCTGGCTCATGGTCATCTTGCTGTCCACCAGGACCCCAGGTCCTTTTCCCCTACACTGTTCTCTAATAGGTCATTCCCCAGCTTATACTGGAACCTGGGGTTGTTCCCACCCAGATGCAAGACTCTACACTTTCCCTTGTTATATTTCATTAAATTTTTCCCTGCTCAACTCTCCAGCCTGTCCAGGTCTCACTGGATGGCGGCACAGCCTTCTGGAGTGTCAACCACTCCTCCCAGCTTGGTGTCATCAGCAAACTTGCTGATAGTACACTCTATTCCCTCATCCAAATCATTGATGAACATATTGAATAATACAGGCCCCAGTACTGACCCCTGAGGCACTCCACTAGATACAGGCCTCCAACTATACTCCACCCCATTGACCGCGACTCTCTGGCTTCTTCCCTTCAACCAGTTTGCAGTCCACTTCACTACCCGATCGTTCAGACCGCACTCCCTCAGTTTAGCTGTAAGGATGCCGTGGGAGACTGTGTCAAGTGCTTTACTGAAGTCAAGGTTGACCACATCCACATCCACATCCAAAGGGCAGACTGACCTGTTCAGAAGGTTGGTTGGCAGAGTCCCTTGGGAGGCAGTCCTGAAAGACAAAGGAGTACAGGAAAGCTGGTCTCTCTTCAAAAAGGTAATCTCAGAGGTGCAGGACTAGGCTGTCCCCATGTGCCGGAAGGCGAGCTATCGGGGAAGAAGGCCACTCTGGCTGAATAGAGAGCTGCAGCTGGAACTTAGGAATAAAAAGAGAATTTATGACCTTTGGAAGGAGGGGGAGGCTACTCAAGAGGAATACAAGATTTCTGTGAAGTTACGCAGGGTGAAAATTAGAAGGGCCAAAGCCCATCTAGAGCTGAGCCTGGCTACCGCTGTGAAAGGCAACGAGATATGTTTCTATAAATATATCAGCAACAAAAAGAGGGCTAAGAAGAATCTCCATTCCCTGATGGATGCGGGGGAAAACATAGTGACAGAGGATGAGGGACAGGCTAAGCTAATAAATGCCTTCTTCACCTCAGTCTTTAATAGTCAGAACAGTTGTGATCCAGGTACCCAGCCTCCTGAGCCAGAAGACAGGGATGGGGAACAGAATGAAACCCCAATAATCCAAGGGGAAATGGCTAGTGACTTGCTACATCACTTGGACACCCACAACTCTATAGGGCCAGATGGGATGCACCCAAGGGTGCTGAGGGAGCTGGCGGATGTGATCACTAAGCCACTTGCCATTATCTATCAGCAATCTTGGCTAACTGGGGAGGTTCCAGTTGACTGGAAGTTGGCTAATGTGACGCCCATCTGCAAGAAGAGCTGGAAGGAAGATCCAGGGAATTACAGACCTGTCAGTCTAACATCGGTGCTGGGGAAGGACATGGAGCAGATCATCTTGAATAACATCACACAGCACATACAAGAGAACCATATGATCAGGTCGAGTCAACATGGGTTTATGAAAGGCAGGTCCTGTTTTACCAACCTGATCTCCTTCTATGACAAGGTGACCCACCTAGCAGATGAGGGAAAGGCTGTGGATATTGTGTACTTAGACTTCACTAAAGCCTTTGACACCATATGCCACAGCATTCTCCTGGAGAAGCTGGCAACTCATGCCTTGGATGGGTGTACTCTTCGATGGATAAACAACTGACTGAAGGGCCAGGCCCAAAGAGTTGTTGTGAACCGAGTCAAATCCAGTTGGCAGCCGGTCATGAGTGATGTTCCCCAGGGCTCAGTAATGAGGCCAGTTCTGTTTAATATGTTTATCAGTCATCTGGATGAGGGGATTGAGTGCACCCTTAGTAAGTTTGCAGATGACACCAAGTTGGGTGGGAGTGTTGATCTGCTGGAGGTTAGGAAGACCATACAGAGAGATCTTGACTGTTGGAAATTAAAATGTGGGAAAGCAAGATGTGCGGTTCCAGCCACCTGGATGATAAAGGAAGATCAATACTAACATGACCATCTGGATGGTCGAAGGCATAATACTAACATAATAATATATAAAGGGCCTTGGACAGATTATTTTGAAGCACATTTCTCATAACTGTAAAAAGTTATAGCCCAGACTCGTGAGAATGGTACCTCGGGCCGGATAACCGCCCCCAAGTGCATGGGATGTGTGAATGTCCTTGGGCCTGGTCTGTGAATGAGTGGAAAAACAAGTGAGACAAACATCACATGAGTTTAGTGTGTTCTTAATA
The DNA here is from genome assembly GCF_037038585.1 of Patagioenas fasciata. Lineage (NCBI taxonomy): Eukaryota > Metazoa > Chordata > Aves > Columbiformes > Columbidae > Patagioenas > Patagioenas fasciata. The sequence continues at coordinate 63,178,288 of NC_092559.1, forward strand.
ACAATTAGTGGAAAAGCACCTTTTGTAAACATCTTAGTCCAGGCCCGTACCTGTAAATCCTATAAATTGTCAATGGTGAATAAAGAAGGCGACCTAGGCCTAAGTCAGCTCTCTGCTTGACCCGGCTCTGTGCTCCTTCCTGAACAAGATCTCTGCCTCTGCGTGAATTTCTGTCTATGTCCCAGTATGCGTCGTCCCTAATCACTGCACTAGACTGGCTGGATTGATGGGCTGAGGTCATTTGTATGAGGTTTAACAAGGCCAAGTGCCGGGTCCTGTACTTGGTTCACAACAACCCGAGGCAGTGCTACAGGCTTGGGGAAGAGTGGCTGAAAAGCTGCCTGGCAGAAAGGGATCTGGGGGTGTTGATTGACAGCCAGTTGAATATGAGACAGCAGTGTGCCCAGGTGGCCAAAAAGGCCAACAGCATCCTGTCTTGTATCAGGAATAGTGTGGCCAGCAGGACTAGACAACTGATTGTGTCACTGTACTCAGCGCTGGTGAGGCCCCACCTTGAATACTGTGTTCAGTTTTGGGCCCCTCATCATAAGAAGGACATTGAAGTACTATGGAGTGCAGAGGTGGGCGATGAAGCTGGTGAGGGGTCTGAAGCACAAGTCTTATGAGGAGTGGTTGAGGGACCTGGGGCTGTTTAACCTTGAGAAAAGGAGGCTGAGAGGAGACCTTATTGCTGTCTACAACTGCCTGAAAGGAGGTTGTAGCATGGAGGGTGTTGGTTTCTTCTTCCAAGTAGAAAGTGATAGGACAAGAGGAAATGGCAATCAAGTTGTGTTAGGGGAGGTTTATATTGGATATTAGGAAAAAATTCTTCACGGAAAGGGTTGTCAGGTATTGGAACAGGCTGCCCAGGGAAGTGGTGGGGTCACCATCCCTGGAGGTGTTTAAAAGGTCTTTAGACAAGGTTCTTAGGGATATGATTTAGTACTAGAGTTAGGTTATGGTTGAACTCAATGATCCTGAGGGTCTCTTCCAACTGAAATGATTCTATGATTATATGATGCTGTGATTCTATGCTTTGTTTTCTTTTTAGGGTTTCCATGTTGTGATTTTATGCTATCACTTTTTGAACTTTTCTGTGGTAAGTGTATTCTGCAGATGCTATGGGAAGGTTTCTGGTGGTCCGCCTCCAGCTGTTTCTTGCTTACAAAGAAGCAAGAAAAGTTAGATTAGAATTAGGAAAGCATGCAATTTTTTTTGTGGACAGTTTTATCGCTCTTTAAAAATGTGGTCATGCTGCTTATGTTGGTTTTCTGTGGAACAGCCTCAATCCTGTTCCTGTACTTCTTTCCTTGCCCTTGTCATTTCCCCTCATAATTCCTGTGGCACCTGGTCCTGTGTTGTCTAATCACATGGATCCCGTCTCATTAATGATGAGCTGTGTTTGGATCATAGAATATTAAGAATGGCTGAAACACAGAATCATAGAACAATATGGCTTGGAAGGGACCTTCAGAGGTCATCTAGTCCAAGCCCCCTGCAATGAGCAACTAGACCATGTTGCTCAGAGCCCTGTCCAGCCTGACCTTGAATGTCTCCAGAGATGGGGCATCTACCACTTCTCTGGGTAACCTGGGCCAGTGTTTCACCACCCTCTTTGTAAAGAATGTCTTTGTACTGCCTGGCCTGAATTTCCCCTCCTTTAGTTTGAAAACATTACCCCATTTAGTCATGCTAAAAAAATCTATCCCCATCCTTCTTATAGGCCACTTTAAAGTACTGAATGGCCGCAATAAAGTCTCCCCAGAGCCTTCTCTTCTCGAGGCTGAACAACCCCATCTCTTTCAACCTGTCCTCATAGGAGAGGTGTTCCAGCCCTCTGATCATTTTTGTGGCCCTCATCTGGATCCTCTCCAACAGGTCCATGTCTTTCCCTTGACCTGTTGGCCACACTCCTTCTGATGCAGCCCAAGATATGATTTGCCTTCTGGGCTGCAAGTTGTCGAGGGTTTAGATTGCGGGGTGACAATCAAACCCTGGCAGATGTATTGTTAACCTCCTCTCCCCCCACTTCCCCCTTTTTGCCCCTCCCTCTCCCCCCTTCCCACTAAGGACAGGTGATCGGGAGGAAAAGGACAGAGAGAAGAGAGTTGGAAAAATTAAAAATGTTTTACTAATGCTACTAATAAGAATAGAGAAAATAATACAAAATATACAAAACCAATCTTGAAAGTCTCAGCAACTGCAGAGCCGGCACCCAAAGTCCTGGATTGGACTCTGCAGCCAACCGGAGCTGGATTCAGTCTCTCACTAGGCCTCAGTTCGCAGGGACGACTAGCAAGGTCCTCTCCTAATGTCGGCCTTAAGGAAAAAGGAAAAAGGGCCGAGATCCTCGTGATCTCCCACTTTTATATGAAGTATTCACGTGAATAGCATGTTATACACAGTTGGTCAGTTTCTTGGTCACTTGTTTCTCGTTGCCCCTCTCGCGAGATGTCCATCCGTGCTTATTAATAAGTTTGCATTCCATTGCTATGTTTACCAAAACGTGTATCTGGTTCTCCAGGAAAATGCAGCTAATATGAAGGCTTTAGCTGACAGGCAAATTCACTAAAAGAGAAACTTGTTTTTAACAAAACCAGGACACAAGTGCACATTGCTGGTTCATGTCCAGTTTTTCAAGGATTTACGAACTCACAGCATTATTTTTTTAATGTTGAGAAGACCAGATATTAGATATAGTGAGTGGATTTTTTCTCATCTCTACCACTATCTTGAAATGAGATAAAATGGGACAGAAATTAAACCTATGTCTTTAGTAAGGAACCCCCACACTTAAAATTAGGTCCATGTAGAGCCCATGTTGACACAGGGAGAGTGGGACTATACACAGGCAGAAAAAATTGCTCTTGAAGACACAGTTGTGGGATCTTTGCCTAAACTGTCAATCAATGTGAAGAATAAAATATTCATCTGATTGAACAAGACTACTTAAAATGCATAAGAATAGAGGCATCTGTGTTAGAGTAATGCCTCTTTATTACCAGAGATTCACAAGGAAGAATTTTATCTGTAAGCAATTTATTTTTTTTTGTTGCTAATAGCAGAATACATTTAACAGAAACAATATTCTAACTGTCTTTGAATGTTTTATTTCAAATTAATATATTTGACAGAAAGTATCATTTCTAATTACTGTGTTTTCAAATATAGTCAGTGATTATTCTGTTTTCTTATAGTTTCAAATATGAAATGCTTCTAAAAAGTAATCTCTCAAGGGTATTTTGGATGCAAACTTGAACTGTGGAAATAGGGTTTTTTTCTTCTTGATAGTATCCTTCAGTTTTTGTGCTTTTCCGGAGTCTAAGAAAAAATAATTTAATCTCAAAAATTAGAAATCAGCATATAACTCACAACCTGTCTATTGCTTCTTCAAGGATTATGAATATGTACAACAAATACTTATTGCTTAGAAAAACAACTCCTACTGAACTTATGTGTATTATTTTTAATATGTTTTTAAATAGAAATTTTTCTCTTGCTGTGACTGGTCTAAATTTTCTACTGTTCAAAAAGCCTGGTTTTCCAGCACATAGGTAGCTGGAGGCAAGCAGTCTAACATTTCACATCAAACAGTAAACTCAGAATATTGAAAAATATATACAAAGATTTTCCTTCACTGCAATATAAATACAGCCACATGCTTACTACACTCTACAGCATTGATTGAATTATATTATTTTGTTATAAAAAGAATAAATTTATCTCAGAAATAAACTATGGACAAGACTAATTATTTCCCACTGAGGGAAAGGTGGGCTGCACATCAGTGTTGCCATGTGGTGAGATTGTGCTGTGTGTCCCTCGCTTTGTATATATATATTTTTTTTTTCACTGTTCAGTTAAACTGTTCTTATCTGAACCTGTAAGGAGCCATTGAAGGAGGAATGTTGTTTTTAAAAAAACTGGGACATGGTGCCTGACCCCACCAAGGAGGGAAGGACTGAGACACATCAGACTATAAATCCTTAATGTAAAACAAAGTCTCTTTGAACTAATCCCAGAATGCATACTGATACCTGTATTTACAAAAGTTAAGCTAGGGGGAAGGGTAACCAAAGAGCCAAAGAGCCAAAGAGCCAGGAACCCATATTTTAAATAGATCGATAAGGGGAAAGGGATTGTTAGGATTAGATGAATGAGATACATAAACTGAGGCAGGGGTCGAGTAGTCTGTAAACCCTGAAGTACCCAACGAATGGGGAACAGGGGAGGGAATTTGTGGCTGGGAAGGCCAATGGCATCCTTAGGTGTATTACAAGGGGGGTGGTCAGTAGATCGAGAGAGGTCCTCCTTCCCCTCTACTCCGCCCTGGTGAGACCCCATCTGGAATATTGTGTCCAGTTCCAGGCCCCTCAGTTCAAGAAGGACAGGGAACTGCTGGAGAGGGTCCAGCGTAGGGCAACAAAGATGATTAAGGGAGTGGAGCACCTCCCTTATGAAGAAAGGCTGAGGGAGCTGGGTCTCTTTAGTTTGGAGAAGAGGAGACTGAGGGGTGACCTTATTAATGTTTATAAATATATAAAGGGTGAGTGCCACGAGGATGGAGTCAGGCTCTTCTCAGTGGCAAACAATGATAGGACAAGGGGCAATGGGATCAAGCTGGAACACAAGAGGTTCCACTTAAATTTGAGAAAGAACTTCTTCTCAGTGAGGGTAACAGAGCACTGGAACAGGCTACCCAGGGAGGTTGTGGAGTCTCCTTCCCTGGAGACATTCAAAGCCCGCCTGGACACATTCCTGTGCGACCTCACCTAGGCGTTCCTGCTCCAGCAGGGGGATTGGACTAGATGATCTTTTGAGGTCCCTTCCAATCCCAAACATACTGTGATACTGTGATAAGCAGGGGCTTTTTGCCCTATTCTATGTGCCTACATTCAGGTAGAACATCTGGTCTTGCAAAATCATTAATAAAATATGCTTTGTTGAGAGATCCTGACTGGGCCTATTAGATTGGCAAAATGATTGTTTCCTACAAATTTGGGGGCTCGCCCAGGAGTCGACATTGTCATCTCAGGGGTTCCTATCGCCTAAGGACGGGAAGGCATGCCCCATTGATTTCAACAGTGTGGTAGGATGCAAACCCCCCCTCTCCCCCCCCTTCCCCCCTTTCAATATGGAAGGAGTAGGCACATCTCCCTCTCTATTACTTGAGGCTAACAGCTTCTTTTGTTTGGCCCCAAAGCACCCTGGTCAGGGCCATTAGGAGAAGGGAGTGCCGAGGGTCAGTGAGCCGCTGGGCACCTCTGACCAGTGTGGGGGATGTTTGGAGGCTTCAGGGGCACCCCACAGCCAGTGTAGGGGTGCAGAGAAGCTTCTAGAATGCCTACAGTCAGGTCTGATCAGCCAGTATAAAAGGGGACTCTCGTCGAGACTTTGTGGATTGTTGCAGGTCTCTCGGAGCATGAGATTAGCCACTGCCGCCAGGAGCCACAGCCCCCCCCCCCCCCCCCCCCCCCCGCTTCCCAGGACTGAGACTCCGCTTGCCTTGCCGCCATGTGTGTAAGTAAATTAACCCTCGCAGGGTTGCGAGTACATATATATTCCGTGCACATTTGCACGTGTAACTTTCCGTGCACATTTGCACGCGTACTTTAAATTATTTCCTCGCACAATCGCGAGTGTATTTTCCTCCCGTGCTTCCACATAAGCACGTGTAGTATTCCGTGCACATTTGCACGTTTAAGTAAATTAACCCTCGCAGGATTGCGAGTGCATTATAAATTTACCCTCGCGGAATCGCGAGCGTACACTTTCCATACTCACTACGAGTACGTATATCTCTTTAAGAATAATCCCGTACCGTGTTCAGGCAAGTGTGTATTCGTCCCGGACTCAGGGCCGGCTCCGGCATTGTTTTGGGTGAAGCCACGTGCATGCACACTGTGGACCTCCTATTGTATTAGTTGCTGCCCCTTAATAATTTTCCTCAACTGATATTCAAACCTGTATTTAAGTCCCTTTTGGAGTGCTAAAACCCTGTTTCTCACCAGTTTAATAAAAGTTGTTTTGGACCCTATTGTCCCTTAAGCTAACCTCGGGAAACCTCTGTGACAAACAGTCCCATGGATCATTGGTGGGGACTCCAGGAGGGACCAACAGAAACCCCAAGGCTGTACTGAAGAAGGCAGATCCCTGTAAACCATAGGGGAAAGGATAAAGGAAAAAGTGGTAGGCACAATACAAGCAACCAGGCAACTCTGTGCATGGACCAAGGTAAGAAAACAGACTGTTAAATACTACCTTGGTGGTTGGGGGCATTCTGAGAGGAGAGATGAGGCGGAAGGAGAAGCCTTGGGACTCAGAATGGGAAATATAAAGGAAAAATGCTAGGCCTAGGGAGGATAAAGGAAAAAACACTGATGACATTCCTGCATACAGTCCATTAGGGAGGATGTTAAGTTATTGGGGAGACATGTGATGTACAAAAAGGAAGGATAAAAAGAAAATTATAAAGTATTGTGTTTTTGTCTGGACAAAGGAGCCCATAATAGGGCAGAAGGTATTCTGGCCAAAATACGTATCAAATGATGACTGGCTATGCCAAGATATAAATTAGTACATAAACAAAAACACTATAGGGGGTTTAAATCCTTCTCAGTAGCAGGGTGGGTTTGAATCCCTCCCTTGCTGCAGCATGTTTATGAGTGCAAAGTGTGTGGCCTGATCAGCGTAAAGCACACATAAAAGGGGGTTCAAGTCCCTCTTGGGAATTGGAAAGTATCCTTTAGACATAAACCACTGACCAAGTCTGAGACTAGGATTGGATCCAGCCGCACCTAGACTCCTCTCTAAGAAGGAGTTTAGAAAGCAAGGGGGTCCTTTCTGAACCTCGTGACTCAATGGGAGGGTCTCCTTAATATTTTTTTAACGATGGTAAATAAAACTCAGCATAGAAAAGGGAACACCTTTGGCTGAGGTATTGTAAAATTGGGAAAAGATTTATGGTACAGGAAGTTTGTCAAGAAAAGCATGCAATGACCTTATGTGGAGAAGACCGGCAATTTGTAACTAAAAATCACCTAGAAAACAGATGTCCTGGACAAATGGATTACTGGTATGTATAGGATGATTTGGCATATGCCCACCATAAAGAGGATGGTCGGAAATGAGTATGAAAACTTTGAGAAAGAATTTTAGTTGCAGTTGTGAGTAATTTAACTAAGGTACCTGAAGAGCTGGTCTCTGTAACAACCTACCACCCCCCCCCTCCACTTACTGTTTTTGCTGGTCTTTACCCTGAGATTGCTAAAGTTATTTTGCAATGCAGCCAGCAGTGGACGTGTGTGTTTGAGTGTGTGTGTAGAGGAACAAGTGTGAGGGGGGGATGTGCATGTGAAATGCTCTCCTCCCCTCCGGTGTTACATGTATGTACCCATCGCCCCTGGGACCCTGGGGATTTGGTTATGTGAGGAAATGAAAGAAGATGGGGATTAATGTGCATAATTATTTTCTAATATTTTTTTTTTCAGGATATAATACATCCTGAGCCAATGTTAACCTGTTATTGAGAGAGTTGGTCTGTCCAGAAAGATAATTGAAAAGAATGTGGAATTAACCCTACAGACAAGGGGAATCAGGACTGCCTGGGCCCAAGGTGATTCTAATTGAGATCATAATAATCAAACAAATTGAGATAATTGCCAAACAGTGGTTAAAAAAAAAATCTGATAGAAGTGATTAGAACTTTTGAGGAGATCCTGCCTGGGCCTATTATATTGTCAAGATGATTGTTTCCTACAAACCCAGGAGTTTTGCCTTTTGTTTCCTGATTGTTCTCCCCATCACACCAAGGACAGGGGAAGGGTGAGCAAGGGGCACATGATTTTAGCTGCTGGCTGGGGGGGGCTGGGGCTAAACTATGACACACATGTACAGTTTTCATGCATAGATAGTAAAAGCAAAATTTGAATGCACCTCCAATTATTGAAATATTGTGCTCTTGTTATGAATAACGAGCAGACAAATAATGTGAAAGATTCTTTGATTTAAATGGAAGTTTAATGATTCTGGTTTTCCAAGGGATACATTGCAACAGATACAAACTCTGTATTTCTTCTCACTGAAATACAAAGTTACTGAGGGAAGGCATTTTAGGAACAGAGCAAATTTCAGGTTAGGTGAACTATAAAATTATTAAGTGCACTGGACATTGTTGCAGAAGTTGTGCATTGGTGAAATACAGGCATGGTTAATGATGTTATTGGTGGGAAGAAGGAACTGTAACAATCCCTACCCAAAGAAGGGGTGCCTGAAGGGCTGTAATCTTAGTGACCTACAAACAGCAGTAAATTGCTGCAGAACCTGCATGTCTTTCACATCAGGTCACAGACCATACTTGTATCTGGTCTGATCCTACATGCTTGCACAGTTTTTGTTGATGGTTCTGGGAAGTCTCATAAAGCTGTAGTGGTCTGGTGTAAAGATAACGATTGGCATCATAATGCAAAAATTATTGAAGTTTCAACTCAATTAGTAGAACTTGGTGCAGCTTTACATTACTTAGAGATTTTTAAGGAGGAACCTCTAAATTTGATTTGTGATTCTGAGTATGTAGTCAAGGTCCAACGCACGTATCTGATTCTGAACTGCTTTTGGTTTTTTTTATTTTTTAAAAATAAATTAAAAAAAAAAAAAAAGAGGGAGAAGGGGAAACACCACAATACTAATTGTCAAAAGCATTGTGTGTGTGGTGCAACCCAAATTTGCCTGGTGATGAAACACTTTGCAAATATGACCCAAAAACATGCTAAATCAGAAAGAACCTACATTAGTTACGGTCAAATCACTAGTTAATGGTCAATGGAAAAGGCCACATCAATTGATAACCTGGGGGAGAGGCTATGCTTGTGTCTTTACAGATCAAGGGCCGCAATGGTTGCCGGCACGAAATGTGAAACCTGTGTTATCTTCCTGACAATGATTGCTGCAGCTGCTGCGTTTTGGATGCCTGCGCAGATAAAGACTAACATGTGGATTACTTTAGCCAACATGACTGACCAGGACTCCATATGCCTAGCTATGGCGTCTCTGGAAAACCCATTCCGCACGTGCTTGGTTGGCATCCCCCTTGATGACCACAGCAGCATCACACAACTGTTTCAAAATAGTGGTCGGTGCAAAGGCATTGAAATGAACTGTAATAATACCAGCATGGCACTTTGGATTAATTGCTTCCCAGAAGCAAATATTGAGCCATAGGAACTGGAATTGCTGGCATCTATGCCCATGGATGCTTGTTTGTGAACAGTGTGAGAACAATACACAAGAGCATGAATGGATAAAACTGCAAAATGTTAATGCTGCCCTTGGTGACTATAGAAATGAAACTCGATGGTGTAATGCCTCGCAGAAGAATCCAAGGGATGTCGTTAACGATGTGGGACAGTGACCCTGAAAACTCCCGTATGGTGTATTCCTGATCTGCTGAGATAGAGCCTCGCCAGAAATTCCTTCTAATGCTGTTGGAGGACCATGTAGTTTGGGACGATTAACTCTCTTAATGCGCAATGTATCCATGACAGTAGATCACAGAAGAGCAACATGGGAAAAAAGCTTTTTGCATATATATGAGTCAAAATGTGATGATAATGTACATCTTTGGGTATCAGGATTAAGGGTTTTAGGATCTCTTGTATCTGGTGTTGACACAGTTAAAGCTTTAAATACTTTAGAAAAATTAGGATGCTGGCTAGTTAAGCAAACTAACAGAACTTCTAAGGCTTTAAGTGGACTTTTGTTAGATGTAGATTCTGTAAGACATGCCACACTGCAGAATAGAGCTGCAATAGACTTTTTGTTATTAACTCAAGGACACGGGTATGAAGATTTTGATGGGACTGGTTAAATAAATTGTTTAGTGGTTGGGGGCTTTCAGGGTGGTTGTTATCAGTAGTGAAAATGGGACTGATTTTTTTGATGATTGTTGTGGTTGTATTACTAATGTTGCCATGCATGATTTCGCTGCTGCAAAGGGCCCTGCAGCGGGCAATGAAGGCAATTTTTTTATCACAAATACAAAAAAGGGGAATTGTGGGGGACTGCGGTGGGTCTGTGGATTCCCTGACGGAGGGCATGGGAACAGAAATTAGCCTTGAAGATATGAAGGCCTACCCATGAGAACGGTTGGAGTAAAGGAGTATCTGGAGATGTTAAGGATGTACCCGTGAGAGAGAAGGGAGAAGAAGAGTAACATTGATGATAGCAAAATTAGCCAATGAGATGTTACTGCTGTAACTTGTAACCAATAGTGAAGAGACACATGAATTGGTAAAACTGTATAAAAATGCACTTGTGGCAATAAATGGCATCTACTACTTTCATCCTGGAAGAACTTGGTCTATGTCGTTTGTCTGTCTCAACCACAACACAGCTCTAGCATGAGAGCCCCACTGCTTGGGGTTCAAGAACCACAAGCCATCCGTGTCCGGCTTACTGAGATAAGCATTTTTTAAGACAATGAAAGAGAGACTGAAATGTGAAAACTGGTAATGGTGGCATGCCTCCACATCTGTCATGCTGTGTTACGATTTTGGTCTTTGATTGTTGGTTCCCATAAAGGTGGCATTTTTTTCATGTTATTAAAGCAATTACAGTTATTATACTAAATTTGTCCTTTCTGAAGGGAGCAAAAACAAATGAGGGAGGATTTGCATACAAATTGGGCCTGGATTTGGGGGGAAAATCACAGCAACCCTGTTAGGCAGACAGATGAGACAGTGAGGAGACATAAAGGAACATGGGCAGGATCCACCCTCCATTGCAGCCCTTTGCTGGTGACCCTTTGAGGAATGTCTTCTGTCTGGCAGATGAATTTGAATGAGAGACAGTTTGGTGCACTGTCATCCCAGGCAGATCAAAGCTGACTCTTTGATCAGCCAGAGGAGAAATGTGAAAGGCCTCTGCTTCCCTGATGCAAGGCCTTTCCCCCAGTGCACCACTCAGACCTCCCTACTGCTTCTTTTAGAGAAGTACCTCCATGTAACAGTGACTGTCCTCCCTGTGCTTTTGGGTGTACCAGCTTGCCTCAGTAATAGGAGCGCCTGTGTCTGAGGATGTGGTATTCCACTTAGAGATGGCAAGCTGGGCCCTGGGCAGCTGAGGCAGGACTGTACTATGTGTCATGTCTTAGGAAGGGCGTCAGATTGCCAGTGCAGATATCTGTAGTTCAGAAGCACAAAGTAATGTGGACAACAGGCTTCAAAGCTTTTTTAAGTGACAAGAGTTGACTTTTGGGGATGGGAAGCCATTTGCAATGTATTGGTTTCCTGCTGTGTTTACCCTTGTGTTTCTTGCATATCTTCCTGCCATTCCCTCGAGTTCTGTCATTGGTCACTAAAGAAAAGAGTTTGGCACCTATGCTTCCTCTTCCCCTTGTGAGGAAGCTGTAGACCGCAATGAGGTCTCCTCTTAGTTTTAGCCCAGCAAGCCTGGTAGTGAATATTTGATGTGTAAATTAATTGTCTGATATCACTAGTAGCTGAATAGTGTATCTGCAAAATACATTACTTGCAAATGAACCTTTGGGTCATTAGGTTGTCCTCACTGATACTGCCCTGGACCATGCTGTTTAAATAAAGAATGATGCTGTTGTACTTTATTCAAAGTAATGTCATTTAATGCTAAATTAGATGCTTTGAGTTCCTATAGATGTAAAAAAAATGTAGTCTTTTTTGTTTCTCTTTTTTAGAAAAAAAATGTTTTTATAGTTGTTTTTATAAGTGGAAGAATGTTCTGAAGTGATGTATCTTCATAGGTCAGTATTTTCATCTATATTATAGGGCAAGAACCAAGTTGCTTTCCTGACTTAAGATTTACAACCTTAGGATATCAAACTCGATAAAGGTATGTTGCATTGTTGATTAAAATTAAACTGGCAAAATCCTGTCTGCTTGAAGGTACATATTACCTTTTTAAAAGTCTTTAACTGTAACAAGTGTATCAGACATCCTAAATTAGAACATGCAGGTGATGTCGGATCATCTCCTTAACTACTTTGAAGAGTTCTCTGTGTTTCAGTGTCAGATCTGTTTTAAATGTAAGAGTAACTGGCTAGAGTATGAGCTACCCTACCAGTCTGTTGCTGAGTATATCCTGCTTAACCATGACAACTACTCTGCCTTGCAGTCATGGTTCAAGATATTGATCCAGAAATAATAATTTATTTCCATAGCTAAGGTAAACCAATGATGTAGAAGTTATTGGTTGGGCATTCAAATACAGGACTTGTGTTAAGTGGTTACCAGCTTTTTACTGCCATAGTTGCAGAAAAAATAATTTCATGTTTTGCACTATGCTATTTAAATTTGAGAAAACAATTGAAAGGATAATGAGGTAGGAAAGTTAGCTTTCCTCTTCCAGGCAATGAAGAAAAACCACTTGTCAGGTAAAACATCCTGCTCTAGAAATCCTGGTGGACTCATTGATTTACAAAGTTCTTTTTAGTTCTCAGTTATTAAACTAGAGGTATTAAGATTTGGAGGCCATCACCAACTGGTCTTAGTGACAGTGTAAGTAATCAAATTTCTCTAATGTCATATTTTTGCTGACTTTTTAAAATGAATAATCAAACTTCTACTTCTGACCACTCCATGGGTAAGTAACCCAATAATAAAGAAAATATCTCAGGCTTCTGAAACTCAGTGATGTTTGTGAATATATTTTTCCTTAAACGGTATTTGATCTTTAAAGGATACAGAAATATTTTTCACTTTTTAAATCAATATTTTAAAATTAGAAAAGATGCTAATTTTTGGATTGCAACAGTACGGACTTGTTCAGAAAGCTTGTTTTGTTTCTTTTCATCTATAACTGTTGCCCAGTATTAACCCTTATATTATGCCCTCTCAAGAATTTCCATTGCATACAAGATTTTCCAAAGCAAACTTTTTCAAATATGTTTCTGTGTTCCTAGTGAAAAAACCTCACAAAAAAACAAACAAGCAAAAACCACAGACAAACAAACAAAAAAATCCAAACACACAAAAAAACCCAACCAACCAAAAAAACAAAACCAAAAAACAAACCACCAGATCTTGGGATGTTCAAATAGCACACAATATGTTTTTATTTTATACAAAGAGATGCAAGATAAAAAGACACATGTTCACTTTTCTCCAGTAAGGTTTCTCAAGAACATTGCTAAACATGTGAACTCCCTTGGCTTATTCAACCATTTCAGATGCATCATTCTTCTGAGTAGCTAGACAGATGTAGAGTCAAGTGGGAGTACAGATAAAGATGTTGAATACCACTGCTGTACTGAGATATGTAGGCCTGAGATATGGTAAGGTAAATGCCATCATTTTTTTCTCTATTTTAAAGTTTCCTATGAGGAAAGTTTGTCATTCAGCCCTGTCTGTGGTTACAGAACAAAGGAAAGATCTTTTTCTATATACATTTTATAAAATAGCTTTTTCATTTAATCATTTGTGGGACATTATAGCTAGAATACATAAAATGTTGCAATATTTATTTCGTCTTCAGAATTTTTTTGTTCTTCATCTATGGAAATTACCTGCTCTTACTGAGCAGTGTCTTTATTCTGTGGTTACTTTAACACCATGGCATATCATACTCAGTTTCTTGAACTAAAAATATAGGAAATTCAGAGACAAAAATATTAATACCAAAGTAACTTGATTAGAGTACTGTAAGGAAGATCAGTGTGATACTGTAAAATTGGCACATTAATAATCTCTTAAAACCACATTTTTGGGTTTTAAAAGGAGCATTTCTTTATTCAGTACCGAGTCTAGACCGGGGTCTCCTTCCATAGGTCTGCCACCAACCATTTGGTTATACATGGGTTATATTGACAGAAAAATTACATATTCGTTACAATTCTTGACAATCATTAACATATTCCATGCCTACTCTAACATAAGCTATGTTGTAAGCAATGCTAAGCAACATTCACATGTTTCTTGTTGGAGAATGGCTTAAAAAAAAAAAAAAAAGGAATAAACGGAGAAAGGGGGGCTTTACTCCTCCCGCTCTGTCTTTTTTTTTCTGGAGTATTGTCATCCATCCTTGCTGTGGCGCTGTGTTGCTTCTCGGCTTTTTATCAGGGGTTGTTGGTGTTGTTTATTTTTGCTTCTGTCTTGTTTCCTAGGTTTTGACGCGTCTGGGGAGAGAGCTCATCGTTTTGCCTCCTTGCTGGGGTTGGTTTTTTCACACTGGTCAGCTTTTGGGGGTCAGAGTGCTCAGTGCTTCTCTGGGTCAGACTGGTACTAATTTGGGTGTGGAGTGCAGACAGGTTGGTTTGATGTGGAGTTCGAACTGATTTGTTTTCATGCTGAGCTGAAGATTCTGCCATCCCAGATGGGGGCGACAGGGAGGTTTTATTCCCCCCCCAGCAATGTTACTGCTAGAGAACTGTAATACTGCATGAAGGAGTCTGAGGGTGAAATTTAAAGGCATTGTCAGTGGATCCATAGTTCTAATGAAGCTGGGAAATTAAACCAATTTTTTTTTTTTTTAATAGACTTATTCTGTGGTAACTGGTTGTAAGAGACTTCTTAGTAAATTCACCATGCTAGTTTTTGAGGTCATGGGAGAAAACGAAAGAAAGTCCGTTTTTTGAGACCAATAGAATGCCAAATTTGGAACAAAGTTTTAATACATGAATTCTTGTGGTTGCCAGAAAGTCCTGTACCTCTCTTGGGTCACGATTTGTTAAGTAAATTGTAAGCTCAAATAACATTTTCTGAGAATTCTGTTTAGTTGCATGTCCTACAAGAAGCTGCTTGGATGGTGCAGATCTGCTTGCTGCAAGTGAGAAATCTCCATGGAAATTTTGAATGCTGTATTTCCACTAGTATTAACAGCCAATGTTTCGATAAAGCAAATACTACACTGATAGATCTGAAACAGGACTTCGATCCGCTAAGGGAAAACAATATCCAATAAATATGACAGCCAAAATGGAGTTAGAAACTTTGAAGAATAAATTTATGACAACCTTACAGGCTGACTGCATTCAATTGGACTTGCAGATTTGTCTATGAAATAACCTGTGGCTATTGTGGGACAGTATGATGAGAATGCTAACAGACTGATATACCAACTGTTATATACCAACTGCCACTCTGATCAAGAAAATGTAGGGAATGAATTTAAGTCTTAATAGGCCATGATCCTTTTGTCATATATCTACCGGTTGTGAAATGTAATTCTGATTTTTTTTTTTGTTTGTAATCTATGTCTTTGTAAATTGCACTAGCTGGTTTTCTTAACAGCGCAGCTTTTGGCATGCATAAATGTAAATTGCTGCAGAACCTGCAAGTCTTTAACATCAGGTCATAGGCCATACTTGTATCTGGTCTGATCCTACATACTTGCACAGTTTTTGTTGATGATTCTGGGAAGTCTCATAAAGCTGTAGTGGTTTGGTGTGAAGATAACGATTGGCATCATTCTGCAAAAATTATTGAAGGTTCAACCCAATTAGCAGAACTTGGCACAGCTTTAAATTACTTAGAGCTTTTTAAGGAGGAACCTCTAAATTTGATTTGTGATTATGAGTACGTAGTCAAGGTCCAATGTACGTATCTGATTCCGAACTTTTTGTTTGTTTGTTTGTTTGTTGGTTTAAAAAAAAAAAAAAAAGAAAAGAAAAAAAAAGGGGGGGGAAGTAGGGAAAACACCACAAAACCAATTGTCAAAAGCATTGTATGTGATGAATCACTTATATCTAAGTGGTGCAGCCCAAATTTGCCCTGTGATGAAACGCTCTGCAAGTGTGACCCAAAAACATGCTAAATCAGAAAGAACCTACATTAGTTATGGTCAAATCACTAGTTAATGGTCAATGGAAAAGGCCACACCAATTGATAACCTGGGGAAAAGGTTATGTTTGTGTCATTACAGGCCAAGGATTGAAGTGGATTCCTGCGAAATGGGTCAAGCCATGACTGAATAAAGACAACAAAGATTCAATGGATGCAGATGGACAGGAGGGAGATAAGTTGTGAGGACTGTTTCAGATGTAAACCATGGATCCTATTTCAGTGTTATAGGTGCTCAGAGACCCGGAAGATAAATCAAAGTCAATCCATAAGGAAATTCAACAACTTATGAACTACACCCAGAAGATTAAAGAAGATATAGGGCTTTTCGGCTTGGAGGGGTTAACAAATTGGCTAGGATTAGAAGGGTGGTTTAAGAGCTTTTTACAAAGTGTGTTGCTTATCTTAGTTATATTAGCTATAGGGTTATTGTGTCTAAGCTGTGCTCTCTCTTGCTTTAAAAGAATGTTTGAGCAAATAGCGAATCAGGCTCTGCTCGTACAAAAAGAAAAAGGGGGAATTGTTGAGGAATGACTTAAAAATAAAGGACGTGGGTCTGCAGAGCAGTTGTACGAGCAGAGCCTGTTCTGAAGACCTTAGCATAAGTAGCAGGGCTAGGCCGCAGTGGGAACCGCTGACTGTTTCAGCAAAATCAGCAAGGACACTGCGACCTTAGCGGAGTCTTCTAAACAGCTTTAGAGAAGCAAGAGCACAGGAACGTAGAAAAAGCATAGCTAGTAACTGCAAGTAGGAGGACCATGCAAATGTGACTGTTAGAGCTTAAGCCAATTAGTAGGTGACAGGTATGCATAATTATCATGAACTGTATAAGTATATGCTGTTCGGGCTAATAAATCGAACTATGCTTTATCACTCATATTGATTCGACCTGCGTGTTCCTCCGCCGCTCAAAGTTTCTCAGTTACTTCTCAGTTACTTATTTTAAAAGAATGTGTCATAAATCTATGTCAATTTGAAGAATAAGGTAGGACTACCAAGTAAAAAGATTCTACAGTTACAAGGTCTATTTATACAAAGATCCTAAGATTACAAAGTTTGCTTATACAAAGATTCTATGGTTACAAGGTTGGTTGATCTTTAAAGGTTGCTACTTTAATCATCTCCTAGACTATGAATTCTATAATTCCTTAAAATTCAGTCTAATATTTAGAAATACAGGTATCAATGTGTATACTCAAAATGGCACTCAGAGAAACTGTTGTGTTGAAAAACAATAAAAAATATTATATTGACATTTCAGAGGATATAAATGTGAGATTGTTATCAGAATTCCTTTTGTGTCAGATACACTTAGCTGCAATTGAATTTATTTTGAAACTTTGTCATCTATCCTCATTTCCCCTCTGTGATAGTTGCATACACCCCGATGAGGTTCAGAGCTTTCAGTACAACAGCTGATGGTTCTTTAGGACCTTTTCAGCTTCACTGTGGCTGTCTCCACCTATGCACCTTGGTCAATGCCGACCATCAGAGTTTCCCCCCTTGGGGCATGGTGACTCCGATCACATACACCTCCCCCACAGCTGGGGGAGCAGGAGGGGGGAGGCCCTCAGTCAACAGAAAGGGTCCTCAGCCTACAAGGTGCCCAAGCCCACAGAAGTTTCTGGACCATGCTCTTAATGACCACAGCCAGATCTGACCATACTATAAAATGGGGCCCCCACTGAAGACCCCCTTGGAGTGGTCTTCTCAGGGCAGCAGGATTGTGAATAGAGCCTTCTCTTTAGATCATGGATGCTGTCTAAGAAGACTTCCCAAGACTGAGAGCCCTCACCTTCTCCCTGGTGAGTGATTATTTCTTCTGGATATATACTTGAGTGAGCCCTTGACCCCCATCCCCTGGGTAAGCAATTATTTCTTCTGCATACCCTTGAGTGAGAGAGGCTTCTCTTTTGAATGAATGAGTGTACACTGTGGAACATTATTCTTGTGTGGTCATATGGTAATAATATCCCCAACTGGTATAATGAACCTGCAGTTTATTAAATGTTGCCGGAGTGCTGTTTGATTTTGGATTAACTCCCTGATTGCATTGCTTTCTGTTGTTTGGTTTCGGTCTGTCATTTGGCTTCAGTTTCAGTCCTGAATTAAAGTTGATTTAAGCTTATTACTTACTTTGAGTAGTTTTGGGGTGCCTCCATGGCACCCTTCATCTGTGAATTCTCTTCATGTCTGCAGCATTTACACAGAGTGTAATGAGTCTCCATTGACCTTCAATGAATGAAAAGACAGAGGAGAAACATGGAGCAAAGGAGCATTTCCACAGCAGAGTGACTGAGTGCAGGGTAAACTTGGCAAAACCATACAATTTAACTAGAAGGGCTGATGGGTATCATCACCTTCTGTGATTGTTTCGGCTGGGGTAGAGTTAATTTTCTTCATAGTACCTAGCATGGGGCTGTGTTTTGGATTTGTGTGAAAAAAACAATGTTGATAACACAGGGATGTTACAGTTATTGCTGAGCAATGCTTGCACAGATTCAAGGTCTTTTCTGCTTCTCACACTGCCCCACCAGTGAGTAGGCTGGGGGGAAACAAAAAGTTGGGAAGAGACATGGTTGGGACAGCTGACCCCAACTGACCGAAGGGATATTCCATACCATATGGCATCATGCTCAGCAATAAAACTAGGGGGAAGGATGGCTGGGGGGCCACTGCTTGGGGACTGGCTAGACATCGATCAGTTGGTGGTGAACAGAGGTTTTCATGTGAGTTTTTTCTCTCACTTTTGCCAGACAGATCTCTCTGCTTGTCTTCTTAACCCAGGGTAAATGGTTTTACTTTTTTTTCATCTCAAGGCCATGGTGCAGTTCTCTGAGCAGGTAGGTCTAGTGTCCACTCAGAAACTTTGACTGGTTCAGAGCACTTATCCTCATCTATCACAGAATGTTAGGGATTCGAAGGGACCTCAAAAGATCATCTAGTCCAATCCCCCTGCCAGAGCAGGAACACTTAGATGAGGCTACACAGGAAGGTGTCCAGGCAGGTTTTGAATGTCTCCAGAGTAGGAGACTCCACAAGCTCCCCAGGCAGCCTGTTCCAGTGTTCTGATACCCTCACTGAGAAGAAGTTTCTTCTCAAATTTAAGTGGAACCTCTTGTGTTCCAGTTTGAACCCATTACCCCTTGTCCTACTGTTGGTTGTCACCGAGAAGAGCCTGGCTCCATCCTCATGACACTCACCCTTTATATATTTGTAAACATTAATGAGGTCACCCCTCAGTCTCCTCCAAGCTAAAGAGACCCAGCTCCCTCAGCCTTTCCTCATAAGGGAGATGCTCCACTCCCTTAATCATCTTTGTTGCCCTGCGCTGGACTCTCTCCAGCAGTTCCCTGTCCTTGAACTGAGGGGCCCAGAACTGGACACAATATTCCAGATGGGGTCTCACCAGGGCAGAGTAGAGGGGAAGGAGAACCTCTCTTGATCTACTAACCACCCTCCTTCTAATACACCCCAGAATGCCATTGACCTTCTTGACCACAAGGGCACAGTGCTGGCTCATGGTCATCCTGTTGTCCACCAGGACCCCCAGGTCCCTTTCCCCTATGCTGCTCTCTAATAGGTCATTCCCCAACTTATACTGGAACCTGGGGTTGTTCCTACCCAGATTCAAGACTCTACACTTGCCTTTGTTATATTTCATTAAATTTTTCCCCACCCAACTCTCCAGCCTGTCCAGGTCTCGCTGGATGGCAGCACAGCCTTCTGGCGTGTCAGCCACTCCTCCCAGCTTGGTGTCATCAGCAAACTTGCTGACAGTACAATCTATTCCCTCGTCTAAATCATTGATGAATATATTGAATAATATATTACCCTGGCAACTACAGGCCTGTGAGCCTGACCTTGGTGCCTGGCAGGGTTATGGAGCAGATCATCCTGAATGCAATCACACAGCACCTTCAGGATGGACAAGGGATCAGACCCAGCCAGCATGGGTTTAGGAGGGGCAGGTCCTGCCTGACCTACCTGATCTCCTCTTATGATCAGGTGACCCACCTGTTGGATGAGGGGAAAGCTGTAGATGTGGTCTATCTAGACTTCAGCAAAGCCTTTGACACTGTCTCCCATAATATATTCCTGCAAAAGCTGGTAGCCCATGGCTTGCACAAGTGCACTCTCTGCTGGTTTAAGAACTGGCTGGAGGGCCGGGCCCATAGAGTGCTGGTAAATGGGGCTGCATCTAGCTGGCGGCCAGTCACTAGTGGTGTTCCCCAAGGGTCAGTGTTGGGTCCAGTCCTATTTAACATCTTTATTGATGATTTAGATGAAGGGATTGAGACCATCATCAGCAAATTTGCTGATGACACCAAGTTGGGAGGGAGTGTCGACCTGCTGGAAGGCAGGAGGGCTCTGCAGAGGGATCTGGATCGACTGGAAAAATGAGCCGATTCCAATGGGATGAAGTTCAACAAGGCCAAGTGCCTGGTCCTGCACTTTAGCCACAACCCCCTGCAGCGCTACAGCCTGGGCACAGAGTGGCTGGAGAGCAGTCAGGCAGAAAGGGACCTGGGGGTACTAGTTGACAGGAAGCTCAACATGAGCCATCAGTGTGCCCAGGTGGCCAAGAAGGCCAATGGTATCCTGTCCTGTATCAAAAATAGCGTGGTCAGCAGGACAAGGGAAGTGATCCTTCCCCTGTACTCTGCATTGGTGAGGCCACACCTGGAGTATTGTGTTCAGTTCTGGGCCCCTCAGTTCAGGAAAGATATTGAAGTGCTGGAGTGGGTCCAGAGAAGAGCAACAAGACTGGTGAAGGGACTTGAACACAACACCTATGGGGAGAGGCTGAGGGAGCTGGGCTTGTTCAGTCTGGAGAAGAGGAGGCTTAGAGGTGACCTCATCACTCTCTATAACTACCTGAAGGGAAGTCATAGCCAGGTGGGGATTGGTCTCTTCTCCTAGGCAGTTAGCCATAGGACAAGGGAGCATGGGCTTAAACTCTGCCGGGGGAAATTTAGGCTGGATATTAGAAAGAAATTCTTTACAGAGAGAGTGGTCAGGCATTGGAAAGGTCTGCCCAGGGAGGTGGTGGACTCACCGTCCCTGGAGGTTTTTAAACTGAGATTGGACATGGCACTTAGTGCCATGATCTAGTAAATGGACTGGAGTTGGACCAAGGGTTGGACTTGATGATCTCTAAGGTCTTTTCCAACCCAGTCGATTCTGTGATTCTGTGAATACAGGCCCCAGTACTGACCCCTGAGGCACTCCACTAGATACAGGCCTCCAACTAGACTCTGCCCCATTGATCACAACTCTCTGGCTTCTTCCCTTCAGCAAGTTTGCAGTCCACCTCACTACCCGATCATCCAGACCGCACTCCCTCAGTTTAGTTGTAAGGATGCTGTGGGAGACTGTGTCAAATGCTTTACTCAAGTCAAGGTAGACCACATCCACCGCCCTGCCATCATCCATCCACCTCGTTATGTCCTCATAAAAGTCGATGAGGTTAGTCAAGCATGACTTCCCCTTGGTGAAGCCATGTTGACTGCCCCTAATGACCCTTTTCTTGATATGCCTTGAGATGGCACCAAGGGTCAGTCGTTCCATCAGTTTCCCAGGGATGGAGGTGAGGCTGACTGGTCTATAGTTATCCAGGTCCTCCTTCTTGCCCTTTTTGAAGACTGGAGTGACATTTGCTTTCCTCCAGTCCTCAGGAACCTCTCCCATTTCCCAAGACTTGGCAAAGATGATGGAGAGTGGTCCAGCAATGACCTCAGCCAGCTCCCTCAGCACCTGCAGGTGCATCCCATCTGGATCCATGGATTTATGGATGTCCAGATTGCCTAATTGCTCCCTAACCCAGTCCTCATCAACTAAAGCAAACTCCTCCATTGTCCTGACTTCCTCTGGGGCCTCAGGGGTACAGGGCTCCTCAGGATAGCTTCTGGCAGAGTAGGCAAAGAAGGCATTCAGTAACTCTGCCTTCTCTGTATCTTCTGTCACCAGGGCACCCACTTCGTTCATCAGTGGGCCTACATTGCCTGTGGTGTTAGTTTTATCTGCCATGTATTTGAAAAAGCTCTTTCTGTTGTCCTTGACCCCTCTTGCCAGGTTTAGTTCTAAGGAGGCCTTAGCTTTCCTCCTTGCCTCCCTATATCCTCTGACAATAGCCTTATATTCTTCCCATGTAGTCAGCCCCTCCTTCCATGATCTGTAAGCTCTCCTGTTCCACTTGAGCACACCCAGCAGTTCCCTGTTTAACCACACAGGTCTCCTGGCTCCCTTCCTTGACTTCTATTCAGCTAAAAATGTAGAAACACAGTAAACTTTCATTAATTTCCTGCTTTGCTTCTTGATCTTCAAGACCCTAAAAAAGGCCCTAAATTCCAAAGGACCGTACCCCGTAATTATACAGCCCTAGTAGCTGTGAGGTCCAGGAATGCCTTGAGCAGTGACCTGTGGGTGGCTGCGGGTAGCATCTTCTCAATTAAAGGTGGTGCCTGTGGCATACGCTTCAGCACAAAGGCTGACTAATATCACAGTTTAGCTCCTTTAACAGCATGTCACAATGCCAGTAGCTCTGATAAGACCATTGCCTGAGAACATCTCAAAATAGTTCTGGGAGATCTTTTCTTAACTGGCTACTTATCTCAGATTCCCTCTCCCCCTTTCAAGCATTTGACATGTCACTGGGAAAAAGGGCAGTTTTGAGAATTTGGCATACAACTTAGTTTTGGGAGTATTAAGGATGTTGTGTTGTCTTTCAAGGCTGCCAGTTATGTCTGGAGCTTCCACGGAAGCTCCATTGGTATGTCTGATAGGAGACAAGACCCATTGTGCTGCTGACATTCAGGCCATCATCACATGAACACTTGCTTACAAGTGTATGTAACAGTTTGAAGTATGCATGTTTTTAGAGGGTGACTGCTACATGACCTGAAGCTAAAATATCCTGCCATCCAGACAGAACAACAGCTAAAACAGATAAGGCCATTTCAATATTTCCCCTTTTTTTTTTTTAGATTTTTATGGAGTGTCCTTGAATGTTCTGTCTAGGCAGTAGTAGCTGTTAGCTCTCTAGGGAAGATGTTTTGTCTGATATAATGGTAGTTAATCTATTTCTGTCACTTCTCCTCACATCAGTATTTAAGCAATGCCACAGTTCTGCATGGTTGGAACATCCTGACTTACCATCATTGTTCTCCTATGGCTCTTTCTCCTTTGTTATCCAAATAGCTTTACAAGCCCACAGAATTAAGCCTCACAACATCCTCTACAAAAGTGAGGACATTTTTCCTTCTATTTTGCAGAAAGGGAGATCAAATACAGAATGATTTTGTCTTGAAGATCATCCAGACTCTGAAGCAAAGCTGGTATTTGAATATAGGCTCTCACTGTAGTGCTTTCCCTATGCAACTAAGGCCTTCCAAATATGAAACCATCAAAGCAAGGTTGTAATCCTTTCATGTTAAGCTTCCCAAAGCATTTTCACTTTGGTAAGCCAACCAAATTTGTCTGGTAACAAGAGGCTTGATTTTGCTAATCTCAACTAGCATGTAGTCCTGTTGTACCTTGTGAATGCTTATGACTCTCTTCTGCAGCTGTTTCAGAAGAGACAAGGTGGTGTCTCAGTGTGACTTGGATTTTAGTTTTGTCAGAGTCCTTTGGGATAAAAGCTAATTTTGCATTGCAGTAAAAATGGAGAAGATGTGTGTACAATAGTGTAATTTCACCTGATATAGGAATTGTATACTTACATTTTAGCTCATATTCAGAAGATGATTGAACAATGGATTTCAAGACAGACTAATTTTAAAGTAATTTGTCTAAGCAGTTCATAGATTTTGGTATTATCTTTTTGATGTGTTCTATATAAGAAAGGATCTATTGAATAAAGTTCATTTATTTCAGCTATAGGTAAACATTCACATGTATCTTTTGAAGAATGTGAACTCAAACCCAGTGAGCCACAAAGAAAGGATATCTGTTCACAATTTAAAATCTTATTGCTATTGGATTGATTTAGGGACAGTTTGTGTTGTTATTTAAATGTATTATTCCTGTCTTTACTATAATTCAAGTCAATCAGTTTCTAATTTTCAGGCAATATGAAGTTCAGATTTGCATATAAACTGAGTTATGGAATGGTGTACTGTAGTTCTCAAAGTTCATGTTTATTCTATTTAAAACCAAATGGGTTCATGCCACTATTTCAGACTCAAATATTTTGTAATATGTTAAATTTATTTACAGCTTTAGTGAAAAAAATAGTTGCAGGGATTAAACGTTTCTTAAACAATAAGTTATTTAAGATTAAAGAACTTATATTTAAACGAAAATATACTTGCAATTAAGCTGTGTTACAATTTTATATTTCTTCTGAACATTATTATCTTCTTCTGAACATCATTATCCTGAGGCGCGGAATGACCTTACAGCCCTTGAAGTTATAAGGAAGGTATGCATTTATTTACGACCCCGGACACATGGGGAATCATTTCACCTAATGCGTGTGTAAAATTACAGTAGCTGTGAACTTGGTTAAATGCAGTGAAGTGTTACATATTCGTGAAAGTTTTAGGAACGCTTATACATATTCATAACCTGTCCCCGAGAAGGCGGTTCTTATTACAATGAGTTCTGGGAGACCATTTCCAGAGTCTCCACCTCCGGCTCCTCCTGGTTGCAGCTGCGCAGCGATCATGAACCCAGGTCCTCTTTCTCTGTGCACGGTCACCTTTGGTCCAGTGTGATGAGTTGGTTAGGTCTCAGACTGCTGAGTTGGTTAAAACTGGCATATCTCCTGTCCTGTGCCCAAGTTTCTGTAATCTAGTTCACCCAAGGATTATTATTTTTGCAAGGTGTCAGTGAAGTCCTGTTTTTCGTACAATAAGTTACACAGAGCTAAGCAAGGCTAGGCAATAGTGATGTGGATTAAAGGGTTAGCTCTCTAAGTGTCTTTAGTGGGGTAGGGTTAGTTCTTCAAGTGTCAAGCATTAGTTATTAAGTGTTAATTAGTTAATTGTCAATTCCCTGTATCATTTCCCCCTTTTCTAAGAAGTTAGTAAATTTTTTTACTAATATGATTCTTTACCTAATGTCTTTACAAAGTACCTGTTAGATTCTAGCTCCTGTCTTAGTTGATGTTTCTTCCAGTTGCTATAAGTATTCCTGGTACTCTGGCAACACCACAGGGAACACCTTATCATCATACAGACCAGTATCCCTAAAGCTAATATACCCACTAAAGCTAGAAACAAGGATTGTAACCAGGTCAAGCTGGGAAGCCAGGAAGTAAGACCTTCCCATAAATTAGAGAATTCCCATGTTGGATTGTCTTTAGTAACTAGATGGAGGATTTGAGATTGTTCCCATATCTTTTGAATATCTGTTTCTACCTGTTTCTCCTGATTAATATATGAGCAATAGCTTTGGTTTATCACCACACAAACCCCTCCTTCTTTTGCAGTCAAGAGGTCTAAAACCATGCGATTTTGTAGGACTACCTTGCTTAGTGATGATATCTCTTCTTGGAGCCCATGAAGGGCATCCATAGTGGTATTTTCAATTTTCTCGATTCTGGCCAATATATTTACTATGGATTTTTCTAGTTCACTAACTCCTAGTTGAGGAATAAACCATCAAGTAAAACTATGAAATTGCGAGGGCCTCTTTACAAGAGGGTTACTCGGCACTGAACGCGTTTTTCTCCATAATGTTCTGACAATACCTGGGGGTGGGTATTGATGGTTAAACACCTTTTCTTGAGGTACTGCGTATCCACCTGTACAATGGCCTTGCCAATTTTCAGGTAGGCTTTTCCTGGCTCGTCTATCTCCGCAAAGCCACCAGCACCCAGGAGCTAGATTACAATTTGTTGCTATGTTGGAAGAGAAGCTAGAGTTCTCAATGTTTTGTATGCTGTAATTAAACCCCAGTTCTTTCAGCTTAGTTATATCAAAGATTTCAACACCTTGTGACTGACTACATTCACTGTCATTTGGAAGTTTTTCCCAACTGGTGGTTTTATCTATGGAGTTCATACATCTAGAATAAATTCTAATTTCAGTCTGATACCAAGGTACAAATTTGAAATGTCTTCCAATTGTTTTACTCAGGTCCTGCCCATAAAGGCAGGTTTGCTTTAGATTTGCATCCAACTTTCCCCCTTCTCTACTCCAGTCTGGATGGGGTACTCCGAATAGTGGAAATTCCATTCCTCTTGGGGAGGACTGTGCATATCCAACAGTCTGAAAGGTTCAAATTGTTCCCAATCATTCGGGTGAGCTTTACATGCCAATTTTTGTATGCCAACTGTGTCCTAAAGCTGTGATTGTGAAAAATACAACTGTTGAGGGTTTAGATTGTGGGGTGACAATAAAACCCTGGCAGATGTATTGTTAACCTCCTCTCCCCCCCACTTCCCCTCTTGCCCCTCCCTCTCCCCCCTTCCCACTAAGGACAAGCGATCGGGAGGGAAAGAAGGACAGAGAGAAGAGAGTTGGAAAAATTAAATATGTTTTACTAATGCTACTAATAAGAATAGAGAAAATAATACAAAATATACAAAACCAATCTTGTAAGTCTCAGCAACTGCAGAGCCAGCACCCAAAGTCCTGGATTAGACTCTGTAGCCAACCAGAGCTGGATTCAGTCTCTCACTAGGCCTCAGTTCACAGGGACAACTAGCAAGGTCCTCTCCTAATGTTGGCCATAAGCAGAAGGGAAAAGGAAAAGGGAAAAAAGGGACAAGATCCTCGTGATCTCCCACTTTTATATGAAATATTCACGTGAATGGAATGTTATACACAGTTGGTCAGTTTCTTGGTCACCGGTTTCTTGTTGCCCCTCTCGTGAGATGTCCATCCGTCCTTATCAATAAGTTAGCATTCCATTGCTAGGTTTACCAAAACATGTGTCTGGTTCTCCAGGAAAATGCAGCTAATATGAAGGCTTTAGCTGACAGGCAAATTCACTAAAAGAGAAACTTGTTTTTTTAACAAAACCAGGACAACAACTTTCCAGGCTGCACCTGTGTCGAGGGTTAAGATTGCGAGGTGACAATCAAACCCTGGCAGATGTATTGTTAACCTCCTCTCCCCCCCCCCACTTCCCCCTTTTGCCCCTCCCTCTCCCCCCTTCCCACTCAGGACAGGCGATCGGGAGGGAAAGAAGGACAGAGAGAAGAGAGCTGGAAAAGTTAAAGATGTTTTACTAATGCTACTAATAAGAATAGAGAAAATAATACAAAATATACAAAACCAATCTTGTAAGTCTCAGCAACTGCAGAGCCAGCACCCAAAGTCCTGGATTAGACTCTGTAGCCAACCGGAGCTGGATTCAGTCTCTCACTAGGCCTCAGTTCGCAGGGACGACCAGCAAGGTCCTCTCCTAATGTCAGCCATGAGGAAAAAAGGGAAAAGGAAAAGGGACGAGATCCTCGTGATCTCCCACTTTTATATGAAGTATTCACGTGAATGGAATGTTATACACCGTTGGTCAGTCTCTCGATCATCAGTTTCTCGTTGCCCCTCTCGCGAGATGTCCATCCGTGCTTATCAATAAGTTTGCATTCCATTGCTAGATTTAACCAAAACATGTGTCTGGTTCTCCAGGAAAATGCAGCTAACATGAAGGCTTTAGCTGACAGGCAAATTCACTAAAAGAGAAACTTGTTTTTAACAAAACCAGGACATTCCACCCCTTATAATATGACATTCACTGAATACTTATCAATACAATCTATCAATACAATCTAATTAATCACTACTACTATATATATATATATATACATATGTACATATATACACAGGAGTAATTAATCAGTGGACCATCCTTTGAAAAGTTCATCAAGTTCATTTTGTCACAACAGTCTCCCAGGGCAGGAAAAATGGTACAAGTGCATCTCATGACCACTGTTTGTGGGTTAAGGACACCAACTTCGAAGAAGGTGTCGGGCGCCACTCGGAGAAGCTAGCTCTGGTTTCATCATCACTGTCTTGATCTGAAAGACACTTATTAAACATTGTTAGTGCGACAATTCACATCATACAGTTCAGCATTGCATATTTTCACCTGAAATCAAATCCCCTTGAGGTACACACCGAACTTCTCCATCCTTAAGCATCACCCACCAGGTGCTGCCAGGTCCCTGGGCAAAAACAATCCCACGAATAGGTTTGCCTTTGCCTGAGGCAGGAGTAACCCAGACTGCCTTTCCTAAGATATTTTTCATGTGTACTACAGGGACTTTATCTCCTTCTACAGTCCGTAGAATTTCTGATTGGGCAGGCCCGGCTCGATTGGTTGATCCCCTAGTGTTGACCAACCAAGTGGCTTTTGCTAAATGTGAATCCCAGTTTTTAAAGGTTCCACCACCAAGTGCCTTTAGTGTAGTTTTTAACAAACCATTGTACCTTTCAATTTTCCCAGAGGCTGGTGCATGATATGGAATATGATATACCCACTCAATACCATGTTCTTTGGCCCAATTGTCTATAATACTGTTTTTGAAATGAGTACCATTGTCTGATTCAATTCTTTCTGGCGTACCGTGTCGCCAAAGGACATGCTTTTCAAGGCCCAAGATAGTATTTCGGGCTGTAGCATGAGGTACGGCATATGTTTCCAACCATCCAGTGGTTGCTTCCACCATTGTAAGTACATAACGCTTACCTTGACGTGTTTGTGGAAGTGTAATATAATCAATCTGCCAAGCTTCTCCATACTTATACTTTAACCATCGCCCCCCATACCATACAGGTTTTAAGCATTTAGTTTGTTTGATTTTGGTGCAAGTTTCACATTCATGAATAACCTGTGAAATAGTGTCCATAGTTAAATCCACCCCTCGATCACGAGCCCATTTGTATGTTGCATCTCTACCTTGATGCCCTGAAGCATCATGGGCCCACCGAGCTAGGAAAAGTTCACCTTTATGTTGCCAGTCCAAGTCCACCTCAGCTACTTTAATCTTAGCAGCTTGATCTGCTTGTTGGTTGTTTAGATGTTCCTCGGTGGCTCGACTTTTAGGCACATGAGCATCTACATGACGAACTTTCACAGGCAGGCTCTCTAGCCGAGCAGCAATGTCTTGCCACAGTGTGGCAGCCCAAATGGGTTTACCTCTATGTTGCCAGTTGCTTTTTTTCCATTGCTGTAGCCACCCCCACAAGGCATTTGCTACCATCCATGAGTCAGTATAGAGATAAAGTACTGGCCACTTTTCTCGTTCAGCAATGTCCAAAGCCAGCTGGATGGCTTTCACTTCTGCAAACTGACTGGATTCACCTTGTCCTTCAGTGGCTTCTGTAACTTCTCGTGTGGGACTCCACACAGCAGCTTTCCACCTTCGATGTTTTCCTACAAGACGACAGGATCCATCTGTGAACAGTGCATACTGCTTATCAGTCTCTGAAAGAGTATTATATGGTGGTGCTTCTTCAGCACGTTTTACTTCCTCCTCATCTGGAGACATCCCAAAGTCTTTGCTTTCTGGCCAGTCTGTAATCACTTCTAATATCCCTGGACGGTTGGGACTTCCAATTCGAGCTCGTTGCGTGATCAGTGCAATCCATTTACTCCATGTAACTTCGGTTGCATGATGTGGAGAGGGAACCGTCCCTTTGAACACCCAGCTCAGCACCGGCAGTCGAGGTGCCAGGAGGAGCTGTGCTTCAGTGCCGATCACTTCTGAAGCAGCTCGATCTCCTACATATGCTGCTAATATCTCCTTTTCAGTTGCAGTATAGTTGGCCTCAGATCCTTTGTATCCTCGACTCCAAAAACCTAAGGGTCGACCTCGGGTTTCTCCTGGTGCTTTCTGCCAGAGGCTCCAGGTAAGTCCATTATCTCCGGCTGCGGTGTAGAGCACATTTTTAACATCTAGTCCAGTTCGGACTGGTCCAAGGGCCACCGCATGAGTTATCTCACGCTTAATTTGTTCAAAGGCTTGTCGTTGTTCAGGGCCCCACTCAAATTTGTTCTTTTTACGAGTCACTCGATAGAGAGGGCTCACAATGTGGCTGTAGTCAGGAATATGCATTCTCCAAAAACCTACAACGCCCAAGAAAGTCTGTGTCTCCTTTTTATTAGTAGGTGGAGACATCGCTGCAATTTTGTTGATCACATCCATTGGGATCTGTCGACGGCCATCTTGCCATTTTATTCCTAAAAACTGGATCTCTCGTGCAGGTCCCTTGACCTTGCTTCGTTTTATGGCAAAACCAGCATCCAAAAGAATATGAATTATTCTCTCACCTTTCTCGAAGACTTCTTTCGCTGTGTCGCCCCATACGATGATGTCATCAATATATTGCAAGTGTTCTGGAGCTTCACCTTGCTCCAGCGTGGTCTGGATCAGTCCATGGCAGATGGTAGGACTGTGTTTCCACCCCTGGGGCAACCGATTCCATGTATACTGGATGCCCCTCCAGGTGAAAGCAAACTGCGGCCTGCACTCTGCTGCTACAGGAATAGAGAAAAATGCATTAGCAATGTCAATTGTAGCATACCACTTGGCTGCCTTTGACTCCAGTTCAAATTGCAGTTCTAGCATGTCAGGCACAGCAGCACTCAGTGGTGGTGTAACTTCATTCAGGCCACGATAGTCTACAGTTAGTCTCCACTCGTCACTAGACTTACGCACTGGCCAGATTGGGCTGTTAAAAGGTGAGCGAGTCTTACTGATCACACCCTGGCTTTCCAATTGACGGATCAGCTTCTGGATAGGAATCAAAGAGTCTCGATTGGTGCGATATTGCCGGCGATGCACCGTCGTGGTAGCAATTGGCACCTGCTGATCGTCAACCATCAGCAGTCCTACAACAGAAGGGTCATCTGAAAGACCAGGCAAATCAGACAGCTGTTCAATTTCCTCAGTGTCCACAGCTGCTATACCAAATGCCCACCTATACCCTTTTGGGTCCTTAAAATACCCTCTCCTGAGGTAGTCTATACCAAGGATGCACGGAGCATCTGGACCACTCACAATGGGATGCTTTTGCCAGTTTTTTCCAGTTAGGCTCATTTCAGCCTCTACAACAGTCAGTTCCTGGGATCCCCCAGTCACTCCAACAATATTGATGGATTGCGTTCCTTTATAATTAGAAGGAATTATTGTGCACTGAGCACCAGTGTCCACTAAAGCTTTGTACTCCTGGGGTTGTGTTGTACCAGGTCATAGTATTTGTACAGTCCAATAAACTCTGTTATCCCTTTCCTCCACCTGGTTGGAGGCAGGGCACCTCTAATTCCTGTTTTGCACAGTCTCTGGGTGTGAATTAGAGGTTCCTTCAAGAGCATCAGAATCTCTTCTGCTCCTTTTGTAAACTGCAGCAGCCACCTTCCTAGGAGTTTTTCCTTTCATCTCACATACTCGTTCTTGAAGTTCTGAGGTAGGTCTTCCATGCCACTTACTCATGTTTTCTCCCTGCTCATGTAGGAAGAACCACAGTGAACCTCTTTTTGTGGGCTGTCTCTGCCCTCTCTCTCGAGATTGGAAACGCCTTCTCCTAAGAGCTGAAACATAAGTTTGTGCAGGTCGTGAACGGTACGAGTCTTCTCTGAGCTCTTTGATTTCTTGCAACAGCTTTTCAAACCGGTCATCAGATATTTCACACAGTTTCTCCACAGCGGAGACACAAGCCCGTAGAGAACCAGCAAGGCTGTCTTCAAAGTACCGGAGCTGCTCAATGACTTCATTAATTTCTTGTATACCTCTAGCTGACCAGACCATTCCTGCCAATGACTTAGCATATGCAGGTGGTGCACTTTGTACAAATCTGCGCCACATAGATTTTGTACAATTGATTCTATCTGGGTCTGTCCCTTCTTGGCTGTTTGGTCCTAGATAGATGATCTCTCGCACAGCTAATTCTCTCAGGAACTGGATACCTCTCTCCATAGTATTCCATTTCCCTAACTTGGATATACAATCTTCCTTGTAGGGAAATCTGACTTTCATAGCTGCCAGGAGTCGGGTCCAGAGAGTAGCGGCATTAGACTCTCTTGAAATTGCCCTATCAATGGTGGAATCTTTTGACAGAGATCCCAGCTGCTTGGCTTCACCACCTTCTAATTCAATTGTTTCTGCCCTATTGTCCCAGCATCGCAGCAGTCAGGTTAAAATATTCTCGCCTTCACGACGACTAAAGTCTTTTCGCAGATCTCTCAGCTCACCTGGAGAAAAGGACTGAGTGGTGGTCACTTCATCTCCACCCTGTCCTGATGATGCCTCTTGGGTTGATGTTGGCCCTGTGCCATCACCTGCTGCACGGGTAGTCTTTCTAGTGACTTTCTTACAACCAGCAACTGATGCTGATATGGGTTCACCATCATTTGATTCATTTTCAGAGTCTGAATGACTGTCACAGTGATTGCTGTGGTTGCAGCAGCAACAGTGCCCAGTGTGTGAAGACGGGGGGGCTGCCTTGTTAGCCTTTGAGGCTGGAGAAGTAACGTTATCTGCAGCGACCTTGGCAGAGGAGCTCTGCGGAGGAGCTGTAGCTTCAGCCTGTGAAGCCGCGGTTGGGGGGGCAGTGGCTGCAGCAGCAGCTTTGGCTGTTTTGCCTTTTCTCGAGCGGCTAGGAGTGCTTTTTGCTAAAGCTTCCGAAGACGCACCGCAAATCTCAGGACTAAAAAGTGACGCAAACCTCCTACTGAACCTCATTTCTCTTAACAGTAACACAAACTGACACACATTAAGCAAACCAGATAGCACCATCACAGTTCTATCAAAGCTCCAAGGATATTCAAAGTTCTCTAAAACATTTGAAAACTGTCCTAGCGAAAACACAAAAGTATTGTTAGTCAGCCTTTCTAAAGATTCGCTTGACCAATTAGCAAATATAGAGCCATTCTGCTCTTTAATCTCTCCTGGAGGTTTTTCAAGGTAAAGCAGAATCGAGTAGAAATTCATTAACGGCTGCAGTATAATGAAATAAACCAGTGCCATACCACACAGAATTATCATGACCGCTGTCCAGTTTCTTGTTGTTATATAATGAATACTTCTTTTCAGAAAGAAACACCAGCACAGATATGGGATCAGCGAGCACAATGTAGAAAATAACTGATACAAATTTTGCCATAACATCTTTAAATCAATGTAATTCACTTTGCCTTAATACCACTAAATAATATCCGAAGCAAACAGACGCGCGAGTATCACAACTCTATGAATTGGCACCGTGCCAAGAAAATTGAAAGGTACGTCAGAGCAGTAGAAAAGCCAAAAATCTCCAAATTTACCCCTTTCTCTTGCCCCACGTTGGGCACCAATTATCTGTCGAGGGTTAAGATTGCGGGGTGACAATCAAACCCTGGCAGATGTATTGTTAACCTCCTCTCCCCCCCCCCACTTCCCCCTTTTGCCCCTCCCTCTCCCCCCTTCCCACTCAGGACAGGCGATCGGGAGGGAAAGAAGGACAGAGAGAAGAGAGTTGGAAAAGTTAAAGATGTTTTACTAATGCTACTAATAAGAATAGAGAAAATAATACAAAATATACAAAACCAATCTTGTAAGTCTCAGCAACTGTAGAGCCAGCACCCAAAGTCCTGGATTAGACTCTGTAGCCAACCGGAGCTGGATTCAGTCTGTCACTAGGCCTCAGTTCGCAGGGACGACCAGCAAGGTCCTCTCCTAATGTCAGCCATGAGGAAAAAAAAAGGAAAAGGGAAAAAAGGGCCGAGATCCTCGTGATCTCCCACTTTTATATGAAGTATTCACATGAATGGAATGTTATACACCATTGGTCAGTCTCTCGGTCATCAGTTTTCTCGTTGCCCCTCTCGCGAGATGTCCATCCGTGCTTATCAATAAGTTTGCATTCCATTGCTAGGTTTAACCAAAACATGTGTTGGGTTCTCCAGGAAAATGCAGCTAACATGAAGGCTTTAGCTGACAGGCAAATTCACTAAAAGAGAAACTTGTTTTTAACAAAACCAGGACAACCTGGGTTACCCTCCATGGTGTTTTCCAGGCTTTCTTCACTCTAGAATGATGAATCCAGGCGTTCTGTTCTTTAATCTTGATAGCAGTGAAGGATGTCAGGAGGACTTGAAATGGACCTTCCTATTGTGGTTCCAAAGTCCTTTTCTGCAAGAGACTTCTCATACACATAATCTCCCAACTGGATTTTATATACTGGCCCATCCAGACCCCTACTCCAAGTTTCAAGCATGTTTCCCAATTTTGTTAAGTTGTTTACCCAATACTATCATATAACAAGTCATAATTTCATCCCCTTCTTGTGCAGACATCCCCTTCTGTACACTATATGTAAGAGGGCTAAAGGCGAAGATTGAGACTGGGTCAAATTTGCCTCCTGCCCCAATTTTACAATTTGTTGTTTAATTAGATGGTTCATGTCTTTTTTTTTTTTTTTTTCTTTCTACCTGGCCACTGGATTAAGAATGATAAGGGGGATGTACTTGCCAGTCTATGCTCAAGTGCTGACTGATTTGCTGTACAATTTTTGATTTAAAATGTGGCCCTTTATCAGAGGATATATCAGCTGGAACTCCAAACCTTGGTATTATTTCTTGTACTAATGTT
This sequence comes from Patagioenas fasciata, assembly GCF_037038585.1. Taxonomy (NCBI): domain Eukaryota; kingdom Metazoa; phylum Chordata; class Aves; order Columbiformes; family Columbidae; genus Patagioenas; species Patagioenas fasciata. Next base: position 63,212,614 of record NC_092559.1, read on the forward strand.
TTAGTACCCTCCCAAGCTTTTGCTGTTCTGGTAGGGAGTGCTTCTGGCCAACCTGAAAAGGTATCAGTTAGTACCAACCAATATCAGCACCCCCCTTTTCTTGGGAGTTCCGAAAAATCAATTTGCCATTATTGCCCAGGTCTGTTTCCTTTCCCAATTTGACCCATTTCTGGCTTAGGTATATTCTTAGGATTAGTCTGGAGGCAAAGATCACATTGCTGTGTCACCTGTCTTACAGTAGTATACAAATTTGTAGTTACTATTTTTGATCAAATGTTTATATAATGCTTCTGCGACTAAAGGCCAAACTAAATAGGAGGTAACAAAAAGTTTTCCCTTGTGGGGTGTGAGCCCACCCTTCCTCATTATATGATTCCTCTAAATCTAGAATAACTTTTCAGTCTTCTTTAGTATATTCTGGCTTACCTTCTAAAATAACCTACCTGTCGGGGACTATGGCACTTTCTACTTTTACCTTTTGCTTAGGCACCAGTTTTGCCTCTCTGTCCACCAGCTCATTTCCTCTTTTCCAATTCCGAGCTCACTTTCTGGTGCGCCTTGATATGCGTGATTGCCACCTTCTTAGGAAGTTGAGCTGCCAATATTTCTTCTGCATGTTCGATATGTTTGTCTTGAGAGTTCAAGAGTCCTTCTTTCCAAATTGTTCCGTGCACATGCACGACCCTGAAAGCATACTTAGAGTCCATATAAATGTTCACAGTTTTACCTTCAGCTAGTTACAGAGCACAGGTAAGGGCGATTATTTCTGCCTTTTGCACTGAAGTACTTTTAGACAGAGGTCCAGATTCCATCACTTCATGGCTAGTAGTTATAGCATAACCAGCACACCTTTCACCGTTCAGGATATTGCTGCTTTTGTCCATAAAACAGTTCTCAGTGTTCTCCATAGGATTGTCCTTTAGATCTGGTCGGCTGGAGTATGTTGTTTCGATGGTTTCCAGGCAATTATGATGAACTGGTTTTCCAATGTTACCACTGAGGAAAGAAGCTGGACTGACAATGTTAGTGACGATGATTTAGCTTGATATTTGAGAAATCTTTGTGGGGAAAGCCAATGTCCCCCTTTTGCTTTTAGAACTGTAGACACTGTGTGGGATACTAGCACAGTCATTTTCTGACTCATGGTAAATTTCCAGGCCTCCTGTACGTTCAGTATCACTGTTGCAACTGCCCGCAGGCATCCAGGCAGTTGCATCTAATTGTTTGGAGAAATAGGCCGCTGCTCGTCGGTACGGGCCAAGATCCTGTGCCAGTATACCCAAGACTATTCCCTGCTTCTCGGGAGAGAACAGAAAAAAGTGGTTTACTCACATCTGGGAGTCCTAATGCAGGCGCTGTCATCAAAGCCTTACCAAGTTCTTCAAAGGCTCATGTAGCTCCTTTATTCCATTGCAGGTGTTCATCTGTGACTGCTAGTACATACAATGGCTTGACAAACAATCCATAATCATAAATCCACAACCGGCACCACCATGTCCTGCTCAAAAAGGGTCCGTAATTCTTTTACAGTTTGAGGCTTTGGAGTTTGGCATACAGCCTCCTTTCGAGCCTGTCCCAAAGTCCTCTGCCCTACACTAATTTCATAGCCCAAATAAGTTACTTGTTGCTGTATCATCTGGGCTTTCTTCTGTGATACCCGGTATCCTTGGAGCCCCAAAAAGTTCAATAAACTTACAGTTCAGGTTATGCATGTCTTCTGTGTCCTGGTAGTGATCATCCACATATTGTTGCATCATTAGATGGGGCTTCCCAAGATTCAAGATCTTTAGTGAGCTAATTTCCAAATATTGTCGGGCTGTTTTTAAATCCTTGTGGCAACACCGTCCATGTGAGTTGGGTTTTACCTAAATATTGTCTGGCTGGCTTCACAGAGAGTGAGGCAAAAAGGCATCTTTTAAATCTAAAACAGTAAACCAAATCCAATTAGAGTTAATACAGTCAGAAAGGTCTTTGCTACCACTGTATAGAAGTCCTTTGTTATTTTGTTTATAACCTGATTTGTATGAATTTCTCTATTACTGGCTGAATTCCTTCTCTGTCCTCCCTTTTCTAAGGGCATTGTTTTATCCTTACCGGCTTTTCTCCTTCTTTGATTTTTACCTCGACGGGTACAGCATTTTTGCCCTTCCAGGTACATCAGTAGTCTGTATCCTGGGATACACTTGGTTCACGACTTCGTCATTAATCTTGCCTTCTGTGGGAAGTGTTGCTAAAAGCAGCCCCATTATTTTCACATATTGCTGATCGTTTACCTCCAGAGTAATTTCTCCTTTTTTTTTGAATCCGATTACTGCATCCATTTGTTCCAACAAATTTCTCCCAAAAAGGTTTCAAGGAATTGGACATATAGAGAAATTTATCAATACCTACTTGTTTACCCAATTTGTATTTCAAAGGTTCACAAAAATGCGCCCTTTCACTTTGGCCAGTGACTCCCTTTACCTACTACGCAATTGTTACTTGTTGTCAATCCATCAAAAATTCCACTTGTTTCTGTTCATTCCAGGTTCCCATCAGCCTTTTTCAAAACTTGCTACTGTTTGTTTCTCTCTCTGCCTTCTTCCTCTGTACCTTCCCCAACATTCATTTTCCCAGTATATATACTGACCTCTCTCTAAAGGCTTTCAAAGCCTTCCAACCTCTTCTGTTCCATACTTTCTTATCCTTTCAACAATCTTCCTTTTCCCTGTTACTGAATACTCTCCAAGCTTCATCTAACAACATTTCCAAATTTCTACTTTCTGTTGCCCTCAGTTTCTATTACTTCTCTAGGGGAGCTTGCACCATTTCGGGTGTCAGGCTACCCTGAGAGGCATACGGCTTGTCCTCCCTCCCCCACCCGCTGCTTCTAGCAGAGTCTTTTTTCTATTTTTTTTTTCTTTCTCTCCTTGCTGCAGTTTAGACACAGGCAAGGCCACGTGGACAGGGGAGGTTAAGTTTATCTTACAGCTTAGCACAGGCTTGTGATTTATGTTACAACACAGGCCTGGGATATTTCACTTTATTGTTTTTCCATTTAATTCCAGTCATAATACACTTCATATGCAATTCCAATTAGCTCAGCGATAGTTACATTCCCCAGTCCCATTTACCTTTGCAGATGTCAGAAAAACAACATATTAAACATAAGTCCATTATTTCTATTTTCCTAGATCCAATTCAGTTCATATTCTGGCCACTTTTAAACCACTTTTAAATATAATCTCCCAAGCTCACATCCATCATAACATTTAGTTTGTTCTTTTTCCATATCTTCGACTAGCACATAAATTCAATATGGATCAGAGTTTAACAACTTAAATCCTTTCCTGGTCCCAAAATTATTAGATAACAATAAAAGAAATTATCTTAAAGTACTGTGTCTCATCCTATTTTCCAAGTTCTGCAGAACAACATTTAATTGCCACTAATTGATATAGCCCCACATTCAAACCACAAGTGAATACAATATTGTTTCAAACTTTCTTTTATCAGGATTCCCCACTAAGTTACTCTAATGTGTAAGGATGCATCCTAAGAAGAGCAAGATGGTATTTTAGTATTTTAGTGGAACCGGTTCCCATTTTGTTATTATGTCCCTGATTTCAGAGGGTGGAAAACATATCTGCATATACTTTCTTACATCGTGCGCACTGTAATTTTAACTCATATGTTCGACCTATTGCAAGGAGACACTAATATTTCTGCTCCACGCACTTTGACAACAGAAGCGCAGCAGGTAATTGCGGATATTGAAAAAGCAATCAGTAGCAAACATGTATGGAGAATTGATTTGACAGTGCCTGTACAAGCAATTGTTTTGATTGATCAATGCATACCTTTTACCATGATCACACAATGGCATGAGAAGTGGGGAGATCCTTTACATATTTTACAGTGGGTCTTTTTGCCAGCCAAGTTAAAAAAGAGAGTCCCAGGCCTTTTCAAACTGGTGGATTCCCTGACAGAGGGTATGGGAACAGAAATTAGCCCTGAAGATATTAAGGTGTACCCATGAGAAAGAAGGGAGTAAAAGAGTAACACTGACGTTAGCAAAATTAGCCAATGATATGTTACTATTGCAGCCTGTAACCAACAGCAGAAAGACACATGATCTGGTAAAGACTATATAAAAAGGCGTTTGTGGCAATAAATGGAGACTGCTCTTGGTACATAAGAAGAATTTAGTCTATGTCGTTTGTCCGTCCCAATCGCGACACTACAGTATGTTCTGCCGTACCTAATTTGTGATGGGTGTATTTCACCAATAATTTCGTGCGGTCTGTCACCTCTGGAAACTGATCTACAGTGATGGTTTTGCTGTGTAGTTTTGCACTGATCTACTTCCTCATACTTCAGCTGATGGTGAATTTATATTCATTATTGTTGTACCTTGAGAGCCCTTCGGTAGAGATTAAAGAGAAATGTACCTGTGTTTTTTCCAGTAGGACAAACCAATCTACAGAAATGCTATCTAACAAAACTTTCCTTTTTCTTTAGGAAAGCATCAGTTGCCCCTGTAAAGAGAGTCACAAGAAAGACTACTCATGCAGTGGATGAGGACAAGGGGACATTACCATCATGACAAGGGGGAGAGCAAGAGATAACCATTCAATCCTTTTCTGAAAGTGAGCTATGTAAAAAGATCATTATGAAGGAGAGAACATGGTAACATGGTTGCTCCAGTGCTGGGATAATGGAGCAAATGGTCTGGAGCTAGCAGATAAGGAAGCCAGGCAGCTGGGATCTCTGTTGAGGGATATGGCCATTGACAGGACAATTTTAAGAGAAAAAGAATCCTCCAGCCTCTGGAACCGACTCCTGACAGCCATGAATCATAGAATCATACAATGTCCTGAGATGGAAGGGACCCACAAGGATCATCAAGTCCAACTCCTGTCCCTGCATATGACAACTCCACAGTTCAGACCATGTGTCTGAGGGCATTAGGACATTCTTGAATACTGCCAGGCTTGGGGCCGTGACTACCTCCCTAGGGAGCCTATTCCAGTGCTCCACCACCCTCCAGGTGAAGAACCTTTGCCTAACATCTAACCTAAACCTCCCCAGCACATCTTCCTGCCATTCCCTCGGGTTCTGTCATTGGTTGCCAAAGAGAAGAGACCGCTGCCTGCCCTTCCTCCTCCCCTTGTGAGGAAACTGTAGACCGTGATGAGGTCTCCCCTTAGTCTCCTCTTCTCCAGGCTGAACAAACCAAGTGACTTCAGCTGCTCCTCATATGGCTTCCTCTCCAAACCCTTCGCAAACTTCGTAGCCCTCTCCTGGACACTCTCCAGTAGCTTAATATCTTTTTTATACTGTAGCGCCCAGAACTGCACACAGTATTCCAGGTGAGGCTGCACCAGTGCAGAGTAGAGCGAGACAATCACCTCCCTTGACCAGCTGGCAATGCTGTGCTTGATGCACCCCAGGACATGGTTGGCCCTCTTGGCTGCCAGGGCACACTGTTGGCTCATGTTCAACTTGTCATGGACCAGAATCCCCAGATCCCTCTCCACAGAGCTGCTTTCCAGCATCTCGTTCCCAGTCTATATGTACAGTCAGGGTTGCTGTGTCCCAGGTGCAAAATCTGGCACTTGCCCTTGTTGAAGGCAAGGTTTCCCTTCAAGGAAGATGTGGTATATCATCCAGGGAAATGGAACACTATGGAGAGAGGCAACCAATACCTGAGAGAATTATCTGTGTGAGACATAATTTACTTTGGCCCAAACAGTTAGGAGGGGACAGATCCAGATAGAATCACTTGTACACAACCCATGTGGCGGAAATTTGTACAAAGCACACCACCGTCACATGCTAGGTCATTTGCAGGAATGAGTTGGACAAATGCAGGTATACAAAATGTGAATGAGGTGGCTGGTCAACTTCAGGACTGTGAGGACAACCTTGCTACCTCTCTACAGTCCTGTGTCTCGACTGTGGAGAGACTGTCCAAAAAAACCCGATGACTGGTTCGAAAAGAACTCAAAGAGCACAGGTTCCATTCACCACCTGTACAAACCAATATTTCAGCTATTAAGAGTAAGTGTTACCAAGCTCAAAAGAGAGGACATAAAAAGTACACAAAAAAGGGCACAATATGGTTTTTCCTGCATGATAATGGAGAAGACATGAGGAGATGGGATGGAAAACCTACCTCAATGCTTCAGGAAGAGGTACATGAGTTAAAAGGAAAAACTCCTAGGAAAATTGCTGCTCCAGTTTTCAGAAGGGGTAGGAGAGATTCTGATCCTCTTGAAGGAACTTCGAATTCATACCCACAGAAGGTGCGTAACACAAATCCATTAACTGATGCCTATTAGAGGGGCCCTGCGTCCAGCCAGGTGGAGGAAAGGGACAACTGAGTTTATTGGACTGTGCAGATTCAATGGCCTAGTATAACAGACCCCCAGAAGTAAAGAGCTTTGGTAGACACTGGTGCTCAGTGCACAATAATCCCATCAAACTACTAAGGAACAAAATCCATCAGTATTTCTGGAGTGAGTGGGGGATCCCAGGAGCTGACTGTAGTAGAGGCTGAAATGAGTCTAACTGGGAAGGACTGGCAAAAGCATCCTGTTGTGAGTGGCCCAGATGCTCCGTACATTCTTGGCATAGACTACCTCAGCGGAGGGTATTTTAAGGACCAAAAAGGGTATTGGTGGACTTTTGGCATAGCAGGTGTGGACACTGAGAATATTAAACAGCTATCTGCTTTGCCTGGTCTCTCAGAGGACCCTTCTGTTGCAGAATATCTGAGGGTCAAAGAACAGGAGGTGCTGCCCTCAGGTCAATCAAATCTCCCTCAGGAGCGGTAGGTGGCTTAGGAGCAATTGCTACCCCACCAGATTGGAGCTCCACCCTCATGCTCCCCTGAGTGGGCGGTTCACTTTTTCCCCTTGGTTGGAATAGAGTATACATGATACTTAAGGTCCATAACCAAAGACTATTGTTTTGTGGCTTGGCTCAATTGAAAAATAATTTGGTAGCAGAAAGATTTACCACACGTGTGGGGTTTTATACCTTACATTACTTATTACTTATTAAAAGGAAAGCAAAAGAATAAAGAGAGAGAGAGAAAAGTGGAAAAGAGAGAGAGAGATCATGACCCTTGTTTCCCGCAACATGTATGATGGGATTTGTAGTCTTGGATTCAGTAATGTGTAGCATAGTAAGTCTTCCGGTGCTTGGCTCCATTCCCACTATGAGAATGATGGGTGAAATAGTCTTCAGGTGGCGGGCACGCGCCTGGTGCCTGGTACATGTGTGCCTTTTATAGTCAAATTCCTGCCTCTTAATTACATGCTTACGTAATCCTTGATCTTCTGCGCAGGCATCACTGAGGGGTGATTGCGAAGGGTGGAAGAGTCCCAAAGGGTCTCAAGTGGTCTCAAGTCTTCTCCCTTAACACCGTGCCAGGCCTATCAGAACATGAAACTGCATGCCCTTTGGCACAACCCCCACCTCCTGTGGCAGCTGGCCTTTTGCCTTTGGCTTGTCCTTGTCATGCAAATTGCAACTTGCTGTCCTACCTCCTGCAGCTTGTTGTTGCAGAACTGGTTTTGCCACAATGTTTGAGACATTACCCTTTCTGTCTCTCACAACTTGCAATATAGGAAGTCTTTACCTTAGGCAATTGTGATTCTTTGGGATGTCAACGTGGGTAGGGAAAATGCTGTAGTAAACTAGAGGTTTACTAACCTACTTCTAGAGGTGGCTGATTGTAAAGCACCAGCTGTGAGAGTACAAATCCTGCAAAGTGATGGAGAAAGGAATGGGAATATTTCACATCAGTCAGCTGATCGGAGCCAGCACAGCGAGAGCCAGAGCCGGCGAGGTTCAGCTGACCATGAGGTTCAGCTAAGATTAGGAAGCTCAGAGGGAAATGTACAGGGACAGCGTGATTCCCGGCGTGTCCCGATCCCTGAAGCCCCGGCAGCCATTGCGAGAGAGCAGCTGACGTGGCGGGGGGCGTTCCCACGGTGACGGCGACCACACCCCCTCCCCTTGCCTTGAAAAAGCCTTTGGGAGGTGACTAGTCGCTGCCTACCAGGTGCAGAGAGGAGCCACCAGCTTGTGCAGCGGGTGTAGTACCTTGTGCAGCAGGGTGCAGAGAGCACGTGTTGCTTATCAGTCCCTCTGACTTATTGCTAGCGTCCCAGACTGCTGATGACCATGGTCGCCTCCAGAAGGAGAGCTTGTCTCAAAAAGACTGTGGCAATGCAGACTGAGGCTCTATCCCAAACGGTGGCTGTTCAGGTCTCTGGCTGCAGGGAGTGCCAGAGCCTGCTGCTGATGGGGGATGGAGGCCAGGACTCCACTCGCGTGAGGTGTGAGCAGGTGCAAGATCTGCTCGACCTGGTTGTTAAACTTAAGGAGGAGGTTGAGATGTTGAAGTCCATCAGGGTGTTAGCAATCAGGACACATAACCACAGGCGTAGTTATATGCGGTGCTTTATTTCAGCGCTGGGAAACCAGGGGTTTGCACCCAAAGCTGGCTTCAGCGGTCAGTTTAAGTTGCACAGTATTTATACAGTCCATTCACATACATATTCATATATTCATTAGGATCATTAGAACATGTAATAGTTACTCAACATTTAGTGCAACAACACCTTGGAACTACTTTGATCATGCGCAGTGTCCTTTGGTGGTCTTTCAGGGGGTCTTCAGGATGAAATAAGTAGTCTTCATCGCTTCTGTCCTTTTCACCTTTGGGTACTGCACATGCACACTACTCTATAATTGCATAACTGCTGACTAGCTTAATTTCCAGAGATACTGTATATATTTCTTCTCATTCTAGGCATATTTGGGTTAAGATAAATGCTAGGTTGATAAGAGTATACTCAAATTCCTTATTAGGTAAAACACGATATGGAAAGGATGAATCAGTTTTGCACCTGTTCCAGAAGGGAACATCTTGTAAAATTGATTCTGTTACTAACATTTCCCCCCTTTGAAAATGCTTTACTATTCTAAGACAATGCATTTTCACCTCAATCAACTTCTTCGATCATTGATTCATTTACTACTATTTGATTGGTAATTAGGCAGATGTGACAGTTCGAGTCGCGCCTCTTCATAAGCTGGAGGGTTATCAAATATAGGATTAACATAATTCCTACTCAGGACACTGAAAATGCGATCATTCCTAGCACTTGTTTGACTAATTACACGTTTAATACCTACATACAATAAAGAAAGAAGTACAATCACAATTGCAAGTACAACTACACTTTCTAGTAGTGAATGTACCCATCCTCCCAAATTTAAACCACATGTATTCAACAGAGCTCCTATCCAGCTCTGTTCTGCATCCTGCTTTTCTTTTTGCAGCTCCATCTCTGTTTGGGTCAGTTGGGAAATGTCCTTCTCAACCTCTGAAGTTACATTTGGAATATAGATGCAGCAATGATCAATTCTGTCTTTCAAATATCTACAGACACCAAGTGCCCTTCTATTCTGTAAGGTCATTTTAGTCGTAGGCTGTAATTGTATATTAAGTTCCCGAAAACCTTTCTTAGTTATTCTAGCCAATCGATCCATTTGCCCGATCAATTTATCAATCATTTCTCTGTTTCTGTATGCCGCAATTGGTGCAAAGAAAGATTCTAGTGCCCAGCCGAATTTAACACTGCTTGATGGTTCGTGCCACACATCGTCTTCATCTATCTCTCGTTTGTGCCTAACATGTAGAAGTTCTTGCCTGTTTTTCAAGGGTGACTTTTTCCAAATAGGACATAGGGTTGGCAGTCCCAAAGTAATTTCCCTTACTGGTCCTGCTATTGGTAAATGTGTTGTCCAGGTTCCATCACTTAAGGCCCAAACTAGATGTCCCACACTACCTATAATGCCTCTACAATCAATTCTATCTCCATCGATGCCTATCTTGGTTGCTTCCTTTGGATCCAATTGTTTCTGACAAATGCAACCTGCAATTACTGCAACTTTAATGATGGATATAGGTATCTCATATCTGTCTGGCAAGTTACTACTCATGAACAATTCCACCATGGTACTGTCGTTCCTCCTGTTACATTGGACCACGGTACACACCATGGAATTGCTTCACTATATTGATATTGTTGTACAATACTCAATGTCCACATGTTACTCCATGATTCAGTTATATTTTTGTTATCCTGATCTTTGCATTCCCAGTAAGTCTGTTCAACCATTTGATTCGCTATTTTGGTAGTCCACTTGTCATAGGTGCACCAACCTATATTTTCAACGGCTGAGCCAAGCCAGCAGCCAGTCTCATATTCTGCCCCAGGTAATTTTAAACAATCTGCCTTGCGTCCTGGTGTTTTCCATTTTTCTCGTTCTTTTATCCTTTGTTCTGTTGGGACTTCTTCTATTCTAGTGCGGGATTCGCATGCTATTTTACCTGTCCTATTTATTTCTGGTAGAGTGGTAGATATTATTCCCCACTGTATTGGGTCTTCGGCTGATTTTGGAATGGGAAGGCAAGCAGTGATGCTACTGGTATTCTGAGTCAGTGCGAAATCTCGAATTAATCCTATCATCAGATTCTCTGCCCGATTCTGTACGCTTTGTACCACCTGTGGTATCTGGGTACTTTCGTTATTATTTACTGCTCTTCGTGGCCTAATTTGCAATTCCGTTTGAATAGTCTCATTTTCCCACTGTTTATCAGAGGCCTTGTGGAATAGAGTGGCACTTCCCCCTTCAGTTTTCAGAAGTAAAAACACTCTAACCAAAATCACAATTCGGTAATGCAAACCAGACATTACTGCGATGTAATCTTGAGCATGGTAGGACCCACTATTTGCGATTGCCACAGTCTTGGGACTCTTTTCACTCAGGTATAGTGTATCCGGGAGTCTATTCCAGCAACTTTGACTGCGGTAAATGTAGTTAAGAGTACTTGATAGGGTCCGTCCCAACATTCTTTTAAAGGTTCTTCTTTCCAAGTTCTTATATACACCGTGTCTCCAGGCTCTATATCATGTACCGGATTCTCAAGCGCTAGTGGGCGATTCCACACTAGTGCGGATCTGAGTCGATCCAATGTCCTGCCAAGAGACAACACATAATTGTACAAGTCCTGATTACCTTTTACATGTACCTCTGGGTTTGGGTTCGGTGCTTCATATGGTTTGCCATACAGAATCTCGTATGGACTTACTGACATTCCACTCCTAGGTTTAATCCTAATACGCAACAATGCTATTGGCAAGGCCTGAGGCCATTGAATTTTTGCTTCCTGGCAGATCTTGCTAAGTTGCCTTTTTAGGGTTTGATTCATTTTCTCCACTTGTCCACTAGACTGGGGTCTCCATGGGCTATGTAACTCTCACTTAATTCCCAAACATCTGCTGACTTCTTTTACCAATTGTGCAACAAAGTGTGGTCCCCTATCGGAGGATATCCCCAGTGGTACCCCAAATCTAGGGATTATTTCCTTTAGTAACCATTTTACAGTTTCTTTTGCCTGGTTGGTGCGACAAGGGAAAGCTTCCGGCCATCCTGAAAAGGTATCTACCCCAACTAGTATAGACCTAAATCCTCGAGTTCTGGGGAGTTCCGCATAATCTATTTGCCAATAATCCCCAGGTTGTATGCCTGTCTTGATTCTCCCCATTTCTATTTTTCTTTTTACTCAAGGATTATTTTTCAAGCAAATTTCACACTTAGCTGTAATAGACTTTGCCATTGTTAACATCTGGACCAAAATAATTTGTTTTCTTAGATAAGCTACCAATGCTTCTGCACCCCAGTGACACTTCTGGTGTTCCGTCTGAAGTATTCCTCTCATAATAGTGTTTGGCACCACAACTTGTCCATTGGTGGTTACATACCACCCAGAATTATTCTTGCTGGCTCTTATTAGACTTGCCAATCTCTCGTCTTCTATAGAATATTTAGGTGGCTCTGAAGGTAATAAATCAATTGCTCTTACCTTCTGGGAGACAAGACCCACCATTGTCCTCACTTGCCGTGCTACTGACCGAGCTGTTTGATCAGCAAGCCGATTTCCCTCGATGATTTTTGATGTTCCACTTTGATGAGCTTTACAGTGCATTATAGCAACTTGCGATGGTTTCTGAATAGCATTAATCAAGTTCAGTATTTCCTTCTGGTATTTAATGTTTGTTCCTTGTGAAGAGAGCAGTCCCCACTCTTTCCAAAGGGCTCCATGCACATGAACGACTCCGAAAGCATATTTTGAGTCAGTCCATATGTTAACTTTCTTGTTCTCGCTGAGTTCCAATGCCCTGGTTAAGGCAATTAATTCCACTTTTTGTGCTGAGGTGTTTGGTGGTAAGGGTTTAGCCTCAATTACTGTCTTGACAGTAATGATCGCATATCCTGCATACCGTATTCCACTTTCCACAAAGCTACTGCCATCAGTAAAGAGTTCCCAGTCAGTTTCTGCCAGCGGGGTATCTTTCAAATCAGGGCGACTTGTGTGGGTGTATTCGATGACTTCCACACAATCATGTTCCAGATCTCCTTCTTCAGTACCTGCACCCAAAAACTCAGCAGGATTCATTAGGTTAGTAGTTTTTAGAACACCACCATCTTGTTCTGTCTGAATTACCTGGTATTTCATCATTCTACTTGGGGAAAGCCAATGGCCTCCCTTTTGTTCCAGTACTGTTGTCACCATATGGGATACAAACACTTCTATCCTTTTTCCCATAGTTAATTTTCAGACTTCCTGGATCAGTATTACTGTAGCAGCTACCGCCCGTAAGCACGCCGGCCACCCAGCACTTACCGGATCTAGCTGTTTAGAAAAACAGCCAACAGGTCTTTTCCAAGATCCCAGTCGTTGGGTTAATACTCCCAAGGCAAGTCTTTGTCACTCGTGTACAAACAACTGGAAATCTTTGCTCAAGTCCGGCAGGCCCAAAGCAGGCGCCTGCATTAAAGCTTGTTTCAGTTTTTGGAAAGCTTCTTGTGGCTTTCCCCACACTAAGGTCTTATTCTTCTGTGCCTCATATAAAGGTTTGGCAATAAGTCCATAGTCCATGATCCAAAGCCTGCACCATCCTGTCATTCCTAAAAAAGATCTTAATTCATGTAAGTTTCGTGGTTCTGAGATAGCACAGATAGCATGCACACAGTTTGTAGCTAATTTTTGCTGTCCTTGAGAGAGCTCGCATCCTAAATAGATCACAGTCTCGGAAGCAATCTGAGCTTTATTTTTCGATACTTTGTACCCATTCATTCCCAATTGGTTCAGTATTTCAATCATTACCTGGATGCAGAGTTCTCATGTCTCAGTTGCAATCAAAATGTCATCCACGTATTGTAGCAACAAGTACCGTTGTCGAGGGATCACGATGTGACCTTCTGTAGTCCATTCCTCGAGCTCCTTGGCTAATTGATTTCCAAAGATGGTTGGGCTATTCTTGAATCCTTGCGGAAGGCGTGTCCAGGTTAATTGAGTTTTCCTTCCATTGTGTGGATTTTCCCATTCAAAAGCAAATAGCTTTTTGCTTTCCTGGTCGAGGGGTATGCAGAAGAAGGCATCTTTTAAATCAAGTACTGTAAAGCATTTATATTTCTCCTTCACAGATGTTAACAAGGTATATGTATTTGCAACTACCGGATAAATGTCCTTAGTGATCTGGTTTACAGCCCGCAAATCTTGGACTAATCGATAACTACCATCAGGCTTCTTTACTGGAAAAATTGGAGTATTATATTCTGATTCACATTCCTCTAGAATTCCATATCTCAAGAATTTTACAATTAGAGGAACTATTCCTAACCTAGCTTCTAGTTTCAGTGGGTACTGCCTCAACTGTACTGGCTTGGCATCTTCCTTCAGTTCCACTTTAACGGGCTGGGCTGTTTTCGATTTCCCAGGTATGTCAGTCTCCCATACCATGGGGATCACAGCCTCCTCCACAGCTTGTGGTATTTCCACTACCGGGTTTTCTTTTAATAACAGAACTTGTCCTACCTTAGATTCTGGAATTTTCATTACCAGGTTTCCATCCTCAAATGTTATTACAGCATCCAATTTGGTCAATAAATCCCGTCCTAGAAGGGAAACTGGACAGTCTGGAACATATAAGAACTCATGGGTTAATTTCTTTTCTCCAAAACACAGATCTAAGGGTTGCAGGAATGGCCGTACTTCTTCCTTCCCTGTGGCACCAACAATCGTTGTTGTTTTATGACCTACTGTTCCCTGTAAAGAATTTAGCACAGAATAGGTAGCCCCTGTATCCACTAAAAAATCTCACATCCTGGTCCCCCACTTGTATTGTCACCAGGGGCTCCTTATTCTGGGCATCTGTTTTCATGCTGCCATATAGTCAGCTGTTGTTACTATACTCTCCCAACACCATAGTTTGTACTGCATTTCCTACTGCATTTGGTACCCGACTCACGGGACCCGGACGGTTTGGGCATTCATTTTTCCGGTGTCCTTCCTCCCTACAATAAGCACATAGATTTAAACCAAGCTTTACAACAGGCCTCAAAGGAGTTCCCTGAACATTCTGAAAACCATGCCCTCGGCCATCGCTAGTTCCTCTCCCACGGATTCCTATTCCTACTCCCCTGCCTTGTCCTTGGACCAGGGCCAACAAGTTTTGCTGATGATGCCTTGACTGTTCCTTTTCTCTATTATTATAAACTTTCCAGGGTGTTTCTAACAAAACATCCAGATCTCGTAATTGCGCCCCCTCCAGTTTCTGTAATTTCTTTCGAATATCATCCTGAGACTGTCCCAAAAAGATTAAAGCCAACTGAACCCTTGCTTGTTCTGTTTCAATATCTAAATCCGTATATCTTTTTGCAGTTTCCTTTTATCTTTCTAAAACGGCTGAAGGGGATTCGTTCTTTTCCTGCTTAACACTATACAATTTTGATCAATTTTGATCAATTCATTTGTTTTGGCATAGCAGTCTGAACACCGATTAATAACCAGTCCGGAGACGAAGCTGACCGCCTCCAGTATTATAATCCCACCGGGGATCCTCCTTTGGAAAATTTTCATCAACATTGCCACCCACTATTCCATTCCGAATATCCTCCCTTACTTTATCTCTTGCTACCTGTATAACCATATCTTTTAATTATCATTTTAATTACCCTTGCAACCTTGTCTGGGTTTTCCCAGTAAGGACCAGCTGATTGTTTCCAGATCACTAAATCTCCCTGCGAAAACAGGACTTTTACATAAACTGGCTCTCCCCCCACTCCTACCGCTTGTCTCAGGGGTGCTATTACATTTGACGATCCACCTCCCTTTTGGGCTTCCTTTTCTCTGTTCCTAGTCCTGTGGGATATTGGTGTAGTTGTTACTCCTTTTACACTGGCTGCTGCCCCCTCATCACCACTGGAATCGATATCACTTTCAGGAAGACGCACAGGTGCCAAGGGTTTAAGGGGTTTAGGTGCAGAGGGTTCAGTTTCTGAAGGCATAACATCAAGACACGGCAGATCTAATTTTAAAGCGTTACCGCAACTGTTTTCTATTGCCAAACACGTCATGCATTTCTTTTCTGCCGTACATCCCATACATTTATCATTAGTACCGCTCCTCCGGACTAACATTAACCCACATTCCTTCCTCCAGTCCTGTTTTTGTTCAAGACAGAAAAAGAGATCCACGTACTGTACCTCATCCCATTTACCTTCCCTTTGACAAAACCTCATTAATTCACTAATAGTTCCATGTTCTAAAGTACCCTCCGGCGGCCACCGTACTTCCTTTGGCAAGTCATATTCAGGCCAGTAGTGAGTACAATATTCAATTAATTTCTTTTTACTCATTAATTGTCCAAATCCAGCCTCCTTCCAATGTTTCAACAAACAATCTAATGGTGACATCTTTGTACCACACATATCACCACAAAAGAGTAACAAACAGACGGTTAACGCAGAAAGATAACACACAGATAACTTTACCAGAACAACAGTAAATACGGATCAAATCACCAGTTTCAACAGTAAATACAGATCAGATTACCAGAACTACAGACCAGGTGCTGAACAGCATAAATAACCAGACCAAGTGCTGAGCCTGAACAGCACAAATAACCAGACCAGACCAGGTGCCGAGCCTGCAGAGGTTTCCCTCTGTCTAACGGACGGCTGCCTAGGCAATACCCCGGGAGCTCCCTGCGTCTGACCGGCAGGCTACCAGATGCCTGACCAGCAGGCTACCAGACCAGAACCAGACCAGAGGGGTACCCAATAATCCAGATAAAACAACAGGTAAAGCACCTTCTTACCAGTCAGAGGTCCGTCGTGAGCAGCGGAGGGTCGGTTGCGTCCAATGCAATCCCCAAGAATACCTTGGTGCTAGCCGGAGCAGGATCGAGATGCGATCCGCCTCAGTGCTCGTGAGGTCCCATCTGGGTCGCAAAAATGTTAGCAATCAGGACACATAACCACGGGCGTAGTTATATGCGGTGCTTTATTTCAGCGCTGGGAAACCAGGGGTTTGCACCCAAAGCTGGCTTCAGCGGTCAGTTTAAGTTGCACAGTATTTATACAGTCCATTCACATACATATTCATATATTCATTAGGATCATTAGAACATGTAATAGTTACTCAACATTTAGTGCAACAACACCTTGGAACTACTTTGATCATGCGCAGTGTCCTTTGGTGGTCTTTCAGGGGGTCTTCAGGATGAAATAAGTAGTCTTCATCGCTTCTGTCCTTTTCACCTTTGGGTACTGCACATGCGCACTACTCTATAATTGCATAACTGCTGACTAGCTTAATTTCCAGAGAAACTGTATATATTTCTTCTCATTCTAGGCATATTTGGGTTAAGATAAATGCTAGGTTGATAAAATAAGAGTATACTCAAATTCCTTATTAGGTAAAACACTATATGCAAAGGATGAATCAGTTTTGCACCTATTCCAGAAAGGAACATCTTGTAAAATTGATTCTGTTACTAACAAGGGAGTGCGAAAGGGAGAGCGACTGGTGGAGTAACACCCTGATTTGCCAGTCAGAAAGGTCCCAGGGAGGTACCCCCCAAAAGGAGATGGACCTCCTGTCCTCCCAGAAAGAGGCAGAAGTCATGAGACAGCCCCACCCTTGTCACTCTCGGGCAGAGGTAAGTGACCTAAAAGAAGACGAGGGTTGGAAGTGTATTCCAGTTCGGCATCACGGGTAGCCCCCCTCCCTGCCGGTGTTGCCTCCCCAGGTGCCCCTTCGTAATAGGTTTGAGGCCCTGGATCTTGAAGAAGAGGTAGGTGAAGAGGTGGTGCCAAGTCTTCCTACAAGATAACATAGGAAGAGGCGGTTGACTTGACAACTTAAGACTGTCTCTGATAAGAAAGGAAGAAGGGTGATTGTAATAGGAAATTCCCTTCTGAAAGGAACAGAGGACCCAATATGCAGAGTTGACCCTCATCTTAGGGAAGTTTGTAGTCTACCTGGAGCCTGGATCAAGGATATTGCTAGAGAGCTCCCCAGACTGGTGCACCCGACAGACTACTAACCGCTGCTGCTCTTCCAGACAGATGGGGAGGAAGCTGCTACCCGTAGTCTGAGGGGAATGAAGAATGATTTCAAGGTCTTGGGAAGGATGGTGAAAGACTCAGGGGCTCAAGTGATCTTCTCTTCACTCCTTCCATCTTCAAGTGATGATGTGGGGTGGAATAGGAAAATTCAGTCTCTAAATGGTTGGCTCCAAGACTGGTGCTACAGGCAGGGCTTTGGATTTTTTTATAATGACTGGTTTTATAAGACTCCAGTCTGGACAGTGTTATGTGGGAAAGGCTTAACTCGCAGGGGCAAAAGGATGCTAGGGCAGGAATTAGCTGGGCTCATTTGGAGAGCTTTAAACTAGGCTCGAAGGGGGATGAGCTTGTAGCTGAGCTTGTCCCAGTGGGGCAGCATTCTAAAACGGATGAGGACCGGGTGGCCTCCTGTGCCCCTAGGGAGAAATTGGTGTGCTCTGCTCGCTCCCTGAAATGCCTGTACACCAATGCATGCAGCATGGGGAATAAGGAGGAGGAGTTAGAATGCTATGTTCAGTTGGGAGATTATGATCTGGTGGCAATCACAGAAACATGGTGGGACAGTTCACATGACTGGAATGTGGTCATGGATGGCTACGCCCTTTTCAGGAAAGACAGGCCAGCCAGGCGTGGTGGTGGAGTTGCTCTCTATGTGAGACAGCAGCTACAATGTACTAAATTCTGCCGAGGAGCGGATGAGGAACGAGTTGAGAGTCTGTGGGTCAGGATCAAGGGGCAGGCTGGCAGGGGTGATACTGTTGTAGGTGTCTATTACAGGCCACCAGATCAGGCTGAGGAAGTTGATGAGGTCTTTATGCGCAGCTGAGAGTGGCCTCACAGTCACAGGCCCTGGTTGTTGTGGGTGATTTTAACTTCCCTGATGTTTGCTGGAAGGACCATTCAGCCATCCAGCCACAGTCCAGGAAGTTCCTCCAGTGCATTGATGATAACTTCCTCAGGCAGATGGTGGAGGAGCCAACTAGGAGAGGTGCACTGCTGGATCTCATCCTCACTAACAAGGAGGGTCTGGTCGAAGCAGTAAAAGTTGAGGGCTGTCTGGGTTGCAGTGACCACGAGATGGTGGAGTTCAGCATCTCATATGGCAGGAACAGAATAGCAAGTAGAATTGCAACCCTGGACTTTAGCAGGGCTAACTTCGGCCTTTTCAAGCAATTGCTGGGGGAAATCCCATGGGCAAGACTGCTTGAAGGAAAAGGGGCCCAAGAGAGCTGGATTGCATTCAGAGATTGCTTCTTCCATGCTCAGGATCAGAGCATCCCCACACGTAGGAAGTCAAGGAAGGGAGCCAGGAAGCCCGTGTGGTTGAATAGGGATCTGTTGTTTATGCTCAAGCAGAAAAGGAGAGTTTACAGGTCATGGAAGCAGGGGCTGGCCACTTGGGAGGAATATAAGGTTGCTGTTAGAGGATGTAGGAAGGCAGCTAGGATAGCCAAGGCCTCCTTAGAATTACAGCTGGCGAGAGGGTTCAAGGACAGCAAAAAGAACTTTTTCAAATACATAGCAGATAAAACTAATACCAGAGGCAATGTAGGCCCACTGATGAATGAGGTGGGTGCCCTGGTGGCAGAAGACACAGAGAAGGCAGAATTACTGAATGCCTTCTTTGTCTACTCTGCTGGAGGCTGTCCTGGGGAGCCCTGTACCCCTGAGACCCCGGATGAAGCCAGGTCAATGGAGGAGTTTGCTTTAGTCGCTGAGGACTGTGTTAGGGAGCAATTAAATAGTCTGGACATCCATAAATCCATGGGTCCAGATGGGATGCATCTGTGGGTGCTGAGGGAGCTGGCTGAAGTCATTGCTAGACCACTCTCCATCATCTTTGCCAAGACTTCGGAAACGGGAGAGGTGCCCGAGGATTGGAGGAAAGCAAATGTCACTCCAGTCTTCAAAAAGGGCAAGAAGGAGGACCCGGGTAATTATAGACCAGTCAGCCTCACCTCTGTCCCTGGGAAAGTAATGGAACAGCTTATCCTTGGTGTCATCTGAAGGCATATCACGGATAAGAGGGTCATTAGGGGCAGTCAGCATGGCTTTACAAAGGGTAAGTCATGCTTGACCAACCTCATATCCTTTTATAAGAATGCAACAAGGTGGATGGATGATGGCAGAGCGGTGGATGTGGTCTACCTTGACTTCAGTAAAGCCTTTGACACAGTCTCTCACAGCATCCTCACAGCTAAGTTGAGGAGGTGTGGTCTAGGCAATAGAGTAGTGAGGTGGGTTGCAAACTGGTTTAAGGAGAGAAGCCAGAGAGTGGTGGTCAATGGTGCGGAGTCTAGTTGGAGGCCAGTATCTAGTGGAGTGCCTCAGGGGTCAGTACTGGGGCCAATATTATTCAATATATTCATTAACGATTTAGACGAGGGAATTGAGTGTACTATCAGCAAGTTTGCTGATGACTCTAAGCTGGGAGGAGTGGCTGACACTCCAGAAGGCTGTGCTGCCATCCAGTGGGACCTGGACAGGCTGGAGAGTTGGGCAGGGAATAACCTGATGAAATTTAACAAGGGAAAGTGTAGAGTCCTGCATCTGGGCAGGAACAACCCCAGGTTCCAGTATAGGTTGGGAAATTACATATTAGAGGGCAGTGTAGGGGAAAGGGACCTGGGGGTCCTGGTGGACAACAGGATGACCATGAGCCAGCACTGTGCCCTTGTGGCCAGGAAGGCCAATGGCATCCTGGGGTGTATTAGAAGGAGAGTGGTTAGTAGACAGAGAAAGGTCCTCCTTCCCCTCTACTCCGCCCTGGTGAGACCCCATCTGGAATATTGTGTCCAGTTCTGGGCCCCTCAGTTCAAGAAGGACAGGGAACTGCTGGAGAGAGTCCAGCATAGGCCAACAAAGATGATTAAGGGAGTGGAACCCCTCCCTTATGAAGAAAGGTTGAGGGAGCTGGGTGTCTTTAGTTTGGAGGAGACTGAGAGGTGACCTTATTAATGTTTATAAATATGTAAAGGGTGAGTGCCACGAGGATGGAGCCAGGCTCTTCTCAGTGGCAAACAATGATAGGAGAAGGGGTTATGGGATCAAGCTGTAACACAAGAGGTTCCACTTAAATTTGAGAAAAAAAACTTCTTCTCACTGATATTAGTTTTATCTGCTATGTATTTGAAAAAGTTCTTTTTGCTGTCCTTGACCCCTCTCGCCAGCTGTAATTCTAAGGAGCCCTTGGCTATCCTAGCTGCCTTCCTACATCCTCTAACAGCAGCCTTACATTCCTCCCAAGTGGCCAGCCTCTGCTTCCATGACCTGTAAACTCTCCTCTTCTGCTTGCGCATACCCAACAGATCCCTATTCAACCACACAGGCCTCCTCGCTCCCTTCCTTGACTTCCTACGTGTGGGGATGCTCTGATCCTGAGCATGGAAGAAGCAATCTCTGAATGCAATCCAGCTCTCTTGGGCCCCTTTTCCTTCAAGCAGTCTTGCCCATGGGATTTCCCCCAGCAATTGCTTGAAAAGGCCGAAGTTAGCCCTGCTAAAGTCCAGGGTTGCAATTCTACTTGCTATTCTGTTCCTGCCACACGAGATGCTGAACTCCACCATCTCGTGGCCACTGCAACCCAGGCAGCCCTCAACCTTTACTGCTTCGACCAGACCCTCTTTGTTAGTGAGGATGAGATCCAGCAGTGCACCTCTCCTAGTCAGCTCCTCCACCATCTGCATGAGGAAGTTATCATCAATGCACTGAAGGAACTTCCTGGACTGTGGCTGGATGGCTGAATGGTCCTTCCAACAAACATCAGGGAAGTTAAAATCACCCACAACAACCAGGGCCTGTGACTGTGAGGCCACTCTCAGCTGCGCATAAAGGCCTCATCAACTTCCTCAGCCTGATTTGGTGGCCTATAATAGACACCTACAACAGTATCACCCCTGCCAGCCTGCCCCTTGATCCTGACCCATACACTCTCAACTCCTTCCTCATCCACTCCTGGGCAGAATTTAGTACATTGTAGCTGCTGTCTCACATAGAGAGCAACTCCACCACCACGCCTGGCTGGCCTGTCTTTCCTGAAAAGGGTGTAGCCATCCATGACCACATTCCAGTCATGTGAACTGTCCCACCATGTTTCTGTGATTGCCACCAGATCACAATCTCCCAACCAAACACAGGATTCTAACTCCTCCTGCTTATTCCCCATGCTGCATGCATTGGTGTACAAGCAGTTCAGGGAGCGAGCAGAGCACACCAATTTCTCCCTAGGGGCACAGGAGGCCACCCGGTCCTCATGCATTTTACAATGCTGCACCACTGGGGCAAGCCCAGCTACAACCCCATCCCCCTTCAAGCCTAGTTTAAAGCTCTCCAAATGAGCCCAGCTAATTCCTGCCCCAGCATCCTTTTGCCCCCGCGAGATAAACCTTTCCCACGTAACGCTGTCCAGAGTGGAGTCCTATAAAACCAGCCATTATCAAAAAAACCAAAGCCCTGCTTGTAGCACCAGTCTTGGAGCCAACCATTTAGAGATTGAATTTTCCCATTCCACCCCACATCGTCACTTGAAGATGGAAGGAGTGAAGAGAAGATCTCTTGAGCCCCTGAGTCTTTCACCATCCTTCCCAAGACCTTGAAATCATTCTTCCTTCCCCTCAGACTACGGGAAGCAGCTTCCTCCCCATCTGTCTGGAAGACCAGCAGCGGGTAGTAGTCTGTCAGGTGCACCAGTCTGGGGAAGCTCTCTAGCAATATCCTTGATCCGGGCTCCAGGTAGACTACAGACTTCCCTAAGATGAGGGTCAACCCTGCATATTGGGCCCTCTGTTCCTTTCAGGAGGGAATTTCCTATTACAATCACCCTTCTTTCTTTCTTATCAGAGACAGTCTTAAATTGTCAAGTCAACCGCCTCTTGCTATGTGATCTTGTAGGCAGGCTTAGCAGCACCTCTTCACCTACGTCTTCTTCAAGATCCAGGGCCTCAAACCTATTACAGAGGGGCACCTGGCGAGGCAAAGCAGGCAGGGAGGGGGGCTGCCCGTGATGCCGAACTGGAATACGCTTCCAGCCCTCGTCTTCTTTTAGGTCATTTACCTCTGCCCGAGAGTGACAGGGGTGGGGCTGTCTCAGGACAGGCAGGAGGTCCATCTCCTTTTTGGGGGTACCTCCCTGGGGCCTTTCCGACTGGGACATCAGGGTGTTACTCCACCAGTTGATCTCCCTTTCACACTCCCTGATGGACCTCAGCGTCTCAACCTCCCCCTTAAGTTTCACAACCACGTCAAGCAGACCTGGCACCTGCTCACAGCTCACAGAAGTAGAGTGCTGGCCTCCCTCCTCTGGTAGCAGCAGGCTCTGACACTCCCTGCAGCCCGAGACCTGAACAGCCACCGTTCAGGACAGAACCTCAGTCTGCGTTGCCACAGTCTTTTTGAGACAAGCTCTCCTTCTGGAGGCGACCATGGTCATCAGCAGCCTGGGACGCTGGCAATAAGTCAGAGGGAATGACAAGCAACAAGTGCTCTCTACACCCCACTGCACAAGCTGGTTGCTCCTCTCTACACCTGGTAGGCAGCAACTAGTCGCCTCCCAAAGGCTTTTTCAAGGCAAGGGGAGGGGGTGTGGTCGCCGTCACCGTGGGAACGCCCCCCGCCACGTCAGCCGCTCTCTCGCAATGGCTGCCGGGGCTTCTGGGGGGATCAGGACCGCCGGGTATCACGCTGTCCCTGTACGTTTCCCTCTGAGCTTTCTAATCTCGGCTAAACTTTGTAGTCGGCTGAACCTCGCCGGCTCTGGCTCTCGCTGTGCTGGCTCCGATCAGCTGACTGAATGCTAGTCTCGAGTTCCAGCCGCTTTTAAACCTTCCGCCGCCACCATGATATTATGAACTGAGACCTTGCTCCTGAAAATAAAGACTTCATCTCATTGGTTTTATTTGTCTGAATCTCAGGCTAATTAAGAATAAACAGTCTGAAGAGCAGACTCTGCTTTCTGATCAGCCTGTGAAATAGTCCTGTAGGGGGAAATTGAGAGATGTTTTGTGTAGTTAAAAATCCTAGAAACCCTGCTGTGATTATCAGATAATTCATTTATTTTCAGTAATAATCTTGATAATAGAAGTGATCTGAAAAACTGAGTATGTCTGACAAAAGGAGTGAAGAATATATGTAACGTTATTTTCCCTTCTGACCAGTTTTTCTACTAGGCAGGGAAACAAACACACACAACAACAAAAAACCACAACAAACAAACAAAAAAATCCCAGCAAAACAAAAAACAAACAACAACACAAAACTAAAACATACAAACAAACACAACAGGAAAACATTGGCAACAATATCTGGACAAAATAGCTTTTATAAAACCATTAATCAAAGGTGCCCTGTAAGAGAAGAGAAGCTGACACCTCTCCCTGTCCTCAGGCTGGAATGTAAGAACCTGCCCTCTCCCTGTGATAGAAGTAATAAAGGGGAAAGGCATGGTGGCCTGGGGAGGGTAGAGTCCCAAGTGCTGCTGACAAGCCCAAATCAAACATCCAACAGCTCTTAACTCATGTAGTCTATTAGCACTCACCACTCCAAAGCCAGCCCAGCTCTTTAATCAGCCATTTGCTTTGGCTGTTTCCTGGCACCAGGATGGTGATGGCACCAGTTGCTTGGGGTGAGGGGCTGTACATTTGCTGCTTTTCATATGTGGTAACTCTAAGAGAAGTGGAAAAGGGACATAGGGTCTGAGACATCCTCTGAGGAACCAGGTGGGGGAACAGGGTGTGGAACAGAGAGGAAAAGGGAATGGAGAGGAGGAAAGAGATAGAGGAAAGACAGAGGACAGGGAGAGTGAGTAAGCCAGCCCTCCTGCTATTCTACTTCATTACTTTTTTTTTTTAATTTCTGCAAATTCTGTTGCCTGAAAGCTTGCTCCGTGAATGGTTATCAGGCCTTGCCTGAAAATTTGCCTCTGGAATTCTGGAATACAGACGCTGGAGTGAATGGTTATCAGGGAGAGAAGATGTCTGAAAGTTTGCTCTGTGAACAGTTATCAGGCTCCTAGAGAGAAGGTAAGCAGCATTTGGCTTGGCATGTTTCCTCCACACAATAAATAATAGAATGAACCTGCCACCAAACTCTTTTGAATCACACTTTTATTTGAGCAATCTAAACATTGTTCTGCATGAAGCAGAAACCTAAATCGCTCCCCTGTGACAAATTGGTATCAGAAGTGGGATGGCAAGTACCATCACTGATTATTTATGGAGGCATGTGGGGGACTATGGTGGGTCCGTGGATTCCCTGACAGAGGGCATGGGAACAGAAATTAGCCTTGAAGATATGAAGGCTTACCCATGAGAAAGATGGGAGTAAAGGAGTATCCGGAGATGTTAAGGATGTACCCGTGAGAGAGAAGGGAGTAGAAGAGTAACATTGATGATAGCAAAATTAGCCAATGAGATGTTACTGCTGTAACTTGTAACCAATAGTGAAGAGACACATGAATTGGTAAAACTGTATAAAAAGGCACTTGTGGCAATAAATGGCATCTACTACTTTCATCCTGGAAGAACTTGGTCTATGTCCTTTGTCCATCTCAACCACGACAGAGGCATGGGGTGATTTTGAGTCCTAATTTCTCAGAGGAATGGGCTTGCATCAATTGGCATGATTGGAAAGCTGTGGAAGACCACCTAATGGTGGCCAGATGCCATACAAAGGATGGAAAGGGAATTATTTGCAAAATGTTAGGTACTTGCCTAGAAGCCACTTGTCAGGAGAGGAAAACCTTGAATAGAGAAAAACAAGATCGGAGGGAGGAAAAATTAGGTTGGTGCAAAAGTAATTGCGGTTTTGGACCGTGAATTTTAAATCATTTTAACAATCAACATGTTTTTGCCAATGAGAAATAAGTTTGTTTATTCCTGTAGCATAAAAATCCATGCTTTGGAATTTGATGAACTCTTGGAAAGCATTTTCTGCATCTGGTTGTGGAAGCATTTTTCCTGCAAAAAGTTGTTGAGACACTTGAAGAAGTGATAGTTTGTTGGCAAGAGGTCAGGTGAATTTGGCAGATAAGGCAAAACTTTGTAGCCCAATTCGTCCAACTTTGGAATTGTTAGTTGTGCAATGTGCATTTGGGTATTGTTGTGGAGAAGAATTTGGCCCTTTCTGTTGACCAATGCTGGCTGCGGGCATTGCAGTTTTCGGTGCATCTCATCAGTTTGCTGAGCATACTTCTCAGATGGAATGGTTTGATCCTGCCTTAAAAAGCAGGGAGGGGATGGGAGCACAACCCCCCTGACAAATGATGAGACATTATCGCACCTATGCTATATCAATGGTTCTGCACAGCAGTTTTAACAGCATATGCTGAACCTGTTGAATTGGTATTGTTCCTTGGAAATTGGTGTGCAATGGAGGAGGGTATTAATTTAGTGTGGAAGATGGGGATGGTTTATGCACTGATTATGGGATTGGATCCGGACAGGGCAGCAGTGATGAGAAGTTTTGAAAAACAACTTTTGAGAGGGTCACATGCCTCATTAAAACTTGTGATTATACCAGTAGTGACAAATGCTACAGGTAATGTAGGCACTGTGGCAAATACCTCAAGGGAAATTGGGACTATAAATTTGGAACCCTCTGTTTGGGTGATGAATAAAGGAAAGCCACCAACACTGTACTCACACCCCACCCTGCCTGCTGCCTCAATGCAAGACCAGTTTGCAATATGCTTTCCAAGCATTGCCTCAGAAATACAAACACAGTCCCTCCATTTGCTACCAAATGCTAGTAGCTAATATTGCACTGTGATCAGAGACCGTTACTGTTTGCCATTATATTGATGATCTATTGATTATGGCAGTTTCACAACAAGAAACTGAAGCAGCTTTCAAATTTCTGGAAGTGCATTTACCAGACCAAGGCTGGACAGTTAATCTGGCTAAACCGCAGGGTCCTAGTGCTACTGTACTATTTTTAGGAATAGTTTGACATGGAACAGCTCATTCTGGACATCATCTCCAAGAATGTGGAGGAAAATAAGGTTATCAGGAGTAGTCAGCACAGGTTCACCAAAGGGAAATCATGTTTGACCAACCTGATAGCCTTCTATGATAGTATGACTGGCTGGATAGTATGACTGGCTGGGTAGATGAGGGGAGAGAAGCACTTTTATAGGGTGTATGACGTGTATGGCATGGAATACTTAGTTGGTCAATTTTGGTCACCTTTTCTGTCTGCCCCTCCTTGCAAATACGCCCCTCTCAATTATGGGACATACATACAAAATTTATCAGTAACCTTGGCTGCTGTAGCACTAAGTCTAAACCTGGGCCTCTTCTGCATACCATTGCTACCATTATCTGCCCCAGAACAAATAGTGTCTGAGAAAACATGCAGCCAAATTCAGAAAAGTACAGTTACTTAGAAGAACTTAGCTGAAAGGAAAATTCACTAAAAGAGAACTGGTCTTGTTTTAAACAAAACCAGGACAGACATTAAACAGTAATTAGAACAGAGATAAAAGTAGGGCTCAAACTTTAGCAACTACCTTAAATTAACAAACTCTAGGGATTGCTGTAAGATTTACTTAAATGCTAGTATAAACAACCATCATTATCGCTGTCTTCTGAAACCTCATAGCCATAGGCTTTGTCAGATTACCAGAAGAATCATTCTTATCAGAGGTGATCCCAGAACTCCCTTGCTTCTGCTCCTGGAAGATGAACCATGAAGAAAAATGAATGTAGCAGATTGTAGAAACTGTGCAATGAAATAAAGGGAAAGAGTCCCTCCATCAGGTAAATGACTCTAGGATTACTCAGGGATTGAGAAAGAATAATCAGTACCTTTTATTACACCACAAAACTACTACAGCAAAAAGTTGAGCAATGGGTTTCTCCCTGCCTCAGCTTAAGGATTCTTCAACCAAAGTTTATAAGTGAGACCAAGCAACGGATCCTTCCAGACATGTCGAATAGCAGGTATTAAGCATAAAACTCATAAAGTTCACTCTGTCCTACATCTCCCCTCAGGTAGTGCTTCAGCTCACACACTTTCACAGTACTAAAAAGAGCCTCATTATAAATCATGCTCTCTAGTTGCACCCTGATGCTGAAGTTCAATCTCTGGCATGACACTGCCTCCTGCCTTGGAGAAGGTACTCCTGAACAGTGGGCAGCTCTTTTTCTACTGGATAAGACAGACAGTTGACTTCTTACAGAGCATCTTAAAACCAATAGCAATTGTAGAAATTTGTCTCAGGAATCACTGAAGAAGTGGGCCATCCTTGGCTCATCCACCTAATTTGATGTGGATCAGAACATTTCTGTCATATTAGTCATGCCACACAATATGAAATTCATGCTGGGTTCATGCTGGCTACAGAAGAGACTACACCACTTGTGGCACAAAGCCCGCGATTACAGCATTAACACAGTAATACCTTTTAGACAAATTGGACCCAGAAGCCTGAGTTTCCACTGTATCACAGCTTTTCAGTGTGTGGCATTTCTGGTCTAGTATGAGAAGCACTGCAGCTGGCTCTGGCTGAACCATGGCATGATCTATCAACAAAGCTCATCTAATACTGGAGAAAATACTGGCATGATATATAGATATTAGAGAGAGAGAAAGAGAGGAAGAAAAAGAGGTTAATGAGTTAAGGATTTTAAAATTAGGCAAGATGTGATTCACTGGCAGATGGCCTCAGTAAAGTGGCCAGCCTAATTGTGTTATACTGTATCATCAATAATCTGTTAGAAGAGTGGCAATAGTTTATCCGCAACAACAAGTTGCTAAAAGAGCTCCATGTATTTCATAACAATGGAATTTACAATTTCATTCAGGGGGTAAACAAACAACCCTTTTAGTTTTGAATAAAAACTTTAAAAATACACGTTGTAATCCATTGTCATGT
Source organism: Patagioenas fasciata (assembly GCF_037038585.1). NCBI lineage: Eukaryota > Metazoa > Chordata > Aves > Columbiformes > Columbidae > Patagioenas > Patagioenas fasciata. Next base: position 63,240,965 of record NC_092559.1, read on the forward strand.
GCCTGACTCCAATGAAAATCTGAAACAGTAACTCCAACTTGGTTTTTTTTGTTTGTTTTTTTGTTTGTTTGTTTTTTGTTTTGTTTTGTTTTTGTTTGTTTTTTGTCTTGGTTTGGGGTTTTTGTTGTTGTTTTGGTTTTTTGTTTGTTTTTTTGTATTTTTGTTGTTGTTGTTTGTTTTGGTTTTGGTTGGCTGGTTGGTGGGATTTTTCTTTGGTTTTTGTTTGTTTGTGGTTTTTATACAGTAAGTAAACCCCTATTGTCATGTCTCTGCTGGGCAGTGGACTGGGGTTGCACAGGGGGTGTGATGTGCATATGGAGACTCCCTCTCCTTTGACAATGGCAATTCCAGCTAACAACTCTGTTGCCTTTGGCTGTGTAGCTGTGAAGTCCAACCCAACCTTTAAAATCTCTTGTTTTTTTTGTAGTAGTATAAAAGTTTAAAGAGATCAGACTTTGTTTTGTCTGCCCTTATAACTTAGTACCGGTGTTACTCATCTAAGCATTCTTGGTTTGTGACTGAATCTTCATATGGAATAGCAGCCTTCCTGCTTGTAGAAGGAAAACAAAACTCTCTGGTTTTTGTTTTATGCACGTGTTCGTGTATATGTTAGCACACATCAATGGTTATTAGCAGGATATTGGCTCTCTTCCTTATAAGACACTGCATCTGAATCATGCTAAGAAGTGGGCACAAACACTGCACTTAGATATCAGGAAAGAGGACTCACAGGGAATGTAGCTGTGTATTGTGTTAGTGACCCACAATTTCAAGTACTTTGAACTAGGCTGCAAATCAGAGTTGCAATATGTTGCCCAGCTGAAAATGCTGTGCTTGATGCACCCCAGGACACGGTTGGTCCTCTTGGCTGCCAGGGCACACTGTTGGCTCATGTTCAACTTGCTGTCAATCAGAACCCCCAGACCGCTATCCACAGAGCTGCCTTCCAACATCTCGTCCCCCAGTCTGCATGTACAGCCAGAGTTGCCGTATCCCAGGTGCAAAATCCACCACTTGCCCTTGTTAAACTTCATGAGGTTGGTGACTGCCCAGTTCTCCAATTTGTCCAGATCCCTCTGCAGGGCCTCTCTGCCCTCGAGAGTGTCAATAGGTCCTTCCAATTTAGCGTCATCAGCAAACTTCCTTAGTATTCCTTCATACCCCGTGTCCAAGTCATTTATGAAGACACTGAAGAGTGCTGGCCCTATGATGGATCCCTGTGGAATGCCACTAGTGACTGGTTGCCAACTCGACATAACCCTGTTTAATAGAATCCTTTGAGCCCATCAGCCCATCAGCCAATTGCTCACCCACTACAATGTTTATCCAGCTGCATGCTGGAGCTCTTATCCAGGAGGATACTGTGAGAGACAGTATCAAAGGCTTTACTGAAATCCAAAAAGATCACATTGACAGACTTCCCTTGGTCAGCTAGGTGGGTAACCTTGTCATAGAAAGAAATTAAGTTTGTTAAGAAGGACTTTCCCCTCATGAACCCATGCTGGCTGGGACCAATGACTGTGTTGTCATTCAGATGGTTTTCAATAACTCCCAGAATAATCTTCTCCATGATTTTTCCAGGCACACAAGTGAGATTGACAGGCCTGTACTTGCCGGAGTCATTCCTGTTGCCCTTCTTGTAGATTGGGACAACGTTTGCCAGCTTCCAGTCATCTGGGACCTCTCCAGATTCCCTGGAGTGTTGAAAAATCCCAGAGAGAGGTCTCACTATAACATCAGCCAGCTCTTTAAGCACCCTTGGATGAATCCCATCAGACCCCATCTGCTTGTAGGGATCTAGCTGGAGTGGAAAATCCCACACAAGTTCTGAATTTATTGGGAGTTTATTGTTAATGCAGCCATGGTTTTTTAACTCAGGGCTATGGGGCCCCCAAGTCCAACTTTGGTGTTGAAGAATGAGGCAAAGAAAGCATTAAATGTCTCATCTTTGTCTGTGTCCCTGTTAAGCATCTCTGTAGTCCTCCCATGATGCCTGACTTTTCTTACACTGACCATGTAATTTCTTTTTTCGCTGTATTTCAAGAAGATCCCTGATCAGTCAATCTGTCTTTTTGCCTTGCCTGCTAGATTTCCAGCATTTTGGAATTGATGATGAGCCCATGTCAGCATCAGTTATTTCACAAGAAAGACTATTCATGCTCCAGATGATGGCCAAGGGGCATCATCAGCACAAGAGGCATCAACATCAACACAAGGAGAAGAGGAAGTGACCACTTGATCCTTTTCTACAAGTGAGCTGAGAGATATGTGAAAATATTTCAATCATGAAGGCAAGAACGTTATAAACTGGCTGCTCTGATGCTGGGATAATGGAGATGATGGTCTAGAACTAGAACTAGCCAAGAAGCTGGGATCTCTGTCAAGGGATGCCATTCTTGATAGGGCAATTTCAAGACAGAATGACTCCTTCACCCTCTGGAGTAGACTCCTGATAGCCATGAATGCAAGGTTTCCCTTCAATGAAGATGTTATATGTAATTCAGGGAAATGGACCACTATGGAGAGAGGTATCCAGTTCCCGAGAGAATTAGCTGTGCGGTAGATCATCTATTATGAGCCAAACAGTCAAGAGGGGACAGATCCAGATAGAATCCTTTGTATATGACCTATGTGCCACAGGTTTGTACAAATCGCACCACTGACATGTTCTAAATCATTGGCATCAATGACCTGGACAGCTACAGTTAAACAAAACATTGCTGAAGTGATTAAGCAGCTTCGGGACTTTGAGGACAGCCTTGCTACCTCTCTATGAGTTTGTGTCTTGACTGTGGAGAAACTGTGTGAAAAATCTGATGACCAGTTCGAAAAGCTGTTGCAAGAAATCAAAGAGCTCAGAGAAGACTGGTTCCATTCATGACCTGTACAAACCTATGTTTCAGCTATTAGGAGAAGGTGTTTCCAGTCTCAAGAGAGAGGACAGAAGAAATACACAAAGAGAGGCACGCTGTGTTTTTTCCTACATGACCAGGGAGAAAACATGAGGAGATGGGATGGAAAACCTACCTCAGAACTTCAAGAATGAGTATGTGAGTTAAAAGGAAAAACTCCTAGGAAAATGACTGCTCCAGTTTACAGAAGGGGTAGAAGAGATTCTGATCCTCTTGAAGGAACCTCTAATTCATACCCAGAGACTGTGCAAAACACAAATTAGAGGGGCCCTGCCTCCAGCTAGGCAGAGGAAAGGGACAACAGAGTTTACTGGACTGTGCAGATACGATGGCCTGGCACAACAGACCCCCAAGAGTACAAACTTTTAGTAGACACTGGTGCTCAATGCACGATAATCCCCTCAAACTATAAAGGAATACAACCCATCAGTATTTCTGGAGTGAGTGGGGGATCCCAGGAATTGACTGTAGTAGAGGTTGAAATGAGTCTAAGTGGGAAAAACTGGCAAAAGCTTCCCATTGTGACTGGTCCAGATGCTCCGTGCATCCTTGGTACAGACTACCTCAGGAGAGGGTATTTTAAGGACCCAAAAAGCTATCGATGGGAATGTGGCATAGCAGCTGTGGGCACTGAGAATATTGAACAGCTGTCTGATTTGCCTGGTCTCTCAGAGGACCCTTCTGTTGCAGGACTGCTGATGGTTGACGATCAGCAGGTGCCAATTGCTACCACGACGGTGCATCACAGGCAATATCGCACCAATCGAGACTCTTTGATTCCTATCTAGAAGTTGATTCATCAACTGGAGAGCCAGGGTGTGATCAGTAAGACTCGCTCACCTTTTAACAGCCCAATCTGGCCAGTGCGTAAGTCTAGTGACGAGTGGAGACTAACTGTAGACTATCGTGACCTGAAGTAAGTTAAGCCACCACTGAGTGCTGCTGTGCCTGACATGCTAGAACTGCAATTTGAACTGGAGTCAAAGGCAGCTAAGTGGTATGCTACAATTGACATTGCTAATGCATTTTTCTCTATTCCTGTAGCAGCAGAATGCAGGCCGCAGTTTGCTTTCACCTGGAGGGGCATCCAGTACATGTGGAATCGCTTGCCCCAGGGGTGGAAACACAGCCCTTACCATCTGCCATGGGACTGATCCAAACCATGCTGGAACAAGGTAAAGCTCCAGAATACCTGCAATATATTGATGGCATAATCGTATGGGGTGACACAGCGAAAGAAGTCTTTGAGAAAGGTGAGAGAATAATTCAGATTCTTCTGAATGCTGGTTTTGCCATAAAACAAAGCAAGGTCAAAGGACCTGCACGAGAGATCCAGTTTATGGAACAGCATGGCAAGATGGGCGATGTCAGATCCCCATGGATGTGATCAACAAAATTGCAGCGATGTCTCCACCTACTAATAAAAAGGAGACAGACTTTCTTGGGCATTGTAGGTTTTTGGAGAATGAATATTCCTGATTACAGTCAAATTGTGAGCCCTTTCTACCAAGTGACTCGTAAAAAGAACAATTTTGAGTGGGACCCTGAACAAATGAAGTGTGAGATAACTCATGCAGTAGCCCTTGGGCCAGTCTGGACAGGACTAGATGTTAAAAATGTGCTTTACACTGCAGCCAGAGATAATGGCCCTCCCTGGAGCCTCTGGCAGAAAGCATCAAGAGAAACTCGAGGTCTGAGCTGCTTCAGAAGTTATTGGTACTGAAGAATAGCTTCTCCTAGCATCTCGACTGCCAGTGCTGGGCTGGATGTTCAAAGGGAAGGTTCCCTGTACACATCATGCAAACGATGCTATGTGGAGTAAGTGGATTGCAGTTATGCCACAATGAGCTCAAATAGGGAGTCCCAGTCACCCAGGGATCTTAGAAATGATTACAGATTGGCCAGAAAGTGAAGACTTTGGAATATCACCAGATGAAGAGGAAGTAACACGTGCTGAAGAAGCACCACCGTATAATAAACTTTGAGAGACTGAAAAGCAGTATGCACTGTTCACAGATGGATCCTGCCATCTTGTAGGAAGGCATTGGAAGTAGAAAGCTGCAGTGTGGAGTCCCACACGACGAGTCACAGAAGCCACTGAAGGACAAGGTGAATCTAGTCAATTTGCAGAAGTGAAAGCCATCCATCTGGCTTTGGACATTGCTGAATGAGAAAAGTGGCCAGTAATTTATCTCTATACTGACTCACGGATGGTGAAAAATGCATTGTGGGGATGGTTACAGCAATGGAAGACAAACAACTGGCAACGCAGAGGTAAACCGATTTGGGCTGCCACACTGTGGCATGACATTGCTGCCTGGCTAGAGAGCCTGCCTGTAAAAGTACGTCATGTGGAGGCTCTTGTGCCTACAAATTGAACCACTGAGGAACATCTAAACAACCAACAAGCGGATCAAGCTGCTAAGATTAAAGCAACTGAGGTGGATTTGGACTGGCAACATAAAGGTGAACTTTTCCTAGCTCGGTGGGCCCACAATACTTCAGGGCATCAAGGAAGAGATGCAAAATATAAATGGGTTTGTGACGATTGAGGGGTGGACTTGACTATGGACACTATTTCACAGGCTATCCATGAATGTGAAACATGTGCCAAAATCAAACAAGACAAGTGGTTCAACCCTGTATAGTATGGGGGGCAATGGTTAAAATATAAATACAGAGAGGCTTGGCAGATTGATTATACTATACTTCCACAAACCCATCAAGGTAAGTGCTGTGTGCTTACAATGGTGGAAGCAACCACCGGATGGCTGGAAACATATGCCGTACCTCATGCTACAGCCCAGAATACTATCTTGGGCCTTGAAAAGCAAGTCCTTTGGTGACACGGCATGCCAGAAAGAACTGAGTCATACAATGGGACTCATTTCAAAAACAGTCTTATAGACAATTGGGCCAAAGAACATGGTATTGAGTGGGTATATCACATTCCATATCATGCACCAGCCTCTGGGATAACTGAAAGGTACAATGGTTTGTTAAAAACTACACTAAAGACACTTGGTGATGGAACCTTTAAAAACTGGGATTCACATTTAGCAAAAGCCACTTGGTTGGTCAACACTAGAGGATCAACCAATCGAGCCGGGCCTGCCCAATCAGAAATTCTACGTATTGTAGAAGGAGATAAGATCCCTGTAGCCCACATGAAAAATGTTAGGAATAGCAGTCTGGGTTACTCCTGCCTCCGGCAAAGGCAAGCCCATTCGTGGGATTGTTTTTGCCCGAGGATCTGGCAGCACTTGGTGGGTAATGCTGAAGGATGGAGAAGTTCTATGTGTACCTCAAAGGGATTTGATTTTAGGTGAGAATATTGTCGTGGTTGAGACGGACAAACGACATAGACCAAGTTCTTCCAGGATGAATGTAGTAGATGCCATTTATTACCACAAGTGCATTTTTATACAGTTTTACCAATTCATGTGTCTCTTCACTATTGGTTACAAGTTACAGCAGTAACATCTCATTGGCTAATTTTGCTATCATCAATGTTATTCTTCTTCTCCCTTCTCTCTCACGGGTACATGCTTAACATCTCTGGATACTCCTTTACTCCCATCTTTCTCACGGGTAGGCCTTCATATCTTCAAGGCTAATTTCTGTTCCCATGCCCTCCGTCAGGGAATCCATGGACCCACCGTAGTCCCCCACAATTCCCCCTTTTTGTTTTTTGTGCTAAAAAAAAATCCTTAATTGTCCACTGCAGGGCCCTTTGCAGCAGAGAAATCATGCATGGCAACATTAGTAACACAACCACAACAATCATCAAAACAATCAGTCCCATTTTCACTACTGATAGCAACCATCCTAAAAAACCGCAACCACTAAGCAATTTATTTAACGAATCACATCAACATCTTCACACCCATGTCCTTGAGCTAATAACAAAAAGTCTATCGCGGCTCTGCTCTGCCGTGCGGAATGTCTTATAGAATCTACATCTAACAAAAGTCCACTTAAAGCCTTAGAAGTTCTGTTAGTTTGCTTAACTAGCCAGCATCCTAATTTTTCTAAAGTATTTGAAGCTTTAACTGTGCCAACACCAGATACATGAGATCGTAAAACTCTTAACCCTGATCCCCAAAAATCTACGTTATCGTCACATTTTGACTCATATACATGCAAAAAGTATTTTTCTTGTCTTGCTCTTCTGTGATCTATTATCATAGATACATTGGGCGTTAAGAGAGTTAATAGTCCCAAAATACACAGTCCTCCAACAGCATTAGAAGGAATTCCTGGCCAGGCTCTGTCTCCACAGATCAAGAATACACCATACAGGAGGTTTTGGGGGTCGCTGTCCCACATTATCAATGACACCCCTTGGATTCTTCTGCAAGGCATTACACCATCGAGTTTCATTTCTATAGTCACCAAGGGTAGCATTAACATTTTGCAGTTTATCCATTCGTGTTCTCGTATGTTATTCTGACACTTTTCATAAACCAGCTGGATACAAGCATCCATGGGCATAGATGCCAGCAATTCCAGCTCCTGTGGTTCAATATCTGCTTCCAGGAGGCAATTAATCCAAAGTGCCATGTTGGTATTATTACAGTTCATTGCAATGCCTCTGCACCGACCACTATTTTGAAACAGTCGTGTGATGCTGCTGTAGTCATCGAGGAAGACGCCAACCAAGCATGTGTGGAACGGGTTTTCCGGAGATGCCATAGCTAGGCATATGGAGTCCTGGTCAGTCATGTTGGCTAAAGTAATCCACATGTTAGTCTTTGTCTGTGCAGGCATCCAAAACACAGCAGCTGCAGCAATCATTGTCAGGAAGATAACACAGGTTTCACATTTCATGCTGGCAACCATTGCAGCCCTTGATCTGTAAAGACACAAGCATAGCCTCTCCCCCAGGTTATCAATTGATGTGGCCTTTTCCATTGACCATTAACTAGTGATTTGACCACAACTAATGTAGGTTCTTTCTGATTTAGCATGTTTTTGGGTCACACTTGCAAAGTGTTTCATCACCAGGCAAATTTGGGCTGCACCCCTTAGATATAAGTGATTCATCACATACAAAGCTTTTGACAATTGGTTTTGTGGTGTTTTCCCTACTTCTTTCCACTTTTTGTTTAAAAAAACAAACACAAAAACAAAAACAAAAAAACAGTTCAGAATCAGATACGTGCATTGGACCTTGACTATGTACTCAGAATCACAAATCAAATTTAGAGGTTCCTCCTTAAAAAGCATTAAGTAATTTAAAGCTGTGACAAGTTCTGCTAATTGGGTTGAACCTTCAATAATTTTTACAGAATGATGCCAATTTTTATCTTCACACCAGACCACTACAGCTTTATGAGACTTCCCAGAACCATCAACAAAACCTGTGCAAGTATTTTGGATCAGACCAGATACAAGTATGGTCTGTGACCTGATGTTAAAGACTTGCAGGTTCTGCAGCAATTTACATTTTACATTTATGCATGCCAACAGCTGTGCTGTTAAGAAAACCAGCTAGTGCAATTTACAAGGACGTAAATTGCAAATAAAAAAATCAAAATTAAATTTCACAAATGGTACATATATGACAAAAGGATCATGGCCTATTGAGACTTAAATTCATTCCCTGCTTTTCTTGATCAGAGTAACAATCGGTATATCAGTCTGTTAGCAATCTCATCGTACTGTCCCACAATAGCCACAGGTTTTTTCTATGTCGTAGCTATAAACAGACAAATCTGCAAGTCCAATCGAATGCAGTCAGCCTGTAAGGTTGTCATAAATTTATTCCTCAAAATCTCCAAGTCCATTTTTGTTGTCATATGTATGGGAATATAGTGGAAGATTTGGTGAGGAGGTTAGCTAAATGTAAATACGCTCAAGTGACTTGCAGCTGTCTATGGAAAAAAACCATACATCACACTATTTGTTTTACTGACCTTGTGTGCTTGATGAGTACAACCTCTGTGTTAGATAACATAGATCTGTGAGAAGCTCTAGGCACCTTATCACTACATCTGAGATTCCTGCTTTGTTGTGAGAAAGAGTGGGAGGCTGCGCCTGCCTGAAGCCTTGAAATACAGGCGAGCTCAGCAGGCCCAGTGATCTTCCAGCAGGGCTGAACTGACCAGCGCCTGCGTCCTCATTGGTGTCACCTCTGCCTGGGAGCTCAGGTGTGGCTTCGGAGATCCCCCAGTAGAGAGGTAACTAAAACAAAACTTGCTCTTTGCAAATGCATTTGTGGCCTCTGGCTCTTCTTGCGATGTGCCTGCATATGTGTACACATCATATTTATTGGATATTGTTTTCCCTTACTGGACTGAAGTCCTGTTTCAGTTCTGTCAGTGTAGTGTTTGCTTTATTGAGACATTGGCTGTTAATACTAGTGGAAATACAGCATTCCAAATTTCCTTGGAGATTTCTCACTTGCAGCAAGCAGATCTGCACCATCCATGCACCTTCTTGTAGGACATGCAACTAAACAGAATTCTCAGAAAACGTTATTTCACCTTCAATTTACTTAACATATCTTGACCCAAGAGAGGTATAGGACTTTCTGGCAACTACAAGAATTCAGGTGTTAAAACTTTGTTCCAAATTTGGCGTTCCATTTGTCTCACAAAACAGCCTTTCTTTCATTCTCTCCCATGATCTCAAAAACTAGCACAGTGAATTTACTAAAAAAGTCTCTTACAGTTAGTTACCACTGAATAAGTCTATTAAAAAAAAAAAAAAAAAGTTTTGGTCTTATTTCCCAGCTTCATTAGAACTATGGATCCACTGGCGATGCCTTTAAATTTCACCCTCAGACTCCTTCATGCAGTATTACAGCATTGCTGCAGTGGGGGGGAGAGAAAACCCCCCCTTTTGCCGCTTTAAAAGCGGGCAGCCAGGTTTTTCCATTTTTTTTTTTTTTCTTTCTCTTCTTGCTGCAGTTTAGATGTAGCCAAGGCCACGCAGGTGGCATAATCGCTGGTATGAAGTAGGAGGCTCTGGCAAACTCATCAGTTACAATGAGCTGAGTTTATCTCTGGTCTCAAAATTGGCAAATTAACTTACACTACCATACTTCACCAAATTTTTTCCAAAGTTCTGCAAAACAACATTAATTGCAATACAGCACTAAACCCCAGAATTTCATATTTAAGCCACATTCGAGTACAGTATCATTTCAAGTTTTCTTTTTTCAGAATATTTCCCCAAAAGTTACTCTAACGTGTAAGGATGCATCCTAAGGGGGAGCAAGGTGGAATTTTAGCAGTGGAACTGGTTCCCATTTTGTAATTATCTCCCCAAACAAAATTCTTTTGGTACCAAATATAAATATGCAAATTAAAATGCTGAGCTCAGATATGAAAACCAAATACCAAGTTCAAATATGCAGATGGATCACAGTTACACTAATTCAAGACAATATCTCGATTTTAGCATTGCACCTTTGAACTGCTTACTGCTCAGCCAGGCAGAGGTACCGCTGGGTCTCCCTGACAAAACAGGTCAGTGCGCGCTGGAGCCCCATCGGCACCTGTTCCCCCGCCACCGCAGCAAGCCGGACTGGGCAAGGCTTTTATTAGTGTCTCATCTTGTGCACTACACCTGTTATCCCCAAAACAGGGTTCTTTAATTGCTGTGTGTACACAAGAGCCAAATTTAGTACATCGTGACGAGACACAGCCTATCACAGAGTTGTGCAAGTCTGAATGCTGGAATAAAGCTAGCACTCTAGAAAGAAAAATAACAGCTACTACACACAAAATTTTACCATCACTTTCACGCAGTAATGAACTAAATTACTCATGATCTTCTGTATTATCATAAAATGCACATTTTGAGTCCATGGATTCTCATTATTTAACAGTCTGTGAAATCACTGGACCACACAACAAAGACCTACTAAAACTGCAACATGCTTAAACAGATACCCACAAAGAAAACAGGTTAATAAGGAAAGCATCTTGCAGACTTCAGCAAGTTTACTGTGACCTGTGTGTTATCAGTTAACTCTCTCTCAGCTTGAAGTTCAACCCGTTCCACCTGTAAAACTGTCTGTGATGATGTAATGATCTCTTGTAGAGATTTATTTTGTCCTGCTCTTCTTTCCTTAAAAACAACGTTAAGTGCAACAAAGTATTATACTTCAAGGTTCTATCCTCCGGCCACTTTTCCCATTCATGTAACTGACACAGTAGCCATCACTGATCATAATATTTGACAACATCTTCATTCCTCATATTTCCAAGTGCTTTCCTATCTTTTAAAACACCTCCCAATACTGATTTCTTAGGAACACGACTGAAAACAGTAATTCCTGACCCCATCTCATAAGCAAAAAACCATGAGAAGAGGGAGGGAGGGGGGGAAAGCACAGGGCTGCTTGCAGCGGGAGTGGGAAAAGTGGGGAGAAGGTTTTACAGCGCACTTATACCACAAAGAAACAATTGTAACAACAACCAGTAAAACAATTAACTCACATTCCTGACAAGCTGCTTGATTTTCAGAGAGGCAATACACAGAAGCACATAATATGTACTGTAGAACTCGCAGATAACACGTTGATAGCAAACATTAGCATTCTCTACTGCTAATTTCAACAGTAGTGCATCCTTAACTTCTAAGTTTTCAACCTGCTTATTGATGGCCTCTTGAAGATGGTCAATAAATTGTATGTAATTCTCATTGGGACCCTGATTAATAGTTGCAAATGATTTGGCTGCTTTGTCGGTTTCAGGCACCTTTATCATAGCTTGATATGCAAGGTCCATTGACTGCCTCAGGATTTCAGAAACTTATTGTGCCTGTAGTTGTGGTGTGTCAATTAGTGTCTCTTCCAAGAGTTGGGGGGTACCCGCCCCTTTTAATGAGTCCCCATCGTTCCATCCTAAATGATCTATAGCTGTTACATTGCATAGGTCTAATTTTGCTTTGAGTCTTTCATGGTTTTTGTCTGATCTCGGGGCAACTCGTACACATACTCCTTTTAACTTTTCAAGAATATGCTGCGGACCCTCATCTTCAGCCGAGTCATCAGATAATGTGGACTTGAACGGTGCTGGAGAATCATTAGTAACAGGGGGTTTGGGCTTTGGAACAGTGCTTTTTTTTTTTTTTTTTCCAAATCTAGTCCAGAGAAGCCACCCCTCTCCGCTGTCTCTGCCTGTTCCCGTTGCTCTTTTAATCCTCTCAAAGTCTCTAGCAACAAGTGCCATGTTGTTAACAGTTCAGTTGTTTCTTTGGATCTTTCACTAGTGCTTTGCCCTGTAGTAACATAGTCCTTTGTAAAGTCAATTCCAGAAGGCTAATACCCTGCTTCTTCAGAAGCAACTTTCATGTAGATAATATAATACCCTCTTCTTATCTAAAGTTCCACCCCCACCTCCATTCCCGGTAGCTCACCAATTCTTAGCGTGGTGTCTTTTCAAGGATCCGGATCTTCAGCAGCTCCCCCCTGCTGCTCTATCAGCTGTACTGGGCTCTGTCTCCACAGCTCATCTTCGGCTGTCACAGCTTCACTGCTGTCTCTTCTTCATGCGAGATCCTTCTTCATACAGGATCACGTCGGGGTCACCATATGTCGTGGCTGAGACGGACAAACAACACAGACCAAGTTCTTCCAGGATGAAAGTAGTAGATGCCATTTATTGCCACAAGTGCCTTTTTATACAGTTTTACCAATTCATGTGTCTCTTCACTATTGGTTACAAGTTACAGCAGTAACATCTCATTGGCTAATTTTGCTATCATCAATGTTATTCTTCTTCTCCCTTCTCTCTCACGGGTACATCCTTAACATCTCCGGATACTCCTTTACTCCCATCTTTCTCACGGGTAGGCCTTCATATCTTCAAGGCTAATTTCTGTTCCCATGCCCTCCGTCAGGGAATCCACAGACCCACCGTAGTCCCCCACAGAATATTCAGTATTGAACTGCATGATGTGAATTACTACATGATGCTGTATGCCATACTAACAGTGTTCAATAAGTGTCTTTCAGATCAACGCAGTGGTGATGAAACCAGAGCTGGCTTCAACAAGTGATGCCTGACAACTTCTTAGAAATTGATGTCTTTAACCCACAAACCATGGGCATGACATGCACTAGATATATCATTTTTTCCTGCCCTGGGAGATTGCTGTGATAAATGAAGCTTAAAGTCATTAACTAAATGAACTTAATGAACTTTTCAGAAGTATGGCCCATGGACTAAGAGAATAATGAATAACAACTGTGTATATACGTATATATATAGTAGTAGTAATTAACTCGAATGTTTTTTAAAGGCCTAAGCATGCCGTAAACGGTATGGCATAAGAGGTGAAATTTGCTGGTTTCACTGAAAATGGCTTAGTTTTCTTCATGCAGTTTGAAACCTTTCTTTCTCATAGCTAGCACACTCATTATTTGGTCTTAGTTTGAGAACGAGAAGATAACACCCCAGCACAAAGTTAATGTTTTTAATTGCTCTGGTCTGAGAGCCAAGGACACTCTGAACCCTCTCCCTACAGGTGTGAGGCATCGAGGAAGGGGGCATGGATGGGGCAGAGCTTCACTGATATCCAAACTGATCAGTAAGAGTATTCTATCCCATTAGTGTCATGCTTCATATTTAAGAAGAGTTGGGACCTTTCGGTTTGCTCTTGGCTCTTCTCCTGCTTGCTCTGGGGTGCAGCCGGGAGGGTTTTGGATGGGACGTTTAGCCCAGCCTTTTCTTGTTTTGCAGAGGCCTCTGAGTATTTCTGCCTTTTTCCTCTCTTTTCTCTGTCTGGGATCATCTTGGGGACCAGGTGCTGTTTTCCTGGGATTGGCTGCTCAGTGTGTTCATGAGGAATTGCCCTGAGTATCTTTTATTTCTATTATATATATATATATATTTAACAGTAGTGTATTAGTATTTTGTTATTTTATTAAACTATGTTTATCTCAATCAAGTTTCTCCCTTCCCTTTTGATTCTTTCCCCTATTGGGGGGTGGGGGAGGGGGTGAGTGAGTAGCTATCATGGTTATATTGCTAGCTCAGGTTGAACCACAACACTCAGTTCATTTAATATTCAGACAATGCAATCTCCAGCAAATGGGCTATTATCATGTTTAATGGCTGTGACAGAGGAAGTAGGTTATTGGAAAAGCAGCTGTGTCATTATCAAATCACATTTAGTGAGGCACACGGCAGCGGTAGTGGCTAGTTCCCGTAGCTGACCACTGGATTGGGGCAGACATAGGAGTTCTTGGAGTCAGGGAAACCCAAGGAAGAATCTGCTGTGGCATTCGTGCCCAGAAGCAGAAGATCTCACAATAGCGGCTGACGCCGTGGGGGCATTGCTAGGAGATTTAAACTGCCCCTAGGGAGCACAGGTGACCAGGAGTGCAGCGAGCAGGGTGAGAAAAAAGGGGTGTGGCAGTTAACATGGCAGTTCACATGGAAGGGCATGCGGGAAGGGCAAGGAAGCTCTGCCAGCTCAAGAGATTAGTTCAGTTAGTGGTCATCACCCTCGCAGGAGTCTAAGTATGGTATTCACCTGGGGTAAAGTTAAGTCCCCTGTACTTGCCAGACTACTACCTGTTACTGGTTGTGTACACATACTCAGGCACATCGCAAGAAGAGCCAGAGGCAACGAATGCATTGCAAAGAGCAAGTTTTATTTTAGTTACCTCTCTACTGGGGGATCTCCGAAGTCACACCTAAGCTCCCATGCATGAGGTAACTCAAGCAGGGACACAGGTGCTGCAGCAGTTCAGCCCTGTTGAGAAGATCACTGGGCCTGCTGAGCTCGCCTGTATTTCAAGGCTTCAGGCAGGCGCAGCCTCCCACTCTTTCTCACAACAAAGCAGGAATCTCAGACATAGTGATAAGGTGCCTAGAGCTTCTCACAGATCTATGTTATCTAACACAGAGGTTGTACTCATCAAGCACACAAGGTCAGTAAAACAAATAGTGTGATGTATGGTTTTTTTCTATAGACAGCTGCAAGTCACATGAGCGTATTTACATTTAACTAATCTCCTTGCCAGTCTTCTGATATATTCCCATACACTGGTCTTCCATGTTGGTGACAATGAAGTTGTGACCCATAGTCCAAGGGTGCTTAAAAGAGACTTCAGGGCCTTGGAACAGTTGGCAAGGGAATCAGGAGCACAGGTTATTTTCTCCTCTCTTCTTCCACTTGTGGGCAATGACATTAGAAGAAAAAGACGTGTGCAGTCTATTAATACATGGCTTCATGGTTGGTATCACTGCCACAATTTTGGCTTCCTTGGTAATAGTGTGGCCTATACTACACCAGGTTTACTGGCATTGGATGGAGTTTACCTTTCTCATAGGGGGAAGAGGGTCTTTGCACATGAGTTAGCGGGGCTAACTGACAGAGCTTTAAACTAGACATGATGGGGGAGGGGGATGTAATCAGGTTTGCCCGTGACATGTTGTGGGATGAGACACCAAGCATAGAGGGGCAAGGTGAATCAAGCTTTAAACTGATGAGCTCAGGGGTTGGGGTCTGTCACGGAGGCACCCCGAGGCTAATTTAAGGGACAACAGGGTCCAAAACAACTTTTATTAAACCGGTGAGAAACAGGGTTTTAGCACTCCAAAAGTGACTTAAATATAGGTTTGGGTATCAGTTGAGGAAAATTATTAAGGGGCAGCAACTAGTACAACAGGTGGTCCACAGAGTGCATGCACATGGCTTCACCCAAAACAATGCCGGAACCACCCCTGAGTCCCAGAGGAGTACACACTTGCCTGAACACGGTGCGGGATTATTCTTAGAGAGATACAGGTAAAGCGTACACTCGCGATTCCGCGAGGGTAAATTTACAATACACTTGCAATTCTGCGAGGGTTAATTTACTTACACGTGCGAATGTGCACGGAATACTACACGTGCTTATGTGGAAGCATGGGAGGAAAATACACTCGCGATTGTGCGAGGATAAATTTATAATACACTCACAATTGTGTGAGGAAATAAAGTTACACTCGCGATTGTGCGAGGAAATAAAGTTATACGTGCTTGTATTAAGCACGGGAAGTTACACGTGCATATGTGCACGGAAAGGATAAATATACTCGCAATCCTGCGAGGGGTTTTACTCACACCCATGGCGGCAAGGCAAGCGGGGTCTCCATCCCGGGGAGGGGGGCTCTTGGCGGCAGTATCTTCCTCGTGCTCCGAGAGACCGGCAACAATGGGCTCAGTCTCGATGAGAGAGTCCCGTTTTTATACTGGCTGATCAGACCTGACTGTAGGCATTCTAGAAGCTTCTCTGCACCCCCACACCGTGTGTGGGGTGCCCCTGAAGCCTCCAAACATCCCCCACACTGGTCACAGGTGCCCAGGGGCTCACTGGCGCCTTGGCAATCCCTTCTCCTAATGGCCCTGGCCAGGGTGCTCTGGGCCAAACAAAAGAAGCTGTTAGCTTCAAGTAGCAGAGAGAGGGAGATGTGCCTACTCCCTCCATACTGAAGGAGGTGGGGGGGAGAGAGGGGGGTTTGCATTCTGCCACAGGGTCCAAAGTGGCAATGCTCACACCATCGCGTCCAACTGGGGAATATGCCAGGCCAATCAGAGCAGTGATAAATATTCCTTAGCTGCCTCCCAAGATGAAAACCAGAAGGCCAACCACCTCAAGGGTACATATGGCTGCAGTGGATCCTTCTGCACCCTTCATGAGAAACCCACATACCTGAGTACTTCTGTGAAGTGTCTGTACACCAATGCACGTAGCATGGGGAAGAAACAGGAAGAATTAGAGATCTATGTGCATTTGTAGGGCCATGTTCTCACTGCTATTACAGAAAAATGGTGGGGCAGTTCACGTGACTGGAATGTTGTCATGGAAAGCTATCTATTTTTAGGAAAGACAGGCCAGCAAGGTGAGGTAGAGGAGTTGCACTTTATGTGAGAGCAACTCGAATATATCGAACTCTGCCTAGGGGGGCGATGAAGAATGAGTTGAGTCCGTATGGGTAAAAATTAAGGGGCAAGCTAACAAGGGGGACACTGTTGCGGGTGTTTACTACAGGCCACCTGATCAGGAAGAGGGAGTTGCTGAGGCTTTCTACAGACAGCTGCAAGTAGCCTCACAATCACATGCCCTGGTTCTCATGGGAGGCTTTAATCACCCTGACATCTGCTGGGCAGGCAACACAGCTAATCACACACAGTCCAGGAGGTTCCTACAGATCACTAATGATAACTTCTTGACAGAGGTGGTGGAGGAGCCAACAAGGAGAGGAGGATCAGGTTAGGGATTGTTTAGGCAAACTGGACATCCACAAATACATGGGCCCCAATGGGATGTACCCACAGGTGCTGAGGGAGTTGGTAGATGTAATTGCAAAGCCAGTCTCCATCATCTTTGAAAGGTCCTGGAGGACAGAAAAGGTGGCTGAGGACTGGAAGAAAGCCAACATCACTCCAGTCTTCAAAAAAGGCAAGAAGGATGACTCAGAAAACTACAGGCCAGTCAACCTCACCTCCATCCCTGGAAAGGTGATGGAACAACTCATTCTGGACATCATCTCCAAGCACGTGGAGGAAAATAAGGTTATCAGGAGTAGTCAGCATAGGTTCAACAAGGGAAAATCATGTTTGACCAACCTGATAGCATTCTATGATGGTATGACTGTGTTAAGATTTAAGGCAAGGCAGCAATAAAACATGGCAGATGCTCCCTGTTACCTCCTTTACCTCCCGCCACCCCTTTTTCTTTAGATCGGAAAGATGATAGGGAAGATAAGAGAGAAGGAAGAGAGACTTCAAGTTGGAAGGTTTTAAAGGTTTTTACTAATGCTACTAATAAATAGAGAATATATATAAAATACACAAATCCCATCTTGAATGCTTGATGTGGAGTTGGCATCATTCCAGCAGCAGCAGAACTGGGTGTGCGGAGCTGGTGTGGCTCCAGCAGGTGCAGCTCAGGCCCCCGGAAGTCATGGGCAGGACTTCACAGCAAACGGGAACCTGGTTGCAGGGATTACAGGGCCTGAGGACTGTATAATCTCAGGCAGACAGAGTCCTCTCTAGATGCCAGCCACGGTCAAAGAGAGCATGACCCTCGTGATCACCCTCTTATATAGGGGGTATGACGATTATGGGATGGAATACTTCACTTGGTCAGTTCTAGTCACCTGTTCCATCCACCCCTCCTCAAACACGCCCCTCTCATGATGGAATGTGGGAAAACTTATCAGTCTTTCTTGGCTACCATAGTAATAAATCTAAACATGAGCTTCTTCAGCATTCCGTTGGTCTTCTTATCAGCACCGAGTACAGCATCTGAGGAAAAATATGCAGGCAAAAACTCAGAAGAGTACAGCCACCTAGAAGAACTTAGCTGAAAGAAAAATCACTAAAAGGGAACTGGTCTTGTTTTTAACAAAACTATGACAGACTGCCTGGGTAGATGAGGGGAGAGCAGTGGATGTTGTCGACTTTGACTTTAGCAAGGCTTTTTACACCGTCTCTCACATCATCCTCATAGTTAAGCTCAGGAAGTGCAGGATGGATGAGTGCACGATGAGATCGAGAACTGGCTGGATGGCAGAGCTCAGAGGGTTGTGATCAATGGTGCAGAGTCTGGTTGGAGGCCTGTAGTTCATGAGGTTCCCCAGGGGTCAGTACTAGGACCAGTCCTGTTCAACTTGTTCATCAGTGACCTGGATGAAGAGAATGAGTGCACCCTCAGCAAGGAAGGGTTGACACACCAGAAGGTTGTGCCACCATTCAGCGAGACCTGGACAGGCTGGAGGACTGGGCAGAAAAGAACCGGATGAAATTCAACAAGGGCAAGTGTAGGGTCATTCACCTGGGGAGGAATAACCCCAGGCATCAGTTCAGGTTAGGGGTTGACCTGCTGGAAAACAGCACTGCAGAGAAGGACCTGGGAGTCCTGGTTAACAAGAGGCTGACCATGAGTCAACAATGTGTCCTTGTGGCCAAGAAGGCCAATGGTATCCTGGGGTGCATTAGGAATGGTGTGACCAGTAGGTCAAGGGAGGTTATCCTTCCCCTCTACTCTGCCCTGGTGAGGGCACATCTGGAGTACTGTGTCCATTTCTGGGCTCCCTGGTTTAAGAAGGACAAGGAACTACTGGAGAGAGTCCAGCAGTGGGCTACAAAGATGATTAGGGGTCTGGAACATTTTTCTTATGAGGAAAGACTGAGAGCTGTGTCTGTTCAGCCTGGAGAATGCTGAGAGGGGATCTTATAAATTCTTATAAATATCTCAAGGGTGGATGTCAAGAGTATAGGACAAGACTCTTTTTTAGTGGTGCCCTACGACAGGATGAGGGGCAACGCACACAGATTGAAGCATAGGAGGTTCCATCTAAACATGAGGAGAATCTTCTTTACTTTGAGGGTGCCAGAGCACTGGAACAGGCTGCCCAGAGAGGTTGTGGAGTCTGCTTCTCTGGAGACATTCAAAACCCACCTGAACGCATTCCTGTGCAATCTACTCAAGGTGAATCTGCTTTAGCAGGTGTGTTGGCCTAGATCATCTCCAGAGGTCCCTTCCAACCCCAACCATTCTGTGATTCTTTGATTCTATGAAAAATAATGTGTGATGTACAGAATAGTGGAGGGAAAAAAACAGCCAAACCTGAGAAAACATAGGAAATGGATACTTAGAAAGCAATAGCTATGTAGCATGGGAATAGTGTGAGCAACACCATCTCTATGCTGCATAAAAGGAAAAGATGCTTCACAAAACAATAAAACACCCCTTAGCTACTGTGCTGGCTGTAAGACCCAAATGCCACTGTTCAGTATGACAGCAAAAGGGAGATCTTTTTTTCCAGGGAAAGAAGCAGACATGGAGACCTCTGTATATCTAAGAGCACTGACAAGCTTAGAGATTTAAGACATTCATCTGGAAGGCTGAAGTCTTCCAGAGTGATGACCTGGCAAGTAAACTTTTGCCCTTTAAAAGAATGAATTTTTGTTAACAAAAATTTTGTATGTCAGAGGAGATATCTGACCAGGTTTAATCTCTGAATGACTGTTTTGGGCTGTAATAGCTTGTCATATATTATGAAATGGTATGGTGTGATCACAGAGGCCTTTATGAATGATCATCAAAGTAAAGGTAAGTCCAGGAATAAGGAATGGAACAGGCAGGCCCAACTAATCAACATGTGGCTCTGTGACTGGTGTCATCGACAGAACTTTGGGTTTGGGATGGTCTATTCTCTGTTCTACGCCAGGCCTTCTGACATCCAATGCAATGCACCTTGCTCAGAAGGGGAAAAGGATGTTTACTCAGGGGCTAGCAAGGCTGATTGATAGGGCTTTAAACTAGATTGGAAGGGGGAAGGGGACAGTACCAGGCCAGTCAGTGATGAGCAACAGGATGGTACACCAAAGCTCGAGGAGATGCATGACAGACACATTCCTCACACTGCGCCACGAGGTAAAGGATACAATCAAACACACTTAAAGTGCTTCTACACTAATGCGTGCAGCTTGAGGAACAAGCAAGATGAACTACAAGCCTTGATCCGGTCCCAGGGATAAATATAATTGGCACTGGTGTGCTGAATCCTGTGACTGGTGTGCCATGATGGATGGCTACAGGCTATTCAGAAAGGATAGGCAGGGTAGAAGAGGCGGGGGGGGGGGAGGAGGTGGCACTGTAGATAGTGGAGAAGCTGGAATGCATGGAGTTGGCAGTTGAAAAGGTGCCTTCCTAGATTTGATACTAACTGAGAGGGTCTCGTGAGAGAAGTGGTGACTGGTGGCTCCCTTGGCCATAACAAACACGAGGCAGTCAGGACCAAAATCTATGATAATAGGAGGAAGACTGACAGCAAGACCTCAAATCTGGATATGAGGAGAGCAGACTTCAGGCTGATCAGAGAACTGCTTAGTAAGATTCCCTGGGAAGAAGCTTTTGAAGGCACTGGGATCCATCAGTGTTGTTTGCTTTTTAAGTACCATCTACTAAAAGCACAAAACCTGGCAATTCCAAGATGCCGAAAATCTAGCAGGCAAGGCAAAAAGACAGATTGGTTGAGCAGGGATCTTCTTCTTAAAATATGGCAAAAAAAGAAATTACATGGTCAGTGGAAGCAAGATTGGGCATCATGGGAGGACTACAGAGATACTGCTCACCATTGTAGGGAGGGAATTCGTGCTGCCAAAGCTCAATTAGAATTGAAGCTGACCAGCACTGTGAAGGACAATAAAAAAGGCTTTTAAAAATATGCTAATGGCAAAAGGCAAACTAGAAATAACATTGGCCCATTACTCGATGACCATGGTCACTGCATTAACAGGGACATTAGAAAAGGTGAGACGTTTAATGCTTTCTTTGCCTTGTTCTTCAACATGTAAGACGGACGTGGGGGCCCCCATAACCTTGGGTTAGAAAACCATGGCTGTGTTAACAATACACACCAAATAAATCCGTAACTTGTATCAGATTTGCTACTCCAGCTAGATACCTACAAGTCGATGGGGCCTAATGGGATACATCCAAGGGTGCTTAAAGAGCAAGACCTCTCTCTGTGATTTTTCAATGCTCCTGGGAATCTGGAGAGGTCCCAGAAGACTGGAAGCTGGCAAATGCTGTCTCAGTCTACAAGAAGGGCAACAGGGATGACCGTGGCAAGTACAGGCCTGTCAGCCTCACTTCTGTGCCTTGCAAAATCATGGAGAAGATTATTCTGGTAGCTACTGAAAAACATCTGAATGATAATGCAGTCATTGGTCCTAGCCAGTATGGGTTCATGAGGGGAAAGTCCTGCTTAACAAACTCAATTTCTGTCTATGACAAGGTTACCCACCTAGCTGACCAAGGGAAGCTTGTCGATGTTAACATTTTTGGATTTCAGTAAAGCCTTTGATACTTCTCTCATAGCATCCTCCTGGACAAGATGTCCAGCATACAGCTGGATAAACAGCTAATGCAGTCAGTGAGCAGTTGGCTGTCAGGCTGGGCTCAAAGGGTTCTAGTAAACGCGGTTATGTTGGGCTGGTGACCAGTCACTACCAGGATTCTACAGGGATCTGTCTTAAGCCCAGCACTCTTCAATGTGTTCATAAATTTCTTGGACACAGGGCTTGAGGGAATACTACAGAAGTCTGCTGATGACACAAAATTTGGCGGAGCTGTTGACACTCTCGAAGGCAGAGAGGCCTTACAGAGGGATCTGGACAAATTGGAGAACTGGGCAATCACCAACCGCATGAAGTTTAACAAGGGCAAGTGACAGATTTTGCACTTGGGATACGGCAACTCTGGCTGTACATACAGACTGGGGGACGAGATGCTGGAAAGCAGCTCTGTGGATAGGGATCTGGGGATTCTGGTCCATGACAAGTTGAACATGAGCCAACAGTGTGCCCTGGCAGCCAAGAGGGCCAACCATGTCCTGGGATGCATCAAGCACAGTATTTTCAGCTGGTCAAGGGAGATGATTGTCCCGCTCTACTCTGCACTGGTGTGGTCTCACCTGGAGTACTGTGTGCAGTTCAGGGTGCCACAGTATAAAAAAGATATTAAGCTACTGGAGAGTGTCCAGAAGAGGGCTATCAAGCTGGTGAAGGGTTTGGAGTGGAAACCATATGAAGAGTGGCTAAAGCCCCTTGGTTTGTTCAGCCTGGAGGAGAGGAGACTGAGGGGAGACCTCATCGCGGTCTACAGCTTCCTCACAAGGGGAGGAGGAAGGGTAGGCACTGATCTCTTCTCTCTGGTGACCAATAAGAGAACCTGAGGAAATGGCAGGGGAGGTTTAGGTTAGACATTAGGAAAAGGTTCTTCACCCAAAGGGTAGTGGAGCACTGGAACACGCTCCCCAGGGAGGTAGTCATGGTCCCAAGCCTGACAATATTCAAGAAGAGTCTAGACAATGCACATGGTGTGAACTGTGAGGTTGTCATATGCAGGGCCAGGAGTTGGACTTGATGGGGTAGTTGGACTTGATGATCCTTGTGGGTCCCCTCCAACTCAGGACATTGTATGATTCTATGATTCTAGTATTCTGTGATTCCTTTCCTCTCTGCAGTTGCATGGAACATGCAAGGAGAAACATATGGATGTGATTAAATAGTCATCAATGCACTTAGTGTTTACTGTTCTTTGGTTTGTACTCAGAAGTCAGAGCAAAAAAATGACATTACAGTGCTGGTGTACGAGCTGAATTGACCATTTGAATAGGTCGCCCTTTCCCAATACTCACTACTCACCCACTTGCCTGGCATTCACCAGGTCCACACAGTCAGTATGTCCCACTCCTGATTTTACACAATAGCTAGACATGAAGTTTTTCCATTATGTTAATCTATAATTCAATGAGATTTATCTTTACTAACAACTACAGTAGCTGTCTATTCTCCACAATGGATTACTGCAAATAAACAGAAATGAATGACCTTAAAATGTCTCCCTAAATATTTCTCTGCAGTTTTTCCCATGCACAGTCTCTACCATATTCCCCACTTTCAAACTGCCTCCCCACCCCATACTGAAAAATAAACTGTTATAAATTTTCTCCTTCTAAAACAAAATTGTTCTCCCATCTTCCTCTTTCTCTCCATTTTCTACCTCCGTCGTCTATGTCCTTTTCCTACTCTTTTCTTCCCCTCCTGTTGCTTTATCTATTTTTTTCTTGTTTTGCTTGTCTAGTTCTACATTCTCAGTTAAGGATAACTGATCTGTTCTATAGCCCTTATAGCATCTATACTCACTTTATGCCACAAAAAATGTAGAATGACTTACAAACAGATTCAGAATTTTGAAGTACTTAATATTAGACTCTTTTGATCTCCAATGAGGCTTTTGGGGGGATCGTGGTGGTTTGTTTTATCTTTATGAACCTTATGGTCTTCCTGTGATTGACATAGATGATTATAAAGTGAATGAAGACTGTTGTTTCAAGGCCAGGAAGACAAACCACCAAAAGAGGTAAGTAAGTGTAGTTGAATGTCTAATAGACTTCTATTATAAATCTCTCCAACCTTATACTCAGATGGAATTTAACATCCTTTTATTATTAGATTTTAAAAATATTTGTGATTTTTCATACACTGTTTTATTCTATGGACTGTTTGGAGTTCTTAGCTCTAATCTACTTATTGCTGGTAATTATTTTTAATTATATTTTTGAGTTTTTAAAATAGTCTTTCTTACCCAACATAGATATGGTTACATTTTCTGTTATTCCCTTATAACAGTGATGCAAACAGGAGCTGTGAAACACAAAATTTACAAAAAACAGCTGGTAGCTGTCTGACACTGGGAGACAAAAAACTGAAGTCTGGGTTTGAAAATGGATGTTTCCATATAGGTATAATTGACCACTTTGTTTTATGTTTACATTTCTATCCCCTTCTAAAAAAGAGCTCATACAAAGTAATAAAAGAACTCAAAGCTATAGTCTCTGGGGTTTCAGAGCAACTGCTATATATTGCATTACAGGAGCTAGGAGCTACAACAAAACCCTCAATTTTCATGTTACACATTTTCTAATGGACAACTATATTGACATTACTCTCTTGATAAAGTGGAGTTCTTCATGTCACTCTAATGGGGACATGTGATGTGTTCAAGAATCCACACAGGATTCATATTCTACACACATAGCAAAAGTTTCAATGACTGACTTAGAAATCATAACTTATGTACAGTACAGTAGTAACATAGTAGTTTAGTAGCTAAAATGATAGACCTGAACTATACATCACTTTTTTTTTTCAGAGTATGACAAGGAAATGTATCTGACCCCTCCCCAAAGGTATTTTGTGTTCTAGGCATTGTCCTTCCTTATCAGCACATCTGCTTGAATTGTTGCTCATGTATAGTCAGCCCAAAGAATAAGAGCATTTGTGGAGAATTTTATAGAAGCAGGCTGATTAATTTCTGAGAAAGTAGATTTTAGTACCAGAAACTGTGACAAGATCTTCCTTATAATGGTCCTGTGTAGTGGTAGGGAGTACAACAGAAAATTTCGTAATTATGAGAATGTGTATATGTATGTGAGACAATGGAGGTTTTAAAGAACAGTATTTTACAAAAGAAGAATAGCATGGTTATTCATTATACAGATAATATTAACAGGATGAGAATAATTTGTTATACATTGGAATATAGGAAAAATGTCTATTTTTTCTAACCATTTCCTATGTGTCCATTTCCACATGCTGTGCAAACTGCTGCATGCTCATCTCTTCAGTCTCTGGGACACCCAACTTCCTGAGAAGCTATCATGGGCTCACAGTACCAACAACTACCTTTTTAACCTCACATGAAATGCACAAAGTACATAAATGCTTGTTGGTGCAGGGTTTTGAAAGGCAATGCTGTCTTGGCAGATTAGGCCAGATACTTTTTGGGCAGATGGTGTAAGAGCAACAGGTTTCACTGTAATGAATACACTTACTCCTTCTAGTCCACTATTTCTGGATGCTCTTCAAGATAACATGTTCAAAAATACAGCAGCAACTTCATCCTTCAACAGTGAACCAGCCAGTCACAGCCCTTTTTGGTGATTTCATCTATGTAAACTTTATCTCACTTCTGGAATCCTTCAGCTTGCTCTTAATGACATTAGTGACTATGGTAGAGCCTTGAAGAATGTTTAGCTTCAACAGTATACTTTATTCTTCTCTTTTTATTTTCATTGTCTGCATGATATTATATGACAGTCTAGGGTTGTTACTTCTGACAACTCAGAATATTAATCTCCCTCCAACAGCTCTTCCTGTGCAAGGACCAGTAGTTTCCTCTTCACTGGAGCACCCTAAGAAACAATATATTGTGGCAAAAAAAATGGCTAATGCATTTCAGTTTAAAAACCAAAATGACAGATTTATATGCATGTATACTTCTGAGGCGCAGAAATTCCCTTACAACCCTTGAGGTTATAAAGAAGGTATGTATTTATTTACGGCGCCGGACGCACGGGGAATCATTTCACCTAATACGTGTGTAAAATTACAGTAGCTGTGAGCTTGGTTAAATGCAGTAAAGTGTTGCATATTCATGAAAGTTTTAGGAACGCCTATACATATTCATAACCTG
Source organism: Patagioenas fasciata (assembly GCF_037038585.1). Lineage (NCBI taxonomy): Eukaryota > Metazoa > Chordata > Aves > Columbiformes > Columbidae > Patagioenas > Patagioenas fasciata. The sequence continues at coordinate 63,266,879 of NC_092559.1, forward strand.
TCCCCGAGAAGGCGGTTCTTATTACAATGAGTTCCGGGAGACCATTTCCAGAGTCTCCACCTCCGGCTCCTCCTGGTTGCAGCTGCGCAGTGATTGTGAACCCAGGTCCTCTTTCTCTGTACACAGTCACCTTTGGTCCAGTGTGATGAGTTGATTAGGTCTCAGACTGCTGAGTTGGTTAAAACTGGCATATCTCCTGTCCTGTGCCCAAGTTTCTGTAATCTAGTTCACCCAAGGATGCACCAAGGATGCACCCAAGGATTATTATTTTTGCAAGGCATCAGTGAAGTCCTGTTTTTCGTACAATAAGTTACACAGAGTTAAGCAAGGCTAGGCAATAGTGATGTGGGTTAAAGGGTTAGCTCTCTAAGTGTCTTTAGTGATGTGGGGTAGGGTTAGTTCTTTAAGTGTCAAGTGTTAGTTTTTTTAAGTGTTAATTAGTTAATTGTCAATTCCCTGTATCACTTAATCATTAATTTATTTTTAATTGGTTTTTTTCGGAGTGTTCAGTTTCAGTATGATGAAACAAAGTTTACTATTTTACATTTGTGATAAGCAATTACTTAATTTCTTGACACATTTTTTTTAAAACATGGATACACAAAAAAAAGTGTTGGCAATACCATCTGATTTATTGGTAGTTTCCAAAACGACTTTAATGCCAAAACATAATGGAACTTCTTGTGGCCATAGCCAAGTTTCAGCTCATCATATACTTTCCCCTCCCCTTGCTTTATCCAAGCTCAAATATATACAAATATATATGTGTCTATCTCATCTGGCATCACCCCCTGTACAAAACTACTGCAATGTGTTTAAAGGACTTGTTCCTGAAAGCTGTTTTAGTAAAGCAACTAACTAAAATAGCTATGTGCTATACAGTAAGCTATTCAGTATATCGCTGTTGTCAGTTTTTGCGAACCAGCAAGTTCAAAGGATAAATTTTGCCACAGAACTTTGAAATTTCAAGTTAAAGCTCATATTCTGTTTGGCACCCTGACAAAAGTGAACTTTGCTTGCATTGTGATGAAAATTTGATGAAAATGTACCTTCCTTACATTCTCTGCTTCTTAGAAGAAACTGTTGTTACTGTTGAGGAAGCTAAAGTCTTGATCCACTGGAAAAAGGGATTTTGATGATTTAACTGAGTTGTTAATATTAATTTCATCCAAACCTACAAATTTAACTATGGAATTCATTTTAACTCTAAGGTTAAGTTTTATTTCATTCAGCTGCATGATTAATGCAATATGCTTTCAATGAAAGTTTACACTTTTTATAAAAAACAATTCCTTCTTCAGTCATTAAAAAAAGGAACAGAATAGTACAGCTATCAAAGGAATAGTTTAACACGTTGCCTTTCCTCAACAAGTGGACTTAGCAAATCAGAATTTCTTTCAACAGCTGCCATTTCTGATATACAGATAAGAAAGAAAGAAGGGTAATTGTCATAGGCAATTCCCTCCTCAGAGGGAGAGAGAACCCAATATGCAGAGTTGACCCTCATCGTAGGGAAGTTTGTAGTCTACCCAGAGCCCGGATCAGGGACATCACCAGGGCACTCCCCAACCTGGTGTACCCACCAGACTGCTACTCACTGCTGACCTTCCAGACAGATGGGAAGGAAGCTGCATCCTGCAGTCTCAGGGGAATGAAGAAAGATTTCAAAACCTTAGGATCGATGGTAAAAGAGTCTGGGGCTCAAGTGATTTTTCTCTTCCCTCCTTCCATTTTTGAGTGACGACGTGGGATGGAATAGAAAAATTCAGTCCATAAATTATTGGCTACAAGACTGGTGCTACAGGCAGGGCTTAGTATTCTTTGATAACGGCTGGTTTTATAAGACACCAGTGTGGAGAGGGATATGTGGGAAAGGTTTATCTTGCAGGGGCAAAAGGATGCTGGGACAGGAATTAGCAGGGCTCATTTGGAGAGCTTTAAACTAGATTCAAAGAGGGATGGGGTTGTAGCTGGGCTTGCATCAGTGGGGTAGCACTCTAGAATTGATGAAGACTGGGAGGCCTCCCATACCCCTCGGGTGAAATCAGTGTGCTCAGCTCACTTCTCGAAATGCATGAACACCAATGCACGCAGCATGGGGAATAAGCAGGAGTAGTTAGAAACCTGTGTTCAGTGAAGAGTTTATGATCTGGTGGCAATTAGAGAGACATGGTGGGACAGCTCACATGACTGGAATGTGGTCATGGATGGCTATGTCCTTTTCAGGAAAGACAGGCCAGCCAGGCGTGGTGGTGAAGTTGCTCTTTACGTGAGAGAGCAACTACAATGTATTGAGTACTGTCCAGGGGCGGATGAGGAGTGAGTTGAGAGTCTGTGGGTAAAAATTAAGGGGCAGGCTTGTAGGGATGATACTGTTGTGGGTGTCTACTACAGGCCACCAGATCAGGGTGAGGAAGTTGATAAGGCCTTCTACAGGCAGCTGAGAGCAGCCTCACAGTCACAGGCCCTGGTTATTGAGGGGGATTTTAACTTCCCTGATGTTTGCTGGAACTCGTTCTCGAAGTTCTGAGGTAGGCCTCCCATGCCACTTATTCATGTTTTCTCCCTGCTCATGTAGGAAGAACCACAGTGAACCTCTTTTTGTGGGCTGTCTCTGCCCTCTCTCTCGAGATTGGAAACGCCTTCTCCTAACAGCTGAAACATAGGTTTGTGCAGGTCGTGAACGGTACGAGTCTTCTCTGAGCTCTTTGATTTCTTGCAACAGCTTTTCAAACCGGTCATCAGATTTTTCACACAGTTTCTCCACAGCAGAGACACAAGCCTGTAGAGAACCAGCAAGGCTGTCCTCAAAGTACCGGAGCTGCTCAATCACTTCATTAATTTCTTGTACACCTCTAGCTGACCAGACCATTCCTGCCAATGACTTAGCATATGCAGGTGGTGCACTTTGTACAAATCTGCGCCACATAGATCGTGTACAATTGATTCTATCTGGGTCTTTCCCCTCTTGGCTGTTTGGTCCTAGATAGATGATCTCTCGCACAGCTAATTCTCTCAGGAACTGGATACCTCTCTCCATAGTATTCCATTTCCCTAACTTGGATATACAATCTTCCTTGTAGGGAAATCTGACTTTCATAGCTGCCAGGAGTCGGGTCCAGACAGTAGTGGCATTAGACTCTCTTGAAATTGCCCTATCAATGGTGGAATCTTTTGACAGAGATCCCAGCTGCCTGGCTTCACCACCTTCTAATTCAATTGTTTCTGCCCCATTGTCCCAGCATCGCAGCAGCCAGGTTAAAATATTCTCGCCTTCACGACGACTGAAGTCTTTTCGCAGATCTCTCAGCTCACCTGGAGAAAAGGACCGAGTGGTGGTCACTTCATCTCCACCCTGTCCTGATGATGATGCCTCTTGGGTTGATGTTGGCCCTGTGCCATCACCTGCTGCACGGGTAGTCTTTCTAGTGACTTTCTTACAACCAGCAACTGATGCTTATATGGGTTCACCATCATCTGATTCATTTCCAGAGTCTGAATGACTGTCACAGTGATTGCTGTGGTTACAGCAGCAACAGTGCCCAGTGTGTGAAGACGGGGGGGCTGCCTTGTTAGCCTTTGAGGCTGGAGAAGTAACGTTATCTGCAGCGACCTTGGCAGAGGAGCTCTGCGGAGGAGCTGTAGCTTCAGCCTGTGAAGCCGCGGTTGGGGGGGCAGTGGCTGCAGCAGCAGCTTTGGCTGTTTTGCCTTTTCTCGAGCGGCTCGGAGTGCTTTTTGCTAAAGCTTCCGAAGACGCACTGCAAATCTCAGGACTAAAAAGAGACACAAACCTCCTATTGAACCTCATTTCTCTTAACAGTAACACAAACTGACACACATTCAGCAAACCAGATAGCACCATCACAGTTCTATCAAAGCTCCAAGGATATTCAAAGTTCTCTAAAACATTTGCAAACTGTCCTAGCGAAAACACAAAAGTATTGTTAGTCAGCCTTTCTAAATATTCGCTTGACCAATTAGCAAATATAGAGCCATTCTGCTCTTTAATCTCTCCTGGAGGTTTTTCAAGGTAAAGCAGAATCGAGTAGAAATTCATTAACGGCTGCAGTATAATGAAATAAACCAGTGCCATACCACACAGTATCATCATGACCACTGTCCAGTTTCTTGTTGTTATATAGTGAATACTTCGATTCAGAAAGAAACACCAACACAGATATGGGATCAGCGAGCAGAATGTAGAAAATAACTGATACAACTTTTGCCACAACATCTTTAAGTCAATGTAATTCACTTTGCCTTAATGCCACTAAATAATATCTGAAGCAAACAGACGCGCGAGTATCACAACTCTATGAGTTGGCACCGTGCCAAGAAAATTGAAAGGTACGTCAGAGCAGTAGAAAAGCCAAAAATCTCCAAATTTACCCCTTTCTCTTGCCCCACGTTGGGCGCCAATTATCTGTCGAGGGTTAAGATTGCGGGGTGACAATCAAACCCTGGCAGATGTATTGTTAACCTCCTCTCCCCCCCCCCACTTCCCCCTTTTGCCCCTCCCTCTCCCCCCTTCCCACTCAGGACAGGCGATCGGGAGGGAAAGAAGGACAGAGAGAAGAGAGTTGGAAAAGTTAAAGATGTTTTACTAATGCTACTAATAAGAATAGAGAAAATAATACAAAATATACAAAACCAATCTTGTAAGTCTCAGCAACTGCAGAGCCAGCACCCAAAGTCCTGGATTAGACTCTGTAGCCAACCGGAGATGGATTCAGTCTCTCACTAGGCCTCAGTTCGCAGGGACGACCAGCAAGGTCCTCTCCTAATGTCAGCCATGAGGAAAAAAGGGAAAAGGAAAAGGGCCGAGATCCTCGTGATCTCCCACTTTTATATGAAGTATTCACGTGAATGGAATGTTATACACCGTTGGTCAGTCTCTCGATCATCAGTTTCTCGTTGCCCCTCTCGCGAGATGTCCATCCGTGCTTATCAATAAGTTTGCATTCCATTGCTAGATTTAACCAAAACATGTGTCTGCTTCTCCAGGCAAATGCAGCTAATATGAAGGCTTTAGCTGACAGGCAAATTCACTAAAAGAGAAACTTGTTTTTAACAAAACCAGGACACAGACCCAGTTCCCTCAACCGCTCCTCATAAGAATATGAAGCATGATGCTAATGGAATGGAATATTCTCATTGATCAGACTGGATGTCAGTCAAGGTCTGCCCCATCTATGCCCCCCTTCCTAGCTGCCTCACACCTGCAAACAGAGAGAGCCCAGAAAGACTTTGGGTCCCAGACAACAACTAAGATAACAGTAGGTTCCTACATTCTCTTCTTTCCAACCCCAAAACACTGGAAAGTTACTTGAAGTTAAATGTCAATTCTGTTCCGGGGTGTTATCTTCTTGTTCTCAAACTAAATCCAAGCAACGACTGTGCTAGATGTGAAAAACAGAAGTTTCTAACTGCATGAAGAAAATTAACTCACTTCAGTCAAACCAGCGCATTCCACCCCTTATTCCATACCATTTACATCATGCTTAGACCTTTCGAATACACTCTAATTAATTATTACCTCTCTATATATATACATATATACACATAGATATCATTCATCATTCCCTTATTCCATGGCCCATCCTTTTGAAATGTTCATTGAGATAATTTAGTTCATGACTTTGGGCTTCATTTATCACAACAGTCTCCCAGGGCAGGAAGGATCATGTATCTAGTGTGGCTCCTGCCCACAGTTTAGCAGGTTAAAGATGTCAATTTTCAGAAAGTTACCAGGCACCACTTGTTCAAGCCAGTTCTGGTTTCATCATCACTGCATTAATCTGAAAGAACACTGTTAGTATGGCATGCAGTATTAAATAGCAATTACAGAATCACATAATTACAGAATCACAGAATAGTTAGGGTTGGAAGGGACCTCTGGAGATCATCTAGTCCAACCCACCTGGTGAAGCAGGTACACCTAGAGAAGATTGCACAAGAATGTGTCCAGGTGGGTCTTGAATGTCTCCAGAGAAGGAGACTCCACAACCTCTCTGGGCAGCCTGTTCCAGTGCTCTGTCATCCTCAAAGTAAAGAAGTTTTTCCTCACATTTGGATGGAAATTCCTATGCTCCAGTCTGTGCCCATTGCCCCTCATCCTATCGATGGGCACCACTGAAAAGAATCTGGTCTCTTGACATCCACCCTTGAGATATTTATAAACATTGATGAGATCCCCTCTCAGCCTTCTACAGGCTGAACAGACCCAGCGCTCTCAGTCTCTCCTCATCAGAAATGTGCTCTAGGCCCCTAATCATCTTTGTAGCCTGTCGCTGGACTGCCTCCAGTAATTCCTTATCCTTCTTAAACAGGGGAGCCCAGAAATGGACACAGTACTCCAGATGCAGCCTCACGAGGGCAGAGTAGAAGGGGAGGATAACCTCCCTCGACCTGCTGATCACACTCTTCCTAATGCACCCCAGGAAACCATTGGCCTTCTCGGCCACAAGGGTACATTGCTGACACATGGCCAGCCTGTTGTCCACCAGAACGACCAAGTCATTCTCTGCAGTGCTGTTTTCCAGCAGGTCCACCCCTAACCTCTACTGGTGCCTGGGGTTATTCTTCCCCAGGTGCAGGACCCTACACTTCTTGTTGAACTTCATTATGTTCTTCTCTGCCCAGTCCTCCAGCCTGTCCAGGTCTAACTGAATGGCAACACAACCTTCTGGTGTGTCAACCCTTCCTCCCAGTTTGGTATCATCAGCAAACTTGCTGAGGGTGCACTCAGTCTCTTCATCCAGGTCATGGATGAACAGGTTGAACAGGACTGGACCTAACACTGACCCCTGGGGAACCCTACTTACTACAGGCCTCCAACCAGACACTGCACTGCTGATCACAACCCTCTGAGCTCTGCCATCCAACCATTTCATGATCCATCTCACTATGCATTCATCTAGCCTGCACTTTCTGAGCTTACCTATGAGGATGTTGTGAGAGACGGTGTCAAAAGTCTTGCTGAAGTCAAGGTAGAAAACATCCACTGCTCTTGCCTTGTCTACCCAGCCAGTCATACCATCATAGAAGGCTATCAGGTTGGTCAAACATGATTTCCCTTTGGTCACCCCATGTTGACTACTCCTGTTAACCTTTTCCTCCACATGCTTGGAGATGACATCCAGAATGAGTTGTTCCATCACCTTTCCAGGGATGGAGGTGAGGCTGACTGGTCTGGGTCATCCTTCTTGTCCTTTTTGAAGACTGGAGTGACGTTGGCTTTCTTCCAGTCCTCAGGCACCTCTCCTGGTCTCCAAGGCCTTTCAAAGATGATGGAGAGTGGCTTAGCAATAACATCTGCCAACTTCCTCAGCACTCATGGGTGCATCCCATCAGGGCCCATGGATTTGTGAATGTCCAGTTTGTGTAAGTGATCTCTTACCTGAACTTCCTCAACCAAGGGAAAGTCTTCCTTTTGCCAGGCTTTCTCTTCTGTCTCTAGGGTCTGGAATACCTGAGGGTCAGTTTTAGCAGTAAAGACAGAAGCAAAGAAGGCATTCAGTAACTCTGCCTTCTCTGTTTCATCCGTCACCAGGGCAACCTCCTCATTCAGCAGTGGACCTACATTTTCCCTAACCTTCCTTTTGCTGTTGATATACTTGAAGAAACCCTTCTTGCTGTCTTTGACATACCTGGCTAGATTTGCTTCCAAGTGAAGCTTGGCCTTCTTCACCACATCCCTGCATACTCTAACAACCTCCTTATATTCCTCCCAGGTGGTCTGTCCCTTTTTCCACATTATATAAACATCCTTCTTCCACCTGAGTTTTGACAGGAGCTCCTTATTCATCCATGCTGGCCTTTTACTGCCATTAACATAATGCAGTTCAATATTGAGTATTCTCACCCAGAATCAAATTCCCCTGAGGTACACATCGGATTTCTCCATTCTTCAGCATTACCCACCAAGTGCTTCCAGGTCCTTGGGTGAAAACAAACCCATGAATGGGTTTGCCTTTGCTTGAGGCAGGAATAACCCAGACTGCCTTCCCTAACATATTTTTCATGTGTACTACAGGGACCTTATCTCCTTCTACAGTATGTGGAGGTTCTGACTGAGTAGGCCTGGCTAGTTTGGTGGATCCTCTAGTGTTGACCAACCAAGTGGCCTTCGCTAAACGTGAATTGCAATTTTTGAAGGTTCCACCACCCATTGCCCTTAGTGTAGTTTTTAACAGACCATTGTACCTTTCAATTTTCCCAGAGGTTGGTGCATAATATTGGATGTGATGTACCCACTCAATACCTTGCTCTTTGACTCAATTGTCTATAAGACTGTTTTTGAAATGAGTGCCATTGTCTGACTCATTTCTTTCTGGTGTACCCTGTTGCCAAATGACTTGATTTCAAGGCCCAGGATAGTATTCCGGGCAGTAGCATGGGGAACGGGATATGTTTCCAGCTATCTGGTGATTGCTTCCACCATTTTAAGTACATAGCGCTTACCTTGATGTGTTTGTGGAAGTATAATATAATCAATCTACCAAGCCTCTCCATACTTACATTTTAAACATTGTCCTCCATACCATACAGGCTTTAACCTTTTGACTTGTTTGACTGCAGCACATATTTCACATTCATGGATATCCTGCTGGTAGTATCTCTTTTTCAATTGGAGTATAGTTGGTCTCAGATCCTCTGTATCCTTGACTCCAAAAACCTAAGTGTCAACCTTGAGTCTCCCCTGATGCTTTCTGCCAGAGACTCCAGGTAGGACCATTATCTCCAGCTGCAGTGTAAAGCATGTTTATAATTTCTAATCCTGTCTGGATGGTTCCAAAGGCTACTGAATGAACTATCTAATTTTTAATTTGTTCAAAGGCTTGTCATTTCTCAGGGCCCTACTTGTGTATGTCTAAGTGGTGTGGCAGGTCACCAAACATTTCCCCTTTGTTTATGGGTCCTCGTGACACTCACCCTTTACATATTTATAAACATTAATGAGGTCACCCCTCAGTCTCCTCTTCTCCAAGCTAAAGAGACCCAACTCTCTCAGCCTTTCCTCATACAGGAGATGCTTCACTCTTGTGATCATCTTTGTGTTTCTGAGCTGGACTCTCTCCAGCAGTTCCCTGTCCTTTTTGAACTGAGGGGCCCAGAACTGGACACAATATTCCAGATGTGGTCTCACCAGGGCAGAGTAGAGGGGAAGGAGAACCCCTCTCGACCTACTAACCACCCCCCTTCTAATACACCCTCCAGCAGAACAACACCCCCACCCAATTGGGTGTCATCCACAAACTTACTAAGGATGCACTCAATCTCCTCATCCAGATCACTGATAAAGAGATTAAACATAACTAGCCCCAATACTGAGCCCTGGGGAACACCACTCATGACACTTTGGGCTCAGCCCTCCAGCCAGTTCTTTATCCATCGAAGAGTACACCCATCCAGGCCATGAGTTTCCAGTTTCTCCAGGAGAATGTTGTGGGATACGGTGTCAAAGGCCTTACTGAAGTCTACGTACACAGCATCCACAGTCTTTCCCTCATCTACTAGATGGGTCACCTCATCACAGAAGGAGATCAGGTTGGTCAAACAAGACCTGCCATTCATAAACCCATGTTGACTGGGCCTGATCATATGGTTCGCTTGTATGTGCCGTGTGACGTCACTCAATATGATCTGCTCCATGACCTTCCCTGACACTGAGGTCAGACTGACAGGTCTGTAGTTCCCTGGATCCTCCTTCTGGTCCTTCTTATAGATGGGCACCACGTTAGCCAACTTCCAGTCAGCTGGGACCTCCCCAGTTAGCCAAGATTGCTGATAGATAATGGAAAGTGGCTTAGTGATCACCTCCACTGGCTGCCTCAGTACCCTTGGGTGTATCCCATCTGGCCCATAGAGTTGTGGGTGTCCAAGTGGTGTAGCAGGTCACTAACCATTTCCCCTTGGATTATTGGGATCTGAGGATGCCCATCTTACCATTTTACTCCTAAAAACTGGATCTGTCTTGCAGGGAGGACATGAAGAATTGGCATGGTGAATCCACCTTTAAACTGGAAGCTCATGTATGTGGGCTGAGAGGGAATACAGCTGTTAAAAAGGGGCCACCCAAGAAGGCTGACAGCTTAGTTGCCGTAGAGACACAAGGCAGCAATCAACCATATCCCAGATATAGAAGGACTGAGATCACCTCCCTTGATCCTGGTAAGGGAACTTCTGGTCTGGCACTGCAAGGGTCAGACAGTGACAGTCTGACCAGGAACAGGAATAGAGGGTCCCTGCCTTTGGATCTTCGGAATGACAGGGGGATGCGAAGAATTGTTTGTATTGGAGGCTGAGGTGAGCTTAATAGGGGACAAGATTAGTGAAATCTGCGAGGTACAGAGAAGCTTTTTTTTGATTTTTTTTCTCTGAATCGGGCTCTTTCAATCTCTTTCAGTCTCGAGACCCGGAAGCTCCCGGCAGCCCTTGCGAGAGCAGCTGACATGGAGCGGGCATTACCACGGCGAGGGCGATCGCACCCCTACCCCTCACCTTGAAAAAGCCTCAGGGAGAGCAGCGACCAGGCGCTGGGAGGGGCAACCAGCTTGTGTCATTGCAGATGAGTAACAGCCACACTTTGCTGCAACAGTGGGTGTGTAACTCGTGCACTAGGGAACAGAGGTTGTCACTTTTTGCTTGTTACACCCTCTCACCTATTGCCAGTGTCCCAGACCGCTACTGACCATGGTGTCCTCCAGAAAGAGAGCTTGTCTCAAAAAGACTGCAGCAACTCAGACAGAGGCCCTGTCCCGAACCGTGGCTGTTCAGGTTTCTGGCTGCAGGGAGTGCCAGAGCCTGCTGCTGCCGGGGGAGGACAGCCAGCATTCCGCCTGTGTGAGGTGTGAGCAGGTACAAGATCTGCTCAGTATGGTTGTGAAACTTAAGGAGGAGATTGAGATGCTGAGGTCCATCAGGGAGTGTGAAAAGGAGATCGACTGGTGGAGTAACTCCCTGGCGTGCAACTCAGAGAGGCTCCAGAGGGATACCCCCCAAAAGGTGATGGACCTGAGACAGCCCCTGCCCTGTCGCTGTCGGGCAGAGGTAGGGGACCGAAAAGATGACGAGGGTTGGAAGCGAGTTACAGTTTGACGCTGTGGGCAATCCCCCTCCCTACCTGCTTTACTTCCCCAGGTGCCCCTCCATAATAAGTTTGAGGCCCTGGATCTTGACGAAGAGGTAGGTGAGGATGTGGTGCAAGACCTGCCTACGAGGTCCCATAGAAAGAGGCAGCTGACTCCACACCTCAAGACTGCCTCAGATAAGAAAGAAAGAAGGGTAATTGTCGTAGGCAATTCCCTCCTGAGAGGGACAGAGGGCTCAATATGCAGAGTTGACCCTCATCGTAGGGAAGTTTGTAGTCTACCCAGAGCCCGGATCAGGGACGCTCCCCAACCTGGTGCACCCAACGGACTACTACGCACTGCTGATCTTCCAGACAGATGGGGAGGAAGCTGCATCCTGCACTCTGAGGGGAATGAAGGAACATTTCAAGGCCTTGGGACGGCTGGTAAAAGAGCCTGGGGCTCAAGTGATTTTCTCTTCCCTCCTTCCAGTTTTGGGTGATGACATGGGATGGAATAGGAAAATTCAGTCTGTAAACAGCTGGCTACAAGACTGGTGCTACAGGCAGGGCTTTGGGTTCTTTGATAACGGCTCGTTTTACAAGACACCAGTCCAAACAGTGATACGTGGGAAAGGTTTACCTCGCAGGGGCAAAAGGATGCTGGGACAGGAATTAGCAGGGCTCATTTGGAGAGCTTTAAACTAGACTCGAAGGGGGATGGGGTTGTAGCTGGACTTGCATCAGTGGGGCATTCTGTGATTCTGTGAAAAGCACCCCATTGTGACTGGCCCAGAGGCTCCTTGTATCCTTGGCGTAGACTACCTTAGTAGAGGGTACTTCAAGGACCCAAAAGGGTACCGGTGGGCATTTGGTGTAGCCACTGTGAACAGAGAGAAGATCAAACAGTTATCTACCCTACCTGGCCTCTCAGAAGATCCCTTTGTTGTGGGATTGCTGTCAACTGAAGAACAGCATGTGTCAGTTGCTACCAGGATGGTACACTGACAGCAATATTGCACAAACTGAGACTCCCTGGTTCCAATCCATGAGCTGATTAATGAACTGGAGAGTCAAGGAGTGATCAGCAGGTCTCACTCACCTCTAAATAGTCCCATATGGCCAGTGTGGAAGTCTGACAGAGGGTAGAGGTTAACAGTAGACTATCGTGGCCTGAATGAAGTGATGCCCACACTGAGTGCTGCTGTACCAGACATGTTAGAGCTCCAATATGAACTGGACTCAAAGGCAGACAAGTGGTATGCTACGACTGACATTTCTAATGTGCGTGTGGTTTTTTTTTTAATTCTTTTAGTAGCAGAGTGCAGGCCACAGTTTTCTTTCACCCGGAGGGGTGTCCAATACATCTGGAATCAACTGCCCCAGCGGTGGAAGCGCAGCCCTATAATTTGTCATGGACTGATTCAGACTGCACTGTAAAAGAGTGATGTCCCGAACGTATACAATACTGTGGATGGGTTTCTGTTAGATGGAGATTTGTTACTGAACTAGCCAGACCCAAAGGAATTTCAAGGCCACCTCGGAAAGCTGAAAACAGGACCTGCTGTGGGGGTGAGGCAGTTCTGCAATAGCAGGGCCTCAACATGACGTAAATTAACGGACCTATCAGCAGTGAGACTCCAGTGCGTGGACAGCTCGTGAACATAGATGATATCCAATCAGTGAATGCATGCTTGGAGTGTGGATGCGTGATCAGGAAATAACTGCATATATAAGGAGGCTTGTTTCTGTAATAAATGGCTTTGCGTGACTCACATTGAATCAGAATGCTGAGTCCTTTATTCGCTCCAACAGAATACATTGATGACATCATCATGTGGGGCAACAAGGCAGAAGAAGTGTTTGGGAAGTGAAAAAGAGTACCTCAGATTCTTCTGAAATCTGGTTTCACCATTAAAAAGAAGCAAGGTTAAGGGACCTGCACAGGAGATCCAGTTCTTTGGAATAAAATGACAGGATGGATGTTATCGTAGCCCTATATACGTGATCAGTAGGACAACAACTATGTCTCCACTAGCTAACAAGAATGAAACACAAGCTTTCTAGGCCTTGTGGGACTCTGGAGAATGCATATTCCAGGTTATAGTCATCTTGTGAGCCCTCTCTATCAAGTAACCTGAAGGAAGAACAACTGTTTTGAGTGGGGCCTTGAGCAACAACAAACCTTTGAGCATATCAAACAGGAGATAGAACGTGCGGTAGCTCTTGGACCTGTCTGGACAAGACCAGCTGTGCAAAATGTACTCTATTCTGCAGCTGGGGAGCATGGTCTCACCTGGAGCCTCTGGCAGAAAACATCAGGAGACACTCGAGGTTGACCATTAGGGTTTTGGAGCCAGGGGGACCAAGGATCAGAAACCCACTACACCCTGACTGAAAAAGATACTAGCAGCATATGAAGGAGTTTGAGATGCTTCAGAAGTTGTTGGTACAGAAGCATATCTCCTCTTGGCACCTCAATTGCCTGTGTTACACTGGATATTCAAAGGAAACATCCCTTCTATGCATCACGCAACCAGCGCTACATGGAGTGAGTAGCGTTGATCACACAACAAGCTTGAGTAGGGAAATCCAACCACGCACAAATCCTGGAAGACAACATGGACTGGCCAGAAGGCAAAGGTTTTGGAGCATCTCCTGAGGAGGTGGCTTGTGCCCGAAAGGTACCACCACATAATGAGTTATCAGAAGATGAAAGGTGTTATGCTTTGTTTACTGATGGATCCTGTCATGTTGTAAGAAACCATCAGAAGTGGAAAACTGCTGTGTGGAGACCCACACGACAAGTCATTGAAGCCACTGAAGGAGAAGGTGAGTCAACTCAGTTGGCTGAAGTGAAAGCTATCCAACTAGCCCTAGAGATTGCTGAATGAGAAAAGTGGCCAGTATTCTATCACTATACTGACTCCTGGATTGTGTCTAATGTCCTATGGGGATGGTTACAGCAGTGGAAGAAGACCAATTGTCAGCATAGGGGTAAACCCATCTGGGCTACTGCATTGTGGCAGAACATCACTGCCTGGGTTGAAAACAACACTCTAAAATTGTATCATGTAAATGCTCATATGCCCAAAAGCCAAAAAACATCAAAACAATGAACAGGTAGACAAGGCTGTCAAAATTGAAGTAGCTCAGGTGGATCTGCACAGGGAGCATAAGGATGAGCTATTTGTAGCTCGATGGGCCCAAAAAACATCAGGACATCTAGGGAGACATGCAACATACAGATGGGCTCGTCATCAAGGGGTGGACCTGACCATGGAGGCCATCACACAGGTCAGTCATGAATGTGAAACATGTGCTGCAATCAAGTGAGCCACATGAGTAAAGTCTCCCTGTAACAGAGGGTGGTGGCTGGGTTTTCCATATGGTGAAGCCTGGCAAATTGACTACATTGGGCCACTGCCACAAACATGCCAATGCAAGCACTACACGCTCACCATGGTGGAAGCAACTACTGGGTGGCTAGAAACATACCCTGTAAACCATGCCACTGCCCAAAACACCATCTTGGACCTTGAAAGGCAAATTTTGTGGTGACGTGTGTGAGCCAACATGGTACCTCAGAAAGAATTGAATCAGAGAATAGGACTCATTTCCAAAATAACCTCAGAAACTCCTGGGCAAAGAAACACGGCACTGAGTGGGTGTATCACATTCCCTATCACCCACAAGCCTCTGGAAATACTGAGAGATATAATGGACAAAGACTATGTTGAGAGCGTTGGGCAATGGGGCATGGAAGCACTGGGATATAAATTTAGCAGAAGCCACTTGGTTGATTAACACCAGAGGATCTGCTAACCATCTTGGTCCTGCCCAAACAAAACCACCAAATACTGTGGGAGGAGATAAGGTTCCCATAGTGCACACAGGGAGGTTGTTGGGGAAGGCAGTGTGGGTTGCTTCTCCCACGGGAAAAGGCAAACCCATGTGTGGGATTGTTTTCACTCAGGAACCCGGGTGTACTTGGTGGCTAATGAGGAAGGATGGGGAGACCTGGTGTGTACCTCAAGGGGATTTAACCTTGGGGGAAAAATAATCTCTGATGTGAGTTGTATGTTGTAGGAAGTAACATAGCAGGAAGGATCTGAACTGACAAAGAGTGAGTTTCGCAAGGAACCAGACGAGTGCAACACTGACCCAAACCAAGGCAGTTTTGGTGCCCAACAATCTGTTGGGCAACACTGACCCAAACCAAGGCAGTTTGGTGCCCAACATACTGTTTCTCCTGTCCCGAGCACCCATCTTGACAGATGGGGCCCAAGTCATAGCCTGTTCTTATGAACATCTGGAGGAGTAGAGGAAGCCTATGGAATGGGTGAGTAATATCTATCTGTTAAAGGACAAGGGATAATAGTTAATGAGAATGTGTAAATCTGTATGTTGGGTATAAAGATGGTTTAAGTATGTAGTTTAAGTTGTAAGTGGTGGTAAGAAGGGATTTCAGTAATGAGAATTAAATACGAGATGGTTAGAAGACATATATGCATTAAATTATGTGGGACCTGAGCGTGATGCAACTGGTAAGGAATAAGGGGTAGAGATTGTATTAGGTCTGGCTGAAATAGAGTTAATTTTCCCCATAGGAACCCTCATATTGCTGTGTTTTGTATTGGTAGCTAGAAAGGTTTTGATACCACCCCAGTGTTTTGGCTACTGCGAAGAAGTGCTTGAGCAGCATCAAAGCTGTCTGTTCAACATTCTCCCCTCACCAGTAGGCTAGGAATTTTCTGGGATCATATTGGTAAATTAATCTTTCTGAATTTTCTAGATGGCCTGAAGCTTTCCTATGCCAGATCAACAAAGCTAGAGAAGTAGCAAAGAAATTATTGAATAAAATCATACCAAGGTTTGGCTGTTCCACATTTTATAGCAGAAATAATATAGACTATTTTTACTCTTCTGGGGGTAAGATGGGATTTGCATGCTCCTTAGAGAACTGAATCTAGTGGAAAGGTAGAAAGAATGAATCAATTTTAAAAAGACAATTAGCTAAATTGTGTCAGAAAATTAATGTAAAAAAATAGATGTATTGATAATTATTTTACTGAGAAATCACATTACTTAAAGAATAAGAGAAAAAGTAAGCCATTTCAAAATATTTTATGGGAGACCCTATTCAGTAAACTTGACAGGAAAAACTGATCTAAATGCATATTTTGGGGAACCAAATGCTCATTGAAAAAATGTTGTCTTTGGGAAAACTTTCTCATCATTACATAGGTATATCCAGGAGAAAGCACCTGTGGTATTGGATGTACCTGTACCTTCCTTCTGACCTGGAGATCCAGTCTCTCCTTTGACCTGAGAGGACAAACCTTGAATGATCAGCGGAGAGGACTCTGTACAGTACTGTTAGCAACTAGCACTGTGAAACATAAAGGAGTCAATTCCTGGATTCACCACACTAGGTTAAAGAAAAGTACAGAGACTGGGTAGAAATCAAAAGAGACCACTCCTTTAACACTAAAAGTTATGAAAATGTAATTAATTGAAATAAAATCTTATACTAAATTTGATTGTATTCAAGGAGATTTGTTAATATTCATTGTAGCATCAATATTAGCTTGTTTTATTTGTAGGTATTTGTTTAAACATGCATTACTTTGAGCGGCGGAGGAACATGCAGGTCGACCCAATATGAGTGATAAAGCACAGTTTGATTTATTAGCCCGAATAGCATATACTTATACAGTTCACGATAATTATGCATACCTGTCACCTACTAATTTGCTCGAGCTCTAACAGTCACATTTGCATGGTCCTCCTACTTGCAGCTGCTAGCTATGCTTATTCTACATTGTAGTGCTCTTGATAGCTGTTTGTGAAACTCTGCCAAGGTCTCAGTGACCTTGCTGATTTTACTGAAACAGTCAGCGGTTCCCACTGCGGCCTAGTCTTGCTACTTATGCTAAGGCCTTCAGAACAGGCTCTGCTCGTACAACTGCTCTGCAGACCCATGTCCCTTATTTTTAAGCCATTCTCCAACACATTACTGTTACATAAGTCTCTGCCTGTTATACAGTACAGCAAGTTCACTGTTAAATCAGGAGAATCCATGGACCCAAAATGTACATTTTATGATGATCTGGAAAACCATGCAGATAGCTGACAAGACCAATTGCTGAGTATGCACATATTACCTTGAAGAATTAAAGTGAAGGGGGTTATATTAGGAATACCCCCCCCCCCCCCCCCCATTAATATATCTTGGGAAATCTTGGGAAAAAACTTCATTCATGTTGTTCAGTCTAAAAGAGTCATAACTGAATTAGAGGAGATTCAGAAACATACTACAGCCTTGCATGAGGTACAGAAAAGCAATAACTCTTGCAGATTTCAAGAAGTTTGGACCTGATTGGTGTCCTGGATTCCTGATTTACAGACATAGATTAAGAAACTGGTTGTCATTATTGTATTAGCAATTGTTATGTTTGTGTGTTATATTGTAATGTGTGATTAAGTGTTGTGCTGCAGTCCCTAAAAGATTTTTTAAAGGTGAGAATTATTTTATATATATAGATGAATTATTGTCATCACTTCAAAGAATGAGTGAATCCTGTCTGCAATTGCTAACCTAAAGATACATAAATCCTTTCAGTTTTAGTGCTCACACAACAAAGAATGGCTTGCAAAACACTTAACCACAAACTATAGACACTATTGACCTTGCAGCTTAGACATTTTGAGGCCTGCACGATTAGTAGAGTCTTGCTTTAACACATATCTCAAGACTGTTAACTACATACGATGCTTTGAAACTGGAAGGGAAAGAATCATGGATTCATTACTCCAGGGTTAAGAAAACTCTTGCACCTTTGACAGCAGAACAACAATCTCTTTTAAAGCTCAAGATCGAGGGACCAAACTAATTTCAAAAGGATAAATGTAAAGTGATAATGTATGAATCAAAGATATGGATAGTGACAGTCTGTGTTTTAAAGCAGTTAGGCAAAGGAGAGATGCACGATTGGGAAAGCAACGCAATTTTAGGCCTTTCATTTGTTATTGTTAAAAGAACATGGGGTGTGCAGTTTCTTGAAATTGGACCATGATCGCTGCTGTATACACATACCAAATGTGATGAAAAAATTTAAATTATTAAATTTGGGTTATCGAAGAGATATTGAAACAATCACAGGACCTTAGACAAAATATAGAAAGTACATGGATTAATAAGCTATTATCTCAAATGGGGAATATTTCACTTGCAGAGTGGCCAGAATCATTAGTGCAAACAGGAATAATTATTTTAGTCATAATAATTGTGTTTACCATGATTTTAGGATGTGTAAAGAGAGCCATAGAAAAAGTGGTTTGGAAGTAAATGATCAAGATTATATTTTAATGAGAATTGAAGCCTGGTGGTCACAAACCCTCAAGAAAAGAGGAGGGATTAATGATACCTGAAGTCAGCAATTAGTAATAAAATAAGTCTATACGAATAAGGGTCATAGATTTTAGGTTTTTACTAAGTTAATGAGAATAAAGCTCACAGCTGTTAGGTGTTAGGCACTTGTGCATTAAGTCACAAGAATGGTATTTGTTAAGATAAGCAGGAGAAGGTTAGGAGACAATGCCCTTGCTCTCAGAAGACAAGACAGGTGACAAGCCGAATAACAAAGGGATGTAATGCATATGCAAAGGATTTATTGGAAGTGTAATGAATATGTATGATCTGTGTGGATATAACCTTTGTCTGGGAATTGTTTGGGGCCCCCACTAGGCGAAAATTATTCCCGTGGAAGCCGGCGCGTCAATAAAGGGTGCTTCCTTCTAAAATCGTAAATTGATCTGGTTTTAGAAGTTTCTTCAATTAGCTGATTTACAGTATCACTTTCCTTACCTTAGTTGCTCTCAGAAGACAACCATAACTCAACCAGAGCAGGCTTTGCTATAACACATTTTAAGTTCGAAGCTGTATCAGTTAATTTCATTTTGTTTTCATCTTTTCATGTCTCTCCATTTTATGATAACAGGGGCATAATAAGAGTGATCGTATGAAGTCCTATAATATCCTCTTAAGGTGGCTGTTTTGATCGGTATTGAGGAATGTGAGAAATGCAGTTGTGATTCGTGCTGAGGAGATGTTTAATGTTTACAGATATAACCAAATGAGGCACGGGCTCTGGACCTGGAAAAAGGAAAAGGTGGTTAAGTTCGATGTAAAAAGTTATGAAACTTGTTTATGAAGTTATATTGATAGAGGGAACTAACATTTTAAGGGTTAACCAACCACACAATAAGGGCCTACTAACGAACTAACACTTTAAGCCACATAATGAATATCTAGTTTAGAGCTGTATGTAACCAGTTGTGTTAAAAAACCAGAACCTCATCGAATGCCAAGATAAGAAGTTTTACAGCACCAGCTGTAACCTTGAGGAGACAAGATAACCAAGATTTACAGCAAAAAGGGGGCGCCAGTCTGATTTCGGTCGACTTGGCAGCTTGGGTTCCAGCCAATTCATCATAATGAACCAAAGGTAGAAAGTTCACTGTGACGAAGCTGAAGGAGCCTTCATCCAAAGACCCTCAAAGACCCCTCCTCAAAATCACCAAGTGACACTGCGCAGGCGCAACAGGGGAGGGTCAAGGAGGAGACTATGGAAATGGTTATCTGAGACTCATTTTAATAAGAAGCGGGGAAAGGTTATGAATATGTATAGGCGTTCCTGGGGTTATTATGAATATGTAATACCTTACTGTATTTAAGCACACTTCTTATTGTTAAAAGGTGTGCGTGTTGGGCGGAGCGAATCCCCCGCGCACCCAGCGCTGTTTTGCTTATGCTCTAATGAACATGTGTTAAAGGAATACAATTAAGGAATTGGATTAAACGTTGTTTATCCATAGAAAAAGTGTAAGTTATTTATTTCAGGAATCTTGACATAATTGGAAGCGCTCAGGATCTTTTATATCTAAACCCAATGTACTGCTTTAATTGTGCTCTTTTGAAAACAATATGTTGCTTTCACTTTTTCTCAATGGTTAAAATACCTATTTGGAAGGAATTATCTACCACACTCATAATTTAGGATATTTGACCTGCTTGCTATCTATTTAATAAAAGTACTAAGTCTAGAGTGTCCCAGTATATATGTGCAAACCCTTCACAGCACAATCTTGTAGAATTCGATGACATGTAAATCAACTTTTTCTTTCATTTTAGGGAGCACTGGTAATGACAGTTGCAAAACTGGCCATCTATCAGGGAATGGAGGTAAGATCTATACTTTCCATAAAAGTAAGCAGACATCAGGCTAGCAATAGGTCTTCTGTAGTGATTTTTTTTTTTTCCAGAGCTGTTCTTAGCTTCTTACTGTATGGTCTTTCAAAATCTATTTGGTAAAAATTTATTTTCAGATTAAATACAATGTTGTTTATGTGTATGTTCATTGATTTCAGACTCCTGAGACTAGAGCTGATACTGTTTGGACATTTCCATAATTTTCTTGCTGATAGGAAAAAACCAAAACAAAACACAACACAAGAACAACCCAGGCATACTCTTTCAAGTTCATCAAAGCTATCAGTGCTATTTTAGTAATTAATAATGTTTAAGGCCATTGGTTTGCTGCTCCGTGAATGCTATTGACATAGTTCTAAAGCTCATTAAGACCCAACCCTGAACACGTCTGGACATGTGTTTTAATTTAGGGGTGTGAATCTTCTTGTTGAGCTCAGCAGGACTATTCCTATTTGAAGTTAAGCACTGTGTTTATCTCAGTCCATGAGTTTCTCATTTCCCTTGATTCTCTCCCCTTTTTGGGGAGGGGGGGGGGAGTGAGCGAGCGGCTACTGTGGTTATATTGCTAGCTCAGGTTAAACCACTGAAATGGAGAAATAAACTTAACAGCAGAGTCAATTATACTGTTAAGTGGCATTCTTTATTTTATCCGCACTGGGGAACGCTGGGGATCATCCTCCATAAGAGCATCCTGGATAGTCTTTCCTGAGCCTGCCTTTTCAGTTTCCTCTCCCAAGGGTTGGGGGGTGCAGGAAAAGATAAAATGAAAATGAGTTCTCATGCTTAAACAAGTCACATCCCTTCACCACCCCTCTGCCTGTGGACAGCACCTGCACCACCTTTGCTGGACGCGTCAGCCTTAGTCTGACCTGTCCTGTTTTCCAACCTGCAAACAGGAAGATGCCCCTGGGCAGTGCCCTGTGAACAGGCAGGATCTGTAGGGCCAGCTGTTAATGTTTGCACACAGATGGCTCATCCTGATGAGCGTGTCTCTCCCAAGATAACAGTACGAGGAGTTACAGGACACTACAAATACTACCTCCTGGAGGAAATGTGGGGTCTTGGGGCTCTGCTGCTCATAATGCCAGAGGTCTGGAGTCAAAGGGATAGGTCCCCTTCATGTGGAAGAGCAGCAGGAATGTGTGGAGCTCTGCCTGGGGACAGACAATGTCAGCTGAAGGTTGAGGAGTCAGCATGAGAGGGCAGAACAACATGGGCAATGTTATGGTGACTGGACATCAGCTACAGGCTCACTGATGAGGAAGAAGAATTAGATAAGGCCTCCTTCAGACAAATGAAAGAAGCCTCATGTTTCCAGGCCCATGTCCTTGTGGCAGACCTGAGATATCCCAATATCTGCAAGGTACCAGCCATCCAGGGGGGTTTTGGAGCTCATTGACAACATCTTCCTGACACGGGTGACTGAGGAGTCAGTGGGGTGAGGTGCCCTGTGGGACTTCGCACTTACAAACCAGAAAGAGTTGGTGAGGGATGGAACACTCAGGGATGGGAAAGTGGAGCTGAGGCTCCTGGAAGATGATAACAAGGCAAAGAGCAGGATTCCAGGAGAGCAAGCTTTGGCCTGCTGAGGGACCTGCTTGGGTCCTATGGGATATGACCTTGGTGTCTGCAGTGTTTTTCTCTCACATTTCCTCCCTCCTCTCTCCCACCTGCTGTTGTGCAGCGTTTTTTACCCTTTCTCAAATACAGTATCACAGAGGTGCTGCCAGCATCACTGAGTGGCTCAGATTTGGCAAGGAGTGGGTCCGTCTTGGAGCCAGCTGAAATCAGCTCTGTCTGACGTCGGTCAAACTCCTGTTGTCTTCTCAGAGAGGTGACAACTGTAGCACACCCACCCTCACCCCCAGTTCCAAGACTTTGCCATGTAAACCCAATATAGGGTGACAGTGTTTTGGGTGTTACAAACTACTTGATCATGGAGAAGAAATGGAAAAGATCTTCTGTCGGCAACTCAAGGAAGTCACCAGTCAATGAGTAGGTTCCTATGGGGAACTGTAATTGCCCTGGCATTCACTGGCCAAGCAAAGCTGCAGGTGCCAACAGTCCAAAGGATCTTGGGCCAACTGTTTAACACGGCTGCCTGATGGGCCAACAAGGGTGATGCTCAACTGGATCTGGAACTGGGAAACAAGGGAGAGCTGGTGAGGGATGTGAACATCAGTGTCCACCTTGGTTGTCGTGACCAGGAAGCAGTGGGGTCCCAGGCCCCAGAGGGGAGGGAGGAAGACCACCAGCAGAGCACAGGCCGGTGGGCTCCAGAGGAGAAGACTTTGACATACTGGTGGATGGTGGGTGAGGTGGTGACACGGAAGTAGCTCTGAAGGGTGAAGGAGCTCAGGAAATCTGAAAAGCCTTACAGGACAGCCTGCTCCAAGCACAGGAATGATCTCTCCAAGTACCCATGAACAGAAGCATTTCTCTCATGAGGGTGTTTGCCTGAACTGATGGAGCTGCAGGGCAAAAAGGTAGCACACAGGAGGTGGAAGCAGGGGAAGCTGCAAAGGAGGAATTTAGAAACCTTGTCCGTGGATGTGGGGATGATGCCAAAGCTGCCCTGGACTTGATCCTTGAAGGGGAGGCTGAGGGCAGGAAGATGACCTGATATAGCTTCATTTGCAGTAAAGTAATGGACAGGGTGAACGTGGGCCTGCTGCTGAATTTCCTAAGAGTAGAATCAGACAGGACTGAGGTTCTTCATGGTTTCTTTGCCTCCATCTTCACCAGCAAGGTCTCCTGGGACTTTGTTCCTGAAGGCAGGAGTCTGGAGAACACCCAGCAGTGGATGGGGCTCAAGTCAGGGGTGAACTGAGCAAACTCAGACACCATTACAGAAAAGGAGATGAGTCATTTGACCGGCTCCCTGAAAACAAGTATCGCTGTGCTGTGGCACCTGAGATTGCCAGGAACACCCACCTTTTGGTGCAGAGGAGTGTGATTCCTCTTGAGGTGTCCTGGACTATCTCCTCACTCAAGTGGTGATTTAGGCATCCACTTTTCTGACATATTCAGTCTTTCAGGATACGTTCCACATCGATATGAAATGCTGGAGGCTGCTGATACCACCTGTTCGGGAAAGGGAGGGAAGGGCGAGCAGGGACAGAAATAGAATAAATTTGGCTTTACTTTTATTTATTATGGAAATGCTCTCTTTTTGGCTATTCCTGAAATCTCCCTGATCATCCACACCAGACTTGAAGCCTTTAGGAAAATGCTGCACAGAGCCTTTGCTTGTAAGAGCATTTTCGATGCTCATGAGCCCTCTGCTGCCATGATCCTGAACTGCAGCTACTGAAAGAATGAACAAACCTCTAATGAAGTGAAAGGCAGAAGCAAACCCCAAGTTTCTGAGGGTGTTTGGGACCCCATGAAGGACCATCACTGACACAGCTGTGAAGGAAACAACCAGTCGAGGTCATTGTCCCTGGAGGCTGGTGAAGGAAAGACTTGGAGACACTGGTTACAGGTGGAGGTGGCTCTGATGCCATGTCAGCCCCTGATGCTTGTTCATCACCAGAATGGCTGAGCCCTGACCCCTGGGACCTGGTAGATTTTTCTCAAATGTTTTTCAAGGCTTTTCCTGTGGTCAGTGTGAGTGTTTTGTGTTTTGGGGGTGGGTTTTAGGTCAAGTGCTGTTGCTTTAACTGCAAGGCTCTGGTTTTCTGTGGAGTTGGAAATGCCTGTGAGTTCCTCACAACTTATCCAGCTTCTTTCATTCACCTGGCAATGGTCACCAATCACCTCAATGTCCCAGTCCCACACTTGCTTGAATCCTCTATTTGGATCCATACCCCATCACTCCAGGAGGTTCATGCATCCACCAGGCTCATGGATGATTCCTGAGGACCATCCAAGTGTGGGCAGTGTAAGAGAGGAGCAGAACAGGGTCAGTTCATGGGCCATGACTGAGCACAGCCACCCCAGCAGCAGCCATTCCCCATCTCCCAGGCACAGCCATGCCCACAGGATGGAAATGTCACTACCATATATGATTAGCCCAAGAGAGGCCTTTCTTCTTTCCATATTCCCAGGAAAATCTTCCTCCTATTCCTCCTCCACCTGCAGGCATCAACTGCTTTCCATTTCTGGGCTCAGACATGGTTGGAAGGGTTCACTAAAGCCATCAGCCATCTCATTGCTTCTCCCTGACATGCCCTGACCCTCTCCCACGCCTACACATGGCCAATCACGGCTGCTCAGGGCCTCCCGCTCTTCAGAAGAGGCCTTGAGCTTCTTGGTTCTTCCTGGTGCTTATTATAAACTTCCTCGCTCTCTCCAGAGTTCATGGTGAGCTTTCTTGTCCATAACAGCCCCTTTATGACCATGTCTTACTAAATACTTGTCTTTGTATGGTCATTTGTGCAGAACGGGTAGTCACAGGAAAACACCCAATATGTCAAAACTGATGCCGAGTGAAATGCCGTAAAGACCTGATGAGTTACCCCCGTGTCTGTGTCTCTCCTGGAAGGAGTCTGTCCCGAGAAGGGGATACAGCTTCTGCCACTCTTTGCAGAGGCACATGAGCAGTGTCCATGCACCTGGGGACACAAAGGGTGACGTTTGCCAGACCACCCTTTATCTGAACCACTTAGATATGTACTAATGGATGGGGTATTGTGTCTTATGCTGCAAATACCTATTTGATTGGCACTGCCAGTGGGGCTACTACAGATGCAGAGTGAAATGTTTGAGATATTTATATTTAGGCAGATCAGCCCTTTTCCTAATTTTGTTTTGTTTTGTTTTGATAGTACACTCTTAGAGAAATTACAGAAACACCTGAAGGATTATTTATGCCTTTTAACATGATTATCCACAGAAGGCTCACCAGCTTTGCATCTCAGGAAATGGGATGCCAGAGTTCAAGGGCAGGATGGTTTGGGCTCTGTCCTGGGATCTGGAAACTGAAATGTGCTCCCATCTCCCAACCCCCTGCCCTCCTCAGTGAGGGGTGTGAGACATTCTGCCAGCGAGGGCTGAACTCACAGTCATGGCAAGTATCTTATGTCCACCTGCACCCAATGGTGTCCTGCCAGCTCAGGATTGGAGCTTCCATTGCTGGAGGTATTTAAAAGACGTGGAGATGTGGCGTTTTGGGACATGGTTTAGTGGTGGACTTGGCAGTGTTTGATTTACGGTTGGACTCCATGTTCTCAAGGGTCTTTTCCAGCCTAAATGGTTCTCTGATTCTCTGCTTCTATGATTTGGGTTGAAACCATTTCAATTCCATCACCTCCAGCTTCCCTCAGAGGCTACTGTTGTGTGGCACAACTGTCCTGGCTCTCCAGGCAGGTTGGGCACTGGTTTGGTGTCTGCATTGGGAGTTTTCCCCTTCCTGGGGTAAAAGACTGTTGAGGAGAGACAGTTGTAGAGATTTGGGTCACAGGGGTTTGAAGCAATCCTTTCAAAATCTGAGCAGGCTGAGCTTTGGTACAAAGGCACAGAGGAAGACAGAATGTTTATGTGGTGTGCACTGACACAACACTGTTACCTGCATTTCCAGTCTCTGAAATCCCAACTGTGCAGCAGAGTCTGGAGTTCTGAGCTCCCTTCATCTGCCTAGCATGACAGCATGTAAAATGGAACTACCCCAGTCAAATGGCTGGTTTTGATTCTCTCTCAGCCTGAAGCACCACATGGGTCAGGAGACAAGCCAGGATACCCAACCAGGACTCACATGCTCTGCACTTAGAATTCAGGTGTTCCCTTGAATCTCAGCAGACATGTCATGCTGATATCTGGGTTCAAGGAGCTGGTCAAGAGCCTCGTCTCCATTTCTGTAACGGTGGATTTGCTGCCTGGCTGATGTGCAGACTCTGTACATGGATGCTGACACCTGTTGAGCAACCTGCTCTGAAAGGATTCATAGGATGGGTATTAGGACAGCAAAAAAGACCCTGGGTTGGGGCAAATGAAAAGGGATGCAAAAGTTGTGGTCAGGACTGTTAAGGGATACCTTTAAAGCAGCCCTACACTTCATGTGAATTATTCCTGTGGTCAGAGAGAACATGACAGCTTTCTCTAATTTGAAAACATGAAGGGGATGAAAGGACAGCATCATTCAGGCTCAAAGGGACCTCAGGAGGTGTCTTGATCAACCTCCTGCTCAAAGCAGGGTCAGACCAGATTTCTCAGGGCTTTATTCTGCCTTGGATACAAGAATATTCAAGGGAATGATGCAGGATTCCTTGCTGACTTTCAGGTAAAAGACCATCATTGTTCTCCCCACATCCAGCAAGCCTGTTCTTTCCTCAGAGAAAGCGAAGAGGATGGACAGGCACAACCTGTCCTGGGTAAACCCTGTCACCTTCTCTTTCAGACACCCAGAAATGGGGTCCCAGTGGACATGCTCTGGGGCACAGCCCTTAGTTCCCCTGCTCATCCATTGGCCATTTTGAAAAGTGCACACAATGTGTGAGAGCTGCCAGTGGTCAGGGAGTCCCCCCAGTCTCCATGAGCTTTCAAAGATGGTGGAGAGTGGCCTCACTGTGACATCGTCCTGCTGTCTCAGCTCCTGGGATGCTGCCCCTCCTGTCCCATAGACTGGGAAGGGTTGTGCTAGTTCCAGTGACCCCTGACTTGATCCCCATCCACTACTGGTTGTTCTCCTCCAGATACCTGTCTCAAGTCACAGAGGCCTGGGAGACCTTGCTGGTGAAGATGGAGGACAAGAGACACAGAAGTTCTTCCCCTTATTAAATTCATCAGTGGCCACATGGTGTCTTTGTTTCTCCTTTAACTGTTCCTGAAGCAGCAACAACTCATTATGGGCCCTTGAATTGCCTTACAGGTCTAGAGTGAGTTTTGATCTGGACTGTTGCTGTGCTTGGAGGCTGCTGTCCTTGCAGACCAGATGAACTAACTTCTGCCACCCTGCCTGGCACTTTATTCCATCCATGTCACAGCTCTGTCTGCAACACTGACAGCTCCAGCTCCCCCAGTCAGGTCCCTGGCTGAGGACATTGCCTCACATCTGGGCTGAACCACCCCAGCTGTGGCACCAGCCCAGCTCTGACCTGCCACAAGGAAACCTGGTACCAAGTGTCCACGACCCCCCATGTGCGCAAAGGTTTTGCTTCAGAGCACAGACATGACATGGCCAAAGACCGATGAATGTCTCTCTTGAGCTAGGAGTATGAAACCAGAATAAAATGCCTAAATTCCTTCAACTCAAGATATTCTTCCCACAGCTTGGAGAAGATAGATCTTTTGCTATAACATTCCTGGTTTCCTGTCTAATGATGGGGCAAGAAAAGTTGATTCTCATACCAATTTATGGTTTAATACAAAGAACACAATGATGGCAAGAAGCGTCTGTGCAGAGGAGAGAGAATCTACATCACTGATTACTTGAGGTTGTTTCAAAGGATGTTCCAGTGGAGCCCCAGGGACACCTGGAGGGAGCCCAGACAGAGAGGGGAAAGGCAATGTAGGTGGTTGGTTGCTACAGGCTTATTGAGAGACAAATCTTCACAGTTCTAACATGGTAAGTCTTTGGCTATAGCACAATGCAGCTGCATTTCCTGGAGGGATCTCCTGAAGCCGCTACATGACACAGTTTGCAGGATCTGTCAGGTCTGTCTCGCAGTATCTCTGTTGTAGAGAAGAACACACTCCAGAGCAGGGCTTCCCTGTTGCACTATTCGTGGGAAAGGGCATGATGGCACCTTCTGCTGAGGGTGACTGCAGGGGGAGCACCCAGGGGTGCCAAGGGCTGTCCTGCAGAGCAGGGTCCCTGCACCCCAGGACTGTGCCAGGGCAGGGACTCTGCCACCTGCCAGGGTCAGCGCTCAGCCTGGCCAGGGAGATCCCAACAACACTGAGGGGAGAAACTATGGGGGGAAGGAGCGACCCCTGGCAGGGAAGGATCCTTCTGCTGCTTGGGTACAGGTATTACTTTGAAGATAAGGAGGTTGCCTGAGTCTGTCCTTTCAGTTTCCTATTCCAAGACTGGAGGTGGGTGAGGGGGAGAGGGGCGTGTGTGAAAGGATAAATGCAAAAGGAGCTCTCAAGTTTTAACAAGTCTCTGAGACTCCTGAACTGCAACTTTGAGTGATCAGTACATCTGCCAGAAGGCTCATAACATCCCTTCACCACCCCTCTGCCTGTGGACAGCACCTGCATCACCTTTGCTGGACCCGTCAGCCTTAGTCTGACCTGTCCTGTTTTCCAACCTGCAAACGGGAAGATGCCCCCAGGCAGTGCCCTGTGAACAGGCAGGATCTGTAGGGCCAGGGGAAGGGCACAGAGGTTGGGATGGGGTCTGTGAGCACTGACAGGGAAGAGACATGGACAGGGAAACATCTCCCAGGGGGAGAATCTCCAGGCAGCAGGGAAATGATCAGAAATGAGAGGAAACTAAACCCAGAATTGTTATGGGAAGGAGAACAGAGAAAACTCCATACGATCCCCTGCAGTGCAGATCCCTCCTCTGAGCAGCCCCCTCACCTCCTCTCCCACCCAGCAAAGCCTCTGCCCTCAGGGCCGCAGGCTGCAAGGCATGAACCAGCTCGTCTGCAGCCAGAGCCCCAGTTCCTCTGCAGAGCACAGGGGCTGAGAGCAGCTGCCCGGCAATGTTGGTGTCGGGGAGGTGGCTGCACAGCTGGGGAAGGGTGACGCTGTCTGAGTGCCCAGCTGCCTCTGCTCTGGCCTCTCTCACACCCACCCTCACCGCATTTTCCTTCTTGCTCCACTGCTCTGGGTCACTGCTGTTGTGATCTTGTTCTTGCTGTCAGGCTCTCTGGGGATGGGAGTTTCAGCTGCAGAGCCACAGCCTGATCTTGTGGGTCCTTTCCTGCAGGTGTGTCCATGGGAACATGTGTCCCAGCTTTCCTCTGACCTGTGGAGCTGTGGGCAATGCAGTCTGTGGGGCTGGGGAATGAGCTGAGTCTCCCTGAATCAAATGCCATCATTAGGACAACTGGCTCTCTGCTTGAGGTTTCGTTCCAATCTGTGAGCTTCCCTCCAGGATGCAAACCTGTCCTACAACATCTGTGTATATCTGCAAACCCCTTGGAGAAGCACAGAGATGCTACTCTCAGCAGTGCCTGGTGGATTTTCAGGATAACATGGGAGTGTGATCAGCCTCCATCTCAGAAAGGTGCCAGCCCAGAGCAGCTGGAGGAGGACAGAGGGACAGACCAGCTGCCCTCACTCTGCACTGACCCACAGGCATCCTCTGGTCTCGCAGGACTCGTTCTGTTCTCCCTGAGTGCAGCAGAAATGCTGAGGGTTTCTGACACCCAAGAACTCTCCTCAGGGTGGGAAGGGGAGAAGGAGTTGTAGAAACACCAAACCTCTCAAACTCACTTTCTCAGGCCTGGGGGTATAGATGCTGACAGTCCCTTCTGCACCAGGAGTGATTCCAGCTGACAAAGCTGAACCCCAGGACTGGCCCCTGTCCCACCCAATCACACAGGGTCAGGATGACTACTCAAGAGCCCCTGGGCAGAGACCCTGCTCTTCATTGCACACTCATCAAGCACCGATGAGGGCTCCAGCCAGGACATTCTCCTGGAAAAAGAAAAGTGTCTCTTTGTGGGAGGGTCTGTGGGAAATGGCTTTGGTTTCTCCCAGAGAAGTCTCAGCTAAACCATCACTGTCTTTTCCTCCTTGCACAGGTCCTCATGCCCACAGGCAGCAAATGTCCAACAGCAGCTCCATCACCCAGTTCCTCCTCCTGCCGTTCGCAGACACATGGGAGCTGCAGCTCTTGCACTTCTGGATCTTCCTGGGCATCTACCTGGCTGCCCTCCTGGGCAACGGCCTCATCATCACCACCATAGCCTGTGAGCAGCACCTCCACACCCCCATGTACTTCTTACTGCTCAACCTCGCCCTCCTCAATCTGGGCTCAATCTCCACTGTTGTTCCCAAGTCCATGGCCAATTCCCTCTGAGACACCAGGGCCATTTCTTATATGGGATATGCTGCCCAAGTCTCTCTGTTTTTCTTCTTCATTTCAGCAGAGTATTGTCTCCTCACAGTCATGTCCTATTACCGCTACGTTGCCATCTGGAAACCCCTGCGCTACGGGGCCCTCCTGGGAAGCAGAGCTTGTGTCCACATGGCAGCAGCTGCCTGGGCCACTGGTTTTCTCAATGCTCTGCTGCACACGGCCAATACATTTTCACTGCCACTGTGCAAGGTCAATGCCCTGGACCAGTTCTTCTGTGAAATCCCCCAGATCCTCAAGCTCTCCTTCTCAGGCACCTACATCAGGGAACTTGGGCTTCTTGTGTTTAGTGGATCTTTAACTTTTATGTGTTTCATTTTCATTATGGTGTCCTATGTGTCTCCCTGGATGTCAGCACTGGCATATTTGCCCACCTGAAGCCCCCCTCCATCTCCTCCTCATCCACGGACCTGGTGGTGTCTGTTCTATGCTCGGTGGTGAATCCAGCAGTGAACCCCCTCATCTACAGCACGAGGAACCAGGAGCTCAAGGATGCTCTGTGGAAACTCATATCTTAGTGTTTTCTGGAGCAATAACCTGCCCATCTGGTTCTGCATAGGAGTTTTAAAGTAACTTATTATAGGCTCAGCCTGTCATCTGGATTTTCTGTTTTGGTGTGTTGTTTTTTTATTGTTATAACGTTTTCATCCCCTTTCCAATTCTCTGTCTGCTTTTCTTTTATAACCACTGGCTGTATAAATGAGGAGCCGTGCTCTCCTTTTGTTTAAATAAAATAAATGTTCTTATAGTGACTTGTTTTTCACTATATCCTTCCTGCAAGGCTATTTTGGAGCTGCAGGGGTAGTTCCTGTGTGCATGGGTAGAATGGAAAAGAGTCCAGCATGGCAGCCCTGCCAGGGAGGACGAGCGCTTGGTCTTCCAGAGATGTTCTGGTTCCACTCCCACACTCTCCTTCTCATCCCTTGTGTTGGTGCAAGGCCTGAGTGCTCTGGTAGCTTGGTCACCGTCCTGCTGTGTGTCAGTCCTGTGAGCGCAGGCAGGGACAGGCACTGGGCACTGCTGTGACAGAGCTGACCTCAGAACAACCTTTCCACAGAGAAAGGTGATCTCCTACGGGCAGGGCCTCAAGTTTTATGTCTTCTTCAAAGCTACTCCCAGGAACATGCCCAAGAAAGTAGCCCACAGATGAAACATAAGTGTAGAGATAAACAGTGTGTGTGTGCAGGATTGGGCACACAGCAGTGTCCTCTCACAGCCAGGCCTCCTGCCAGAGACCTGCAGGACCAGCAGAGCAGGGTCTGGGCTGTGCCCCTGTGCACTGGACACCCCATGGAAGGAGCCTCAGGTCAATCACCATGGACTGGCCCCCACAACCTCCATTTCCAACCCTGGCCTCTCATTCACAGAGGCTGTTCTTCCCTCCATGGATGGACACTGAATGAGTAGTTCAGCTGTCTGAGTTTGTATTGTACAGATGAGATGTGAGCATGCACATCATGTATGTGAGGTGACACGAACCCAAGTGAGCACAAACACCATCAACTGTTCATTGGGGTTCCATGAAGGCCTGTGGCAAAGACAAGGTCTTGAGGTCACTTCATGTTGGAAGAAACATCCCATTGTTAACTGCCTGCATGCAGTACTGGGATGTGATTCGTTCAGCCACGGTCCTTGTGTCCATTCTTTCTGCCATGGGACATCTCAGATGAATGCAGAGCAGGTGACACAGCGCAGGGCTGAGGTGCCTCCCGTCCCTTGGGAGTGGCGACAGGAAGCCAGAGGGACACTGTGACTCCTGCCTCTGTGTGTAAAAGGGACAGACTCTGTCTCTGAGCATCCCTGGGTGCACAAGGAGTCCATGAGGCCAGCTCATATGTGGACACCTGACAGAACCTGACATTTCTGTGTGTGACTCCAGGAACAAACCCCACTGGATCAGTGAGATTCATCTCAGCTGCCTTAGACAGGATCACTGCAATTGCTCCAGTCTGCTACATCACCCTTGCCCGTGATTCTGGATTGTGCTATCAAAAGTGCCATAGAAATCAGAATGGTTCTGGGATCCTTAGAAATCATAGACCTCAAACCGGTCCTCAAGAAGAGCAGGAATAGGAACTGGGAGAATAACAGGCTGGCCACCCTACCTCCCTCCCTGGGAAGGGGATGGGACACGTTCTCCTGCAGCCATTTCCAGGAATGTGAA
Organism: Patagioenas fasciata; assembly: GCF_037038585.1. Taxonomy (NCBI): domain Eukaryota; kingdom Metazoa; phylum Chordata; class Aves; order Columbiformes; family Columbidae; genus Patagioenas; species Patagioenas fasciata. The sequence goes on from NC_092559.1 coordinate 63,299,361, forward strand.
GGGCAAGGAAGGGATTGCTGAAACCAAGTGGACAGGGGAAAGAAAGGCATGTTGTGTACAGGGTGTTTGCAAGGCCTCAGACATGGTCTCCTTCTGGCCAGAGTGGTGCTGATGGGGCTCAAGAAGTGGATGGTGGGTGGGAAGTTGCATGAACCATCAAGCCCAAATATCATCAGTGGTACAAAGTCCTCCGTGCAGCCAGTTACTGGTGTCATCTCTCAGTGACCACAAGGAGGGTGATGGCTGGGTACGACGTCATGTGGTCACTTGTGTCTCAGGAACTCATAGTCCAGTAGGAAGCCCATGGCTGTGCAGGAGACTGTGAGGTCACTTCTGCCTCTGCAGGGGATAGGTCAACAGCAGGAACATGGCCGGGAAAGGACTGTGAGGTCACACATACGAGATGAGCAATCGGGCCCAATCAGCATGGCTTTATGAAAGGCAGGTCCTGCTTGACCAATCTGATCTTCTATGACAAGGTGACCGGCTGAGCAGATGAGGGAGAGTCTGTTGTGGGGGAGTGAATCCACCACACAGGCTGTGGATGTTGTGTCCTTAGACTTCAGTAAAGCCTTTGACACCGTATCCCACAGCATCTCCTGGAGAAGCTGCAGCTCATGGCCTGGATGGTGTATCTGCGATAGGTAAAGAACTGGCTGGAAGGCACTTTAAAGCCACTGGTCCCCTTCCTGTTCACATGGGCATCCCATGAATGCATCACAGCTCTCTACCCCAGTGTAGAGAGGCACAAGGCCTTCTCCACCTGGACCTCCTACCAATGCCACTCCACAACCTCACTGGGCAGTCTGTTCTGTTACTTCAAAACCCTTTCCCTGAAGAATTTTTTCCTCATATCCAATCTAAACCTCCGTGTGTGCAACTTGAGGCCATTTCCTCTTGTCCTATCACTTGCTACTTGGGAGAAGAGACCAACACCCACTATGATAAAACCTCCTTTCAGGTAGTTGTAGAAAGAGACAAGGTCTTCCCTCAGCCTACTTTTCTCAAGACTAAACAGCCCCAGCTCCCTCAACCGCTCCTCATAAGACTGGTGCTCCAGACCCTTCACCAGCCTTGTCACCCTCCTCTGAACTCTCTCCAGCACCTCAATGTCTTCCTTGCCATGAGGGGTCTAAAACTGACCCCAGGATTCAAGGTGCAGCCTCACCAGTGCTGAGTACAAAGGGATGATCACTTCTCTAGTCCTGCTAAAGTTCTGATTGAATCAAGGCTTGAACACCTTGGTGTGACCCAGTTTGTGACGGGTTGGACTGCAGGCTTCTGAGGTCCCTTCAACCTCAGTTCTCTTATGATCCCATTGTGATGTTGGGCTCTGTTTCTAACTGGAGCAGAGCAGACGATTATGGGGCATGAATCCACCTGTGCTGTAGGTGACCATCTAAACCAACATCTCAGTCAGTGAACCAGCCAACACCTCAGTGTGACTCGCTCTGGGCATAGTGTGAGGAGTCCTGGGCATGGAAGGTTTAGAGGGCATGGGGCGCTATACAAGACACAAAATGATCTTGGCTTAATGCTTGTAGGCCCATCAGATGTCAGTTAATGTCAATGAATATTAAAATAAGAACTGAAGACAAAGATCCAAAGCAAAGGATGGTGTCAACATACTTTCAATTAATTAATTAATTAATTAGCTAACTAATCTATTCAATTATTTATTTATTTATTTAAAAGTCTTTGTAGGGGAGTTTCTTTTATTTGAAAAGGAAAGAGTTTTCCAGAACTGGGCATGGATTTAGGGACACAAACACCTGGTGCCAGTGTAGATCCCCCGGGAACCCCTGCCCAGGCTCCACCTGCATTGCAAGGTGCTCTGGTCTCCCCAGGTCCTGTGTGACAGATGCCAATCCCAGGCCAGCACCTCAGGTACACTGGGGCCCCTAAAATGCCACTGGCTGTTTATGGTGAGACAGCTGATTACTGATGTCTGCCTGGAAAGGTGCACTTTATAGTTTTTGTTTTGTTTGTGGTTTGTTTTGTTTGTGTGGGTTTGGTTGTGATTTGGTTTTCTTAACATATGAATTAAAAAAAATAAAAGGCCAAAAAGTGAACTACTGGGAAGTGTACTAAGGGTAGGAGAAGTAGTATTGGTCTCCCCCTGTACTTCTATTACCAACACTCTATTATTTCATCTCCCTCGTCATTCAGGAGTTCCCACCTCTCCTGATTAAATGTCCCTGTCAAAGGACAACTTTCCAGCAGACTGTCTGGACGTTTGCCTTCCCAGTGCTCTCAGGTTTCTCCTCCACTTGCTCTTTGGTCATTCAGTGGCCTCTCAACTGTCTGGTTTCTGCTTTGAGCTTCAGAGAGTTACAAACTTGCCCCATTCTTCAGAGCTCTAATTAACATGGCACTCAACACATTAATTGTGTTTATTTCTATCTATCCTTTCCTATCTCTCTGTCTAAAACAGTTCTTGTGTGGATGTCCCTTGTGGATGGTGGACCTCATTAGATCCAGCTTACACACACAGTTGAGGCAAGTGTTTTAGTGTTTATTAAACTGTGTAGTGTTTACACAGGAGAGCAGGTGGAGCTGGTGCACAGGAGCTGCAGCATCTCCTGCAGAGCTCAGTGGAGAAGTCTGATGTGAGGAAAAGTGATGCAAGTCTCTGGTGGCCAATGAGGGAACCGGCAGACTGGGTGTGGGAGGTGAGGAGCGAGGTTTTCCATACAGTGTCTGATCTCCAGGGACTGTTCTCCTGCCTGTCCAGATGTCTTCAGGAGACCCTCGGGATCAATGTCCATTGTAGAATGCTGCTGTCACTTCTATACACTGAAAAATGACAGAAAACACCCTTGAAAGAAAAAAACCCTCCTTTATGAAATCTTCTTTGAAATCTTCATCAGCAAGTGTCCCATTGAAACCTCTCCAGTTAGTTCTGCAAGTCTTGAAGATTTGAAGAAAATTAGGGAAAGAAACATCACTCGTTAGGGCTTTCTGTGTTTTAATGAGCCCCATGGCATATTTGGTGCTGAGTCCATGAATCTCAGATACCAAGGACAGACTGAAGAATCTGCTCAAGATGTCCAAGTCAGAAGCAAACTTCAAAGTACCTTGAAGCATTAATGGGCCCCACTGAGGGCTGTTACTGACAAAACCTCCCCAGGGACTCGTTAGAGCAGATAATTGGAGGCTGTGATTGCATCAGGCAAAGGCAGAGTGCAGTAGCTCTGATGCTGAGAAAACCCTTGGTTTGTCTGATGAAGGACAATGGCCAAGCCTTGAGCCCCTGCCCCTGAGAAGGGAGATCTTGTCCCTCACGTGTGTCTCAGGGCTCTTCCTGGGGATGTGGGGAGTGTGATGCCCAGTGAAGGACAATGGTGTGACACTCCCTGGGGGGTGCAAGGAGGGAATGGGGTGCCATGCCCATGACAACCATGTGTCTCCTTTTAGGCCTTGGTGGCAGGGGACATCAGCCACAGACAAGGGGATAAAGACCTTGGGTCTTTCAGGGACATTGAACCTCACCCTTGGCCATCTCCACCACAGTCCATCCTACACTGTCCCAGGCCTGTGGCTGTTTCCCCACAAGCTGCAGACACTCCATGCGCTTCCCCACCTTGTTCTCACCCCAGTGTGTCCCCACCTGTGCTGCTGTCTCTCCATCCTCACCAGCTGTTCCTGGAAACACAAAGCCATGGCTGATCCAGGGTCCCTCTGAATGACCACGGCACTGTGCTCAGAATGACATTTCTTTATCCTGAGCTCCACTCTGGACCTCCAGAGCTGCAGTTTCTGATGGTTTTCCTTTCTCATGCTGTTCCCTCTACCAAAAATAGTAAAATAAAATAAAATAAAAGGCGTCATCTTGGAAAGTGATTTTCTAGTTTTCTGAAGCTACTACTACTCTTTCTTGTCATGGTTTTACTACAGCCACCAACTAAGACCTTGATAGCTGCTCACATCCTGCTCCCAGTCCCCAAGTGGGAGAAGGGAGAGAACTGAAAGGGAAGGGAGAAACTTGTGGGTTTAGAAAAAATATAATAAGACAACGAAAATAATACACTGCTACTAATAATATAATTATACTAAAATACACATAAAGTAAAATATATGATACTCAGTGCAATCCCCCACATAACTCCAGTTGTGCTGAACAGGCAGCCCAAAAGAAGAGAGCACCCTGGTCCTGAACAGCTGATCCCAGCAAGAGAAAGTACAAGTGCAAAAGGCAGAGAGGCCCAAGGACCAACTGAAAATCAGCAAAACATCATAAAACTGAACTAACACTGAACTCCCAATAGAATGGAACTTCCGAACAGAGCTAACCAAATTAACCGGAAAACCAAAACTAACTGACTGGAAAAGGCATCTCCAGCTTTATAGCGAGCATGACGCTAATGGTAGAGAATAGCTCGTTGATTGACCTGGATGTCAATCAAGGTTCTGTCCTGTCTGTGCCCCCCTCCTACCAATTTGCACCTGCAGCTGGACTCCAGAGAAGTCCTTGGTTTCACTGACAATAGTCCAGGTAAATTAAATAGAAATAGATAAATTAAATTAAGAAAATATACTCAGTGCAATCCCTCGTGTAACTCCAGTCACACGGAACAGCCAGTCTTGCAGAAGGGAGCACCTTGGTCCTGAACAGCCGATCCCAGCAAGAGAGAGCAAAAGGGCAACAGGCAGAAAGGCCCAAAGGCCAACTGCAAAATGGCAGAACGGCAGAAGACCGAACTAACATCAAACTCCTGACAGAATGAAACTTCTGAATGGAACTAACCAAACTAGCTGGAAAACCCAAAGTAACGGATGTAACAAGCCCTAAATAGGCTCCAGCTTTATACTGAGCATGACGCTAATCATAGGGAATATTTCATAGATCAGTCTGCATGTCAATCCAGGCGCTGTCCTGTGTCCCTTCCTGCCAATCTGCATCTGCCGCTGGATGGCCAAAGAAGTCCTTGGTTTCCCTGACAACAGCCAAGATATCAGTGAGTTCTGACATTCCTTTCATACCAAATGGCAAACACTGTAAAGCTGCTAAAAGAAAACAATTAACTCTATCCCAGGGAAGGAACAGCATTATCTCATTATTCTCGTAGTCAATCTAAACAAAAGACCGTACTGGATATGAAGGAGAGAGATTCAAAATGCATGAGGAAAATTAACTCAGTTTTAGGAAAAACAGCACGTTTCCTCAGCCTCCCCTTCACCAGGCTAAAGAAGTTTGGGTCTCTCGACATCTCCACACATGACCCAGACTTTCTCTGACCACACGGCAGCTCCTCCCCGTTCCTCCAGAATGGGGAACCTCACACTGGGACATACCGCTCCAGATGTGACCACACCAGCGCTGAGTCAAGATGGACAATAACTGCCCTTGTCTGGGTGGTCACGCTCCTCCCAGTGCAGCCCAATGTGCTCATGGGCATATTCCTGTTTAGCACCACTGAGAACTGGTTGAACATCCAGGCTCAGAGGGTTGTGACCAGTGGCACAAAACCCAGCAGGAGGTACCATGAAGAGCACTGAAGGACACCATATCCCTATCCAACATCTCCTCCCCACAGGTGTCTCTTGGGTCCCTGGAACCAAGGGGGAGAGCACTGCCTGTATGGGGCGGAGGAGATGGGGTCTGGAATGAGGGTCCTGGGGCAGTTTCTCCTGGTTGTTCATGTAGCAACAAGCTGGGCTGGATATTTGGAGAGAGGAAGTCTTCCTAAGGGTCTCCAATGAGCATGGGGATGGTCTACGGTTTCCTGCATGCTTCCTTCTCTGGTGGAGATCACAGAAGCTGCCAGCCCTTTAGAGGACCCAGGACAGGCCTTGTCCTTCCTCTGGTCACAGCTTGACCCCAGTTGTCCAGCTCGACCCCAACTCGGGAGCCTTGTCTAGGGGTGACTTTTGGGGTAAGATTGACAAGAGGGGTGCATAAGTTTGTCTTAAGGACATGTGATGAGCAGCAGGACTGAAGTACCAGGGCCCCAACCTGGCACTGATGCTCTACAGAGCAGGTTGGCTGCAGAACCATGGGGTGACTGCACACTGGTTGTGCTGCTCAGTGAGGGACACAGATGCAACTGGATGGGCTGCACTGTCACTGAGTTCTTTCCTGGGGGTCTAAAGCTCTGAAACGGGTCCAGAGCATTTCTTGGGACTCATTGGGTTTTCCACTCATTTTGATTCAGCAATCCCTTCCTTGTCCTTCATGTTCCCAGAAACTGGTGCAGGAAGACACAGCCTATCACCTTCCCAGGGACAGAGGTAGGCTGACCAGCCCGTAATTCTTCAAATCCTCCTTCAGGCCCTTCTTGAAGATGGGTTTGACATCTTCCTTTCCTGAGGACCTCAGAACTTCTCTGATTCTGCTGTCACTCTTGAAAGCACAATCTGGAATCATGGGCAAGGGTGATGTAGCAGACAGGAGCACTTGCAATGAGCCTGTCCCAGCAGATGAGATGAATCTCATTGATCCAGTGAGGTTTGTTCCTGGAGTCACACACAGAAATGCCAGAGTTCCATCTGAGCTGGTCTCAGGACTCCTTATGCACCCAGGGATGCTCAGAGACAGAGTCTGTCCCTTTTACACACAGAGGCAGGAGTCACAGTGTCCCTCTGACCTTCTGTTGCCACTCCCAAGGGACAGGAGGCACCTCAGCCCTGTGGTGTGTCACCCTGCTCTTCACTCATCTGAGATGCCCCACATCATGAGGAATGGACACGGGGACCTCAGTTCAAGGAAGAACAACCCAGTGCTGCATTCACATGATTTCCTATGGGATGTCACTTCCAACATGAAGTGACCTCAAGACCTTGTGTGGGCCACAGGCCTTCATGGAACCCCAAGGAATAGTTGATGGTGTTTGTGCTCACGTTCATCTCACCTCACATACATGATGTGCATGCTCACATCTCATCTGTACAAAGCAAACACAGACTGCTGAACTACTCATTCAGTGTCCATCCATGGAGGGAAGAACAGCCTCTGTGAGCTGGGGAGAAAGGCCAGGGTTGGAAATGGTGGTTGTGAGGGGTCAGTCTATGATGATTGACCTGAGGCTCCTTCTGAAGGGGTGTCCAGTGCACAGGGGCACAGCCCAAACCCTGCTCTGCTGGTCCTGCAGGTCTCTGGCAGGAGACCTGGCTGTGAGAGGACACTGCTGTGTTCCAACCCTGCACACACACACTGTTTATCTCTACACTGCTGTTTCATCTGTGGGCAACATTCTTGTTCATGTTCTTGAGAGAAACTTGAAGAAGACCTAAGCCTTCCGGCACTGCCCTAGGAAGATCGCTTTTCTTCATAGAAGTACTGTTCTGAGGCCAGTTCTGTCACACCAGTGCCCATTGCCTGTCCCTGCCTGCGCTCACAGGACTGACACACGGCAGGATGGTGACCAAGCTGCCAGAGCACTCAGGTCTTGCACCAACACAGGGATGAGAAGGAGAGTGTGGGAGTGGAATGAGAACAGCTCTGGAAGATCAAGCGCTGGTGCTGCCTGGAAGTGCTGCCATGCTGGACTCTTTTCCCTCCTCCCATGCACAGGAACTCTCCCTGCAGCTCCAAAAATGCTTTGGAGGAAGGAGCTCAGGAAAACCAAAGAACTTGCTACATAGCCCTTTATTTTGTTTAAACACACAGAGACAACAGCTCCACATTTACATAGCTAGTAGGTCAGAAATTAAAAGCAGACTGTGAATTAGGAAAGGGATAATAACATTATCACAATTAAATAACAGCAACACCACCAAAAAAAAAAAAAGACAGACTGACCCTCCGATGTGTTACATTATAAATGCAATGCAGAAGAAAACAAGTAGTTTTTTGCTTCAGAAAAACATCCAGTTATCAGTTTGCAAATTGCATCCTTAAGCTGCTGGTTCCTCATGCTGTAGATGAGGGGGTTCAGTGCTGGAGGAACCACAGAACACAGAACTGCCAGAACCAGATCAAGTGATGGGAAGGATGAGATGGAGGCAGGTTTCACATGAGCAGATGCACCAGTGCTGATAAACAGAGAGACCACAGCCAGGTGAGGGAGGCAGGTGGAAAAGGCTTTGTGCCGTCCCTGCTCAGAGGGGATCCTCAGCACGGCCCTGAAGATCTGCACGTAGGACATTACGATGAAAATGAAACACACAAAAGCTAAGCAGGCACAAAAACCAAGAAGCCCAAGTTCCCTGAGGGAGGAGTTTGAGCAGGAGAGCTTGAGGATCTGGGGGATTTCACAGAAGAACTGGTCCAGGGCATTGCCCTTGCACAGTGGCAGTGAAAATGTATTGGCCATGTGCAGCAGAGCATTGAAAGATCCAGTGGCCCAGGCAGCTGCTGCCATGTGGACACAAGCTCTGCTGCCCAGGAGGGTCCCGTAGTGCAGGGATTTGCAGATGGCAACGCAGCAGTCGTAGGACATGATGGTGAGAAAAGAATACTCTGCTGTAGCACAGAAAAAGAAAAAAAAGATCTATGCAGCACATCCTGTATAGGAGATGGCCCTGGTGTCCCAGAGGGAATTGACCATGGACTTGGGAACAACAGTGGAGATGGAGCCCAGGTCGAGGAGGGAGAGGTTGAGCAGGAAGAAGTACATGGGGGTGTGGAGGTGCTGCTCACAGGCTATGGTGGTGATGATGAGGCCGTTGCCCAGGAGGGCAGCCAGGTAGATGCCCAGGAAGATCCAGAAGTGCAAGAGCTGCAGCTCCCATGTGTCTGCGAACGGCAGGAGGAGGAACTGGGTGATGGAGCTGCTGTTGGACATTTGCTTTGCCTGAGCACGAGGCGCTGTCATGGGAAAAAAAAAGACAGTGAGAAGACAGGGAAGAGTTCTTCGACTCCTTATGCACCCAGGGATGCTCAGAGACAGAGTCTGTCCCTTTTACACACAGAGGCAGGAGTCACAGTGTCCCTCTGGCTTCCTGTCGCCACTCCCAAGGGACGGGAGGCACCTCAGCCCTGCGCTGTGTCACCTGCTCTGCATTCATCTGAGATGTCCCATGGCAGAAAGAATGGACACAAGGACCGTGGCTGAACGAATCACATCCCAGTACTGCATGCAGGCAGTTAACAATGGGATGTTTCTTCCAACATGAAGTGACCTCAAGACCTTGTCTTTGCCACAGGCCTTCATGGAACCCCAATGAACAGTTGATGGTGTTTGTGCTCACTTGGGTTCGTGTCACCTCACATACATGATGTGCATGCTCACATCTCATCTGTACAATACAAACTCAGACAGCTGAACTACTCATTCAGTGTCCATCCATGGAGGGAAGAACAGCCTCTGTGAATGAGAGGCCAGGGTTGGAAATGGAGGTTGTGGGGGCCAGTCCATGGTGATTGACCTGAGGCTCCTTCCATGGGGTGTCCAGTGCACAGGGGCACAGCCCAGACCCTGCTCTGCTGGTCCTGCAGGTCTCTGGCAGGAGGCCTGGCTGTGAGAGGACACTGCTGTGTGCCCAATCCTGCACACACACACTGTTTATCTCTACACTTATGTTTCATCTGTGGGCTACTTTCTTGGGCATGTTCCTGGGAGTAGCTTTGAAGAAGACATAAAACTTGAGGCCCTGCCCGTAGGAGATCACCTTTCTCTGTGGAAAGGTTGTTCTGAGGTCAGCTCTGTCACAGCAGTGCCCAGTGCCTGTCCCTGCCTGCGCTCACAGGACTGACACACAGCAGGACGGTGACCAAGCTACCAGAGCACTCAGGCCTTGCACCAACACAAGGGATGAGAAGGAGAGTGTGGGAGTGGAACCAGAACATCTCTGGAAGACCAAGCGCTCGTCCTCCCTGGCAGGGCTGCCATGCTGGACTCTTTTCCATTCTACCCATGCACACAGGAACTACCCCTGCAGCTCCAAAATAGCCTTGCAGGAAGGATATAGTGAAAAACAAGTCACTATAAGAACATTTATTTTATTTAAACAAAAGGAGAGCACGGCTCCTCATTTATACAGCCAGTGGTTATAAAAGAAAAGCAGACAGAGAATTGGAAAGGGGATGAAAACGTTATAACAATAAAAAAACAACACACCAAAACAGAAAATCCAGATGACAGGCTGAGCCTATAATAAGTTACTTTAAAACTCCTATGCAGAACCAGATGGGCAGGTTATTGCTCCAGAAAACACTAAGATATGAGTTTCCACAGAGCATCCTTGAGCTCCTGGTTCCTCGTGCTGTAGATGAGGGGGTTCACTGCTGGATTCACCACCGAGCATAGAACAGACACCACCAGGTCCGTGGATGAGGAGGAGATGGAGGGGGGCTTCAGGTGGGCAAATATGCCAGTGCTGACATCCAGGGAGACACATAGGACACCATAATGAAAATGAAACACATAAAAGTTAAAGATCCACTAAACACAAGAAGCCCAAGTTCCCTGATGTAGGTGCCTGAGAAGGAGAGCTTGAGGATCTGGGGGATTTCACAGAAGAACTGGTCCAGGGCATTGACCTTGCACAGTGGCAGTGAAAATGTATTGGCCGTGTGCAGCAGAGCATTGAGAAAACCAGTGGCCCAGGCAGCTGCTGCCATGTGGACACAAGCTCTGCTTCCCAGGAGGGCCCCGTAGCGCAGGGGTTTCCAGATGGCAACGTAGCGGTAATAGGACATGACTGTGAGGAGACAATACTCTGCTGAAATGAAGAAGAAAAACAGAGAGACTTGGGCAGCATATCCCATATAAGAAATGGCCCTGGTGTCTCAGAGGGAATTGGCCATGGACTTGGGAACAACAGTGGAGATTGAGCCCAGATTGAGGAGGGCGAGGTTGAGCAGTAAGAAGTACATGGGGGTGTGGAGGTGCTGCTCACAGGCTATGGTGGTGATGATGAGGCCGTTGCCCAGGAGGGCAGCCAGGTAGATGCCCAGGAAGATCCAGAAGTGCAAGAGCTGCAGCTCCCATGTGTCTGCGAACGGCAGGAGGAGGAACTGGGTGATGGAGCTGCTGTTGGACATTTGCTGCCTGTGGGCATGAGGACCTGTGCAAGGAGGAAAAGACAGTGATGGTTTAGCTGAGACTTCTCTGGGAGAAACCAAAGCCATTTCCCACAGACCCTCCCACAAAGAGACACTTTTCTTTTTCCAGGAGAATGTCCTGGCTGGAGCCCTCATCGGTGCTTGATGAGTGTGCAATGAAGAGCAGGGTCTCTGCCCAGGGGCTCTTGAGTAGTCATCCTGACCCTGTGTGATTGGGTGGGACAGGGGCCAGTCCTGGGGTTCAGCTTTGTCAGCTGGAATCACTCCTGGTGCAGAAGGGACTGTCAGCATCTATACCCCCAGGCCTGAGAAAGTGAGTTTGAGAGGTTTGGTGTTTCTACAACTCCTTCTCCCCTTCCCACCCTGAGGAGAGTTCTTGGGTGTCAGAAACCCTCAGCATTTCTGCTGCACTCAGGGAGAACAGAACGAGTCCTGCGAGACCAGAGGATGCCTGTGGGTCAGTGCAGAGTGAGGGCAGCTGGTCTGTCCCTCTGTCCTCCTCCAGCTGCTCTGGGCTGGCACCTTTCTGAGATGGAGGCTGATCACACTCCCATGTTATCCTGAAAATCCACCAGGCACTGCTGAGAGTAGCATCTCTGTGCTTCTCCAAGGGGTTTGCAGATATACACAGATGTTGTAGGACAGGTTTGCATCCTGGAGGGAAGCTCACAGATTGGAACGAAACCTCAAGCAGAGAGCCAGTTGTCCTAATGATGGCATTTGATTCAGGGAGACTCAGCTCATTCCCCAGCCCCACAGACTGCATTGCCCACAGCTCCACAGGTCAGAGGAAAGCTGGGACACATGTTCCCATGGACACACCTGCAGGAAAGGACCCACAAGATCAGGCTGTGGCTCTGCAGCTGAAACTCCCATCCCCAGAGAGCCTGACAGCAAGAACAAGATCACAACAGCAGTGACCCAGAGCAGTGGAGCAAGAAGGAAAATGCGGTGAGGGTGGGTGTGAGAGAGGCCAGAGCAGAGGCAGCTGGGCACTCAGACAGCGTCACCCTTCCCCAGCTGTGCAGCCACCTCCCCGACACCAACATTGCCGGGCAGCTGCTCTCAGCCCCTGTGCTCTGCAGAGGAACTGGGGCTCTGGCTGCAGACGAGCTGGTTCATGCCTTGCAGCCTGCGGCCCTGAGGGCAGAGGCTTTGCTGGGTGGGAGAGGAGGTGAGGGGGCTGCTCAGAGGAGGGATCTGCACTGCAGGGGATCGTATGGAGTTTTCTCTGTTCTCCTTCCCATAACAATTCTGGGTTTAGTTTCCTCTCATTTCTGATCATTTCCCTGCTGCCTGGAGATTCTCCCCCTGGGAGATGTTTCCCTGTCCATGTCTCTTCCCTGTCAGTGCTCACAGACCCCATCCCAACCTCTGTGCCCTTCCCCTGGCCCTACAGATCCTGCCTGTTCACAGGGCACTGCCTGGGGGCATCTTCCCGTTTGCAGGTTGGAAAACAGGACAGGTCAGACTAAGGCTGACGGGTCCAGCAAAGGTGATGCAGGTGCTGTCCACAGGCAGAGGGGTGGTGAAGGGATGTTATGAGCCTTCTGGCAGATGTACTGATCACTCAAAGTTGCAGTTCAGGAGTCTCAGAGACTTGTTAAAACTTGAGAGCTCCTTTTGCATTTATCCTTTCACACACGCCCCTCTCCCCCTCACCCACCTCCAGTCTTGGAATAGGAAACTGAAAGGACAGACTCAGGCAACCTCCTTATCTTCAAAGTAATACCTGTACCCAAGCAGCAGAAGGATCCTTCCCTGCCAGGGGTCGCTCCTTCCCCCCATAGTTTCTCCCCTCAGTGTTGTTGGGATCTCCCTGGCCAGGCTGAGCGCTGACCCTGGCAGGTGGCAGAGTCCCTGCCCTGGCACAGTCCTGGGGTGCAGGGACCCTGCTCTGCAGGACAGCCCTTGGCACCCCTGGGTGCTCCCCCTGCAGTCACCCTCAGCAGAAGGTGCCATCATGCCCTTTCCCACGAATAGTGCAACAGGGAAGCCCTGCTCTGGAGTGTGTTCTTCTCTACAACAGAGATACTGCGAGACAGACCTGACAGATCCTGCAAACTGTGTCATGTAGCGGCTTCAGGAGATCCCTCCAGGAAATGCAGCTGCATTGTGCTATAGCCAAAGACTTACCATGTTAGAACTGTGAAGATTTGTCTCTCAATAAGCCTGTAGCAACCAACCACCTACATTGCCTTTCCCCTCTCTGTCTGGGCTCCCTCCAGGTGTCCCTGGGGCTCCACTGGAACATCCTTTGAAACAACCTCAAGTAATCAGTGATGTAGATTCTCTCTCCTCTGCACAGACGCTTCTTGCCATCATTGTGTTCTTTGTATTAAACCATAAATTGGTATGAGAATCAACTTTTCTTGCCCCATCATTAGACAGGAAACCAGGAATGTTATAGCAAAAGATCTATCTTCTCCAAGCTGTGGGAAGAATATCTTGAGTTGAAGGAATTTAGGCATTTTATTCTGGTTTCATACTCCTAGCTCAAGAGAGACATTCATCGGTCTTTGGCCATGTCATGTCTGTGCTCTGAAGCAAAACCTTTGCGCACATGGGGGGTCGTGGACACTTGGTACCAGGTTTCCTTGTGGCAGGTCAGAGCTGGGCTGGTGCCACAGCTGGGGTGGTTCAGCCCAGATGTGAGGCAATGTCCTCAGCCAGGGACCTGACTGGGGGAGCTGGAGCTGTCAGTGTTGCAGACAGAGCTGTGACATGGATGGAATAAAGTGCCAGGCAGGGTGGCAGAAGTTAGTTCATCTGGTCTGCAAGGACAGCAGCCTCCAAGCACAGCAACAGTCCAGATCAAAACTCACTCTAGACCTGTAAGGCAATTCAAGGGCCCATAATGAGTTGTTGCTGCTTCAGGAACAGTTAAAGGAGAAACAAAGACACCATGTGGCCACTGATGAATTTAATAAGGGGAAGAACTTCTGTGTCTCTTGTCCTCCATCTTCACCAGCAAGGTCTCCCAGGCCTCTGTGACTTGAGACAGGTATCTGGAGGAGAACAACCAGTAGTGGATGGGGATCAAGTCAGGGGTCACTGGAACTAGCACAACCCTTCCCAGTCTATGGGACAGGAGGGGCAGCATCCCAGGAGCTGAGACAGCAGGACGATGTCACAGTGAGGCCACTCTCCACCATCTTTGAAAGCTCATGGAGACTGGGGGGACTCCCTGACCACTGGCAGCTCTCACACATTGTGTGCACTTTTCAAAATGGCCAATGGATGAGCAGGGGAACTAAGGGCTGTGCCCCAGAGCATGTCCACTGGGACCCCATTTCTGGGTGTCTGAAAGAGAAGGTGACAGGGTTTACCCAGGACAGGTTGTGCCTGTCCATCCTCTTCGCTTTCTCTGAGGAAAGAACAGGCTTGCTGGATGTGGGGAGAACAATGATGGTCTTTTACCTGAAAGTCAGCAAGGAATCCTGCATCATTCCCTTGAATATTCTTGTATCCAAGGCAGAATAAAGCCCTGAGAAATCTGGTCTGACCCTGCTTTGAGCAGGAGGTTGATCAAGACACCTCCTGAGGTCCCTTTGAGCCTGAATGATGCTGTCCTTTCATCCCCTTCATGTTTTCAAATTAGAGAAAGCTGTCATGTTCTCTCTGACCACAGGAATAATTCACATGAAGTGTAGGGCTGCTTTAAAGGTATCCCTTAACAGTCCTGACCACAACTTTTGCATCCCTTTTCATTTGCCCCAACCCAGGGTCTTTTTTGCTGTCCTAATACCCATCCTATGAATCCTTTCAGAGCAGGTTGCTCAACAGGTGTCAGCATCCATGTACAGAGTCTGCACATCAGCCAGGCAGCAAATCCACCGTTACAGAAATGGAGACGAGGCTCTTGACCAGCTCCTTGAACCCAGATATCAGCATGACATGTCTGCTGAGATTCAAGGGAACACCTGAATTCTAAGTGCAGAGCATGTGAGTCCTGGTTGGGTATCCTGGCTTGTCTCCTGACCCATGTGGTGCTTCAGGCTGAGAGAGAATCAAAACCAGCCATTTGACTGGGGTAGTTCCATTTTACATGCTGTCATGCTAGGCAGATGAAGGGAGCTCAGAACTCCAGACTCTGCTGCACAGTTGGGATTTCAGAGACTGGAAATGCAGGTAACAGTGTTGTGTCAGTGCACACCACATAAACATTCTGTCTTCCTCTGTGCCTTTGTACCAAAGCTCAGCCTGCTCAGATTTTGAAAGGATTGCTTCAAACCCCTGTGACCCAAATCTCTACAACTGTCTCTCCTCAACAGTCTTTTACCCCAGGAAGGGGAAAACTCCCAATGCAGACACCAAACCAGTGCCCAACCTGCCTGGAGAGCCAGGACAGTTGTGCCACACAACAGTAGCCTCTGAGGGAAGCTGGAGGTGATGGAATTGAAATGGTTTCAACCCAAATCATAGAAGCAGAGAATCAGAGAACCATTTAGGCTGGAAAAGACCCTTGAGAACATGGAGTCCAACCGTAAATCAAACACTGCCAAGTCCACCACTAAACCATGTCCCAAAACGCCACATCTCCACGTCTTTTAAATACCTCCAGCAATGGAAGCTCCAATCCTGAGCTGGCAGGACACCATTGGGTGCAGGTGGACATAAGATACTTGCCATGACTGTGAGTTCAGCCCTCGCTGGCAGAATGTCTCACACCCCTCACTGAGGAGGGCAGGGGGTTGGGAGATGGGAGCACATTTCAGTTTCCAGATCCCAGGACAGAGCCCAAACCATCCTGCCCTTGAACTCTGGCATCCCATTTCCTGAGATGCAAAGCTGGTGAGCCTTCTGTGGATAATCATGTTAAAAGGCATAAATAATCCTTCAGGTGTTTCTGTAATTTCTCTAAGAGTGTACTATCAAAACAAAACAAAACAAAATTAGGAAAAGGGCTGATCTGCCTAAATATAAATATCTCAAACATTTCACTCTGCATCTGTAGTAGCCCCACTGGCAGTGCCAATCAAATAGGTATTTGCAGCATAAGACACAATACCCCATCCATTAGTACATATCTAAGTGGTTCAGATAAAGGGTGGTCTGGCAAACGTCACCCTTTGTGTCCCCAGGTGCATGGACACTGCTCATGTGCCTCTGCAAAGAGTGGCAGAAGCTGTATCCCCTTCTCGGGACAGACTCCTTCCAGGAGAGACACAGACACGGGGGTAACTCATCAGGTCTTTACGGCATTTCACTCGGCATCAGTTTTGACATATTGGGTGTTTTCCTGTGACTACCCGTTCTGCACAAATGACCATACAAAGACAAGTATTTAGTAAGACATGGTCATAAAGGGGCTGTTATGGACAAGAAAGCTCACCATGAACTCTGGAGAGAGCGAGGAAGTTTATAATAAGCACCAGGAAGAACCAAGAAGCTCAAGGCCTCTTCTGAAGAGCGGGAGGCCCTGAGCAGCCGTGATTGGCCATGTGTAGGCGTGGGAGAGGGTCAGGGCATGTCAGGGAGAAGCAATGAGATGGCTGATGGCTTTAGTGAACCCTTCCAACCATGTCTGAGCCCAGAAATGGAAAGCAGTTGATGCCTGCAGGTGGAGGAGGAATAGGAGGAAGATTTTCCTGGGAATATGGAAAGAAGAAAGGCCTCTCTTGGGCTAATCATATATGGTAGTGACATTTCCATCCTGTGGGCATGGCTGTGCCTGGGAGATGGGGAATGGCTGCTGCTGGGGTGGCTGTGCTCAGTCATGGCCCATGAACTGACCCTGTTCTGCTCCTCTCTTACACTGCCCACACTTGGATGGTCCTCAGGAATCATCCATGAGCCTGGTGGATGCATGAACCTCCTGGAGTGATGGGGTATGGATCCAAATAGAGGATTCAAGCAAGTGTGGGACTGGGACATTGAGGTGATTGGTGACCATTGCCAGGTGAATGAAAGAAGCTGGATAAGTTGTGAGGAACTCACAGGCATTTCCAACTCCACAGAAAACCAGAGCCTTGCAGTTAAAGCAACAGCACTTGACCTAAAACCCACCCCCAAAACACAAAACACTCACACTGACCACAGGAAAAGCCTTGAAAAACATTTGAGAAAAATCTACCAGGTCCCAGGGGTCAGGGCTCAGCCATTCTGGTGATGAACAAGCATCAGGGGCTGACATGGCATCAGAGCCACCTCCACCTGTAACCAGTGTCTCCAAGTCTTTCCTTCACCAGCCTCCAGGGACAATGACCTCGACTGGTTGTTTCCTTCACAGCTGTGTCAGTGATGGTCCTTCATGGGGTCCCAAACACCCTCAGAAACTTGGGGTTTGCTTCTGCCTTTCACTTCATTAGAGGTTTGTTCATTCTTTCAGTAGCTGCAGTTCAGGATCATGGCAGCAGAGGGCTCATGAGCATCGAAAATGCTCTTACAAGCAAAGGCTCTGTGCAGCATTTTCCTAAAGGCTTCAAGTCTGGTGTGGATGATCAGGGAGATTTCAGGAATAGCCAAAAAGAGAGCATTTCCATAATAAATAAAAGTAAAGCCAAATTTATTCTATTTCTGTCCCTGCTCGCCCTTCCCTCCCTTTCCCGAACAGGTGGTATCAGCAGCCTCCAGCATTTCATATCGATGTGGAACGTATCCTGAAAGACTGAATATGTCAGAAAAGTGGATGCCTAAATCACCACTTGAGTGAGGAGATAGTCCAGGACACCTCAAGAGGAATCACACTCCTCTGCACCAAAAGGTGGGTGTTCCTGGCAATCTCAGGTGCCACAGCACAGCGATACTTGTTTTCAGGGAGCCGGTCAAATGACTCATCTCCTTTTCTGTAATGGTGTCTGAGTTTGCTCAGTTCACCCCTGACTTGAGCCCCATCCACTGCTGGGTGTTCTCCAGACTCCTGCCTTCAGGAACAAAGTCCCAGGAGACCTTGCTGGTGAAGATGGAGGCAAAGAAACCATGAAGAACCTCAGTCCTGTCTGATTCTACTCTTAGGAAATTCAGCAGCAGGCCCACGTTCACCCTGTCCATTACTTTACTGCAAATGAAGCTATATCAGGTCATCTTCCTGCCCTCAGCCTCCCCTTCAAGGATCAAGTCCAGGGCAGCTTTGGCATCATCCCCACATCCACGGACAAGGTTTCTAAATTCCTCCTTTGCAGCTTCCCCTGCTTCCACCTCCTGTGTGCTACCTTTTTGCCCTGCAGCTCCATCAGTTCAGGCAAACACCCTCATGAGAGAAATGCTTCTGTTCATGGGTACTTGGAGAGATCATTCCTGTGCTTGGAGCAGGCTGTCCTGTAAGGCTTTTCAGATTTCCTGAGCTCCTTCACCCTTCAGAGCTACTTCCGTGTCACCACCTCACCCACCATCCACCAGTATGTCAAAGTCTTCTCCTCTGGAGCCCACCGGCCTGTGCTCTGCTGGTGGTCTTCCTCCCTCCCCTCTGGGGCCTGGGACCCCACTGCTTCCTGGTCACGACAACCAAGGTGGACACTGATGTTCACATCCCTCACCAGCTCTCCCTTGTTTCCCAGTTCCAGATCCAGTTGAGCATCACCCTTGTTGGCCCATCAGGCAGCCGTGTTAAACAGTTGGCCCAAGATCCTTTGGACTGTTGGCACCTGCAGCTTTGCTTGGCCAGTGAATGCCAGGGCAATTACAGTTCCCCATAGGAACCTACTCATTGACTGGTGACTTCCTTGAGTTGCCGACAGAAGATCTTTTCCATTTCTTCTCCATGATCAAGTAGTTTGTAACACCCAAAACACTGTCACCCTATATTGGGTTTACATGGCAAAGTCTTGGAACTGGGGGTGAGGGTGGGTGTGCTACAGTTGTCACCTCTCTGAGAAGACAACAGGAGTTTGACCGACGTCAGACAGAGCTGATTTCAGCTGGCTCCAAGACGGACCCACTCCTTGCCAAATCTGAGCCACTCAGTGATGCTGGCAGCACCTCTGTGATACTGTATTTGAGAAAGGGTAAAAAACGCTGCACAACAGCAGGTGGGAGAGAGGAGGGAGGAAATGTGAGAGAAAAACACTGCAGACACCAAGGTCATATCCCATAGGACCCAAGCAGGTCCCTCAGCAGGCCAAAGCTTGCTCTCCTGGAATCCTGCTCTTTGCCTTGTTATCATCTTCCAGGAGCCTCAGCTCCACTTTCCCATCCCTGAGTGTTCCATCCCTCACCAACTCTTTCTGGTTTGTAAGTGCGAAGTCCCACAGGGCACCTCACCCCACTGACTCCTCAGTCACCCGTGTCAGGAAGATGTTGTCAATGAGCTCCAAAACCCCCCTGGATGGCTGGTACCTTGCAGATATTGGGATATCTCAGGTCTGCCACAAGGACATGGGCCTGGAAACATGAGGCTTCTTTCATTTGTCTGAAGGAGGCCTTATCTAATTCTTCTTCCTCATCAGTGAGCCTGTAGCTGATGTCCAGTCACCATAACATTGCCCATGTTGTTCTGCCCTCTCATGCTGACTCCTCAACCTTCAGCTGACATTGTCTGTCCCCAGGCAGAGCTCCACACATTCCTGCTGCTCTTCCACATGAAGGGGACCTATCCCTTTGACTCCAGACCTCTGGCATTATGAGCAGCAGAGCCCCAAGACCCCACATTTCCTCCAGGAGGTAGTATTTGTAGTGTCCTGTAACTCCTCGTACTGTTATCTTGGGAGAGACACGCTCATCAGGATGAGCCATCTGTGTGCAAACATTAACAGCTGGCCCTACAGATCCTGCCTGTTCACAGGGCACTGCCCAGGGGCATCTTCCTGTTTGCAGGTTGGAAAACAGGACAGGTCAGACTAAGGCTGACGCGTCCAGCAAAGGTGGTGCAGGTGCTGTCCACAGGCAGAGGGGTGGTGAAGGGATGTGACTTGTTTAAGCATGAGAACTCATTTTCATTTTATCTTTTCCTGCACCCCCCAACCCTTGGGAGAGGAAACTGAAAAGGCAGGCTCAGGAAAGACTATCCAGGATGCTCTTATGGAGGATGATCCCCAGCGTTCCCCAGTGCGGATAAAATAAAGAATGCCACTTAACAGTATAATTGACTCTGCTGTTAAGTTTATTTCTCCATTTCAGTGGTTTAACCTGAGCTAGCAATATAACCACAGTAGCCGCTCGCTCACTCCCCCCCCCCTCCCCAAAAAGGGGAGAGAATCAAGGGAAATGAGAAACTCATGGACTGAGATAAACACAGTGCTTAACTTCAAATAGGAATAGTCCTGCTGAGCTCAACAAGAAGATTCACACCCCTAAATTAAAACACATGTCCAGACGTGTTCAGGGTTGGGTCTTAATGAGCTTTAGAACTATGTCAATAGCATTCACGGAGCAGCAAACCAATGGCCTTAAACATTATTAATTACTAAAATAGCACTGATAGCTTTGATGAACTTGAAAGAGTATGCCTGGGTTGTTCTTGTGTTGTGTTTTGTTTTGGTTTTTTCCTATCAGCAAGAAAATTATGGAAATGTCCAAACAGTATCAGCTCTAGTCTCAGGAGTCTGAAATCAATGAACATACACATAAACAACATTGTATTTAATCTGAAAATAAATTTTTACCAAATAGATTTTGAAAGACCATACAGTAAGAAGCTAAGAACAGCTCTGGAAAAAAAAAAAATCACTACAGAAGACCTATTGCTAGCCTGATGTCTGCTTACTTTTATGGAAAGTATAGATCTTACCTCCATTCCCTGATAGATGGCCAGTTTTGCAACTGTCATTACCAGTGCTCCCTAAAATGAAAGAAAAAGTTGATTTACATGTCATCGAATTCTACAAGATTGTGCTGTGAAGGGTTTGCACATATATACTGGGACACTCTAGACTTAGTACTTTTATTAAATAGATAGCAAGCAGGTCAAATATCCTAAATTATGAGTGTGGTAGATAATTCCTTCCAAATAGGTATTTTA
This sequence comes from Patagioenas fasciata, assembly GCF_037038585.1. NCBI lineage: Eukaryota > Metazoa > Chordata > Aves > Columbiformes > Columbidae > Patagioenas > Patagioenas fasciata. The sequence continues at coordinate 63,320,207 of NC_092559.1, forward strand.
ACCATTGAGAAAAAGTGAAAGCAACATATTGTTTTCAAAAGAGCACAATTAAAGCAGTACATTGGGTTTAGATATAAAAGATCCTGAGCGCTTCCAATTATGTCAAGATTCCTGAAATAAATAACTTACACTTTTTCTATGGATAAACAACGTTTAATCCAATTCCTTAATTGTATTCCTTTAACACATGTTCATTAGAGCATAAGCAAAACAGCGCTGGGTGCGCGGGGGATTCGCTCCGCCCAACACGCACACCTTTTAACAATAAGAAGTGTGCTTAAATACAGTAAGGTATTACATATTCATAATAACCCCAGGAACGCCTATACATATTCATAACCTTTCCCCGCTTCTTATTAAAATGAGTCTCAGATAACCATTTCCATAGTCTCCTCCTTGACCCTCCCCTGTTGCGCCTGCGCAGTGTCACTTGGTGATTTTGAGGAGGGGTCTTTGAGGGTCTTTGGATGAAGGCTCCTTCAGCTTCGTCACAGTGAACTTTCTACCTTTGGTTCATTATGATGAATTGGCTGGAACCCAAGCTGCCAAGTCGACCGAAATCAGACTGGCGCCCCCTTTTTGCTGTAAATCTTGGTTATCTTGTCTCCTCAAGGTTACAGCTGGTGCTGTAAAACTTCTTATCTTGGCATTCGATGAGGTTCTGGTTTTTTAACACAACTGGTTACATACAGCTCTAAACTAGATATTCATTATGTGGCTTAAAGTGTTAGTTCGTTAGTAGGCCCTTATTGTGTGGTTGGTTAACCCTTAAAATGTTAGTTCCCTCTATCAATATAACTTCATAAACAAGTTTCATAACTTTTTACATCGAACTTAACCACCTTTTCCTTTTTCCAGGTCCAGAGCCCGTGCCTCATTTGGTTATATCTGTAAACATTAAACATCTCCTCAGCACGAATCACAACTGCATTTCTCACATTCCTCAATACCGATCAAAACAGCCACCTTAAGAGGATATTATAGGACTTCATACGATCACTCTTATTATGCCCCTGTTATCATAAAATGGAGAGACATGAAAAGATGAAAACAAAATGAAATTAACTGATACAGCTTCGAACTTAAAATGTGTTATAGCAAAGCCTGCTCTGGTTGAGTTATGGTTGTCTTCTGAGAGCAACTAAGGTAAGGAAAGTGATACTGTAAATCAGCTAATTGAAGAAACTTCTAAAACCAGATCAATTTACGATTTTAGAAGGAAGCACCCTTTATTGACGCGCCGGCTTCCACGGGAATAATTTTCGCCTAGTGGGGGCCCCAAACAATTCCCAGACAAAGGTTATATCCACACAGATCATACATATTCATTACACTTCCAATAAATCCTTTGCATATGCATTACATCCCTTTGTTATTCGGCTTGTCACCTGTCTTGTCTTCTGAGAGCAAGGGCATTGTCTCCTAACCTTCTCCTGCTTATCTTAACAAATACCATTCTTGTGACTTAATGCACAAGTGCCTAACACCTAACAGCTGTGAGCTTTATTCTCATTAACTTAGTAAAAACCTAAAATCTATGACCCTTATTCGTATAGACTTATTTTATTACTAATTGCTGACTTCAGGTATCATTAATCCCTCCTCTTTTCTTGAGGGTTTGTGACCACCAGGCTTCAATTCTCATTAAAATATAATCTTGATCATTTACTTCCAAACCACTTTTTCTATGGCTCTCTTTACACATCCTAAAATCATGGTAAACACAATTATTATGACTAAAATAATTATTCCTGTTTGCACTAATGATTCTGGCCACTCTGCAAGTGAAATATTCCCCATTTGAGATAATAGCTTATTAATCCATGTACTTTCTATATTTTGTCTAAGGTCCTGTGATTGTTTCAATATCTCTTCGATAACCCAAATTTAATAATTTAAATTTTTTCATCACATTTGGTATGTGTATACAGCAGCGATCATGGTCCAATTTCAAGAAACTGCACACCCCATGTTCTTTTAACAATAACAAATGAAAGGCCTAAAATTGCGTTGCTTTCCCAATCGTGCATCTCTCCTTTGCCTAACTGCTTTAAAACACAGACTGTCACTATCCATATCTTTGATTCATACATTATCACTTTACATTTATCCTTTTGAAATTAGTTTGGTCCCTCGATCTTGAGCTTTAAAAGAGATTGTTGTTCTGCTGTCAAAGGTGCAAGAGTTTTCTTAACCCTGGAGTAATGAATCCATGATTCTTTCCCTTCCAGTTTCAAAGCATCGTATGTAGTTAACAGTCTTGAGATATGTGTTAAAGCAAGACTCTACTAATCGTGCAGGCCTCAAAATGTCTAAGCTGCAAGGTCAATAGTGTCTATAGTTTGTGGTTAAGTGTTTTGCAAGCCATTCTTTGTTGTGTGAGCACTAAAACTGAAAGGATTTATGTATCTTTAGGTTAGCAATTGCAGACAGGATTCACTCATTCTTTGAAGTGATGACAATAATTCATCTATATATATAAAATAATTCTCACCTTTAAAAAATCTTTTAGGGACTGCAGCACAACACTTAATCACACATTACAATATAACACACAAACATAACAATTGCTAATACAATAATGACAACCAGTTTCTTAATCTATGTCTGTAAATCAGGAATCCAGGACACCAATCAGGTCCAAACTTCTTGAAATCTGCAAGAGTTATTGCTTTTCTGTACCTCATGCAAGGCTGTAGTATGTTTCTGAATCTCCTCTAATTCAGTTATGACTCTTTTAGACTGAACAACATGAATGAAGTTTTTTCCCAAGATTTCCCAAGATATATTAATGGGGGGGGGGGGGGGGGGTATTCCTAATATAACCCCCTTCACTTTAATTCTTCAAGGTAATATGTGCATACTCAGCAATTGGTCTTGTCAGCTATCTGCATGGTTTTCCAGATCATCATAAAATGTACATTTTGGGTCCATGGATTCTCCTGATTTAACAGTGAACTTGCTGTACTGTATAACAGGCAGAGACTTATGTAACAGTAATGTGTTGGAGAATGGCTTAAAAATAAGGGACATGGGTCTGCAGAGCAGTTGTACGAGCAGAGCCTGTTCTGAAGGCCTTAGCATAAGTAGCAAGACTAGGCCGCAGTGGGAACCGCTGACTGTTTCAGTAAAATCAGCAAGGTCACTGAGACCTTGGCAGAGTTTCACAAACAGCTATCAAGAGCACTACAATGTAGAATAAGCATAGCTAGCAGCTGCAAGTAGGAGGACCATGCAAATGTGACTGTTAGAGCTCGAGCAAATTAGTAGGTGACAGGTATGCATAATTATCGTGAACTGTATAAGTATATGCTATTCGGGCTAATAAATCAAACTGTGCTTTATCACTCATATTGGGTCGACCTGCATGTTCCTCCGCCGCTCAAAGTAATGCATGTTTAAACAAATACCTACAAATAAAACAAGCTAATATTGATGCTACAATGAATATTAACAAATCTCCTTGAATACAATCAAATTTAGTATAAGATTTTATTTCAATTAATTACATTTTCATAACTTTTAGTGTTAAAGGAGTGGTCTCTTTTGATTTCTACCCAGTCTCTGTACTTTTCTTTAACCTAGTGTGGTGAATCCAGGAATTGACTCCTTTATGTTTCACAGTGCTAGTTGCTAACAGTACTGTACAGAGTCCTCTCCGCTGATCATTCAAGGTTTGTCCTCTCAGGTCAAAGGAGAGACTGGATCTCCAGGTCAGAAGGAAGGTACAGGTACATCCAATACCACAGGTGCTTTCTCCTGGATATACCTATGTAATGATGAGAAAGTTTTCCCAAAGACAACATTTTTTCAATGAGCATTTGGTTCCCCAAAATATGCATTTAGATCAGTTTTTCCTGTCAAGTTTACTGAATAGGGTCTCCCATAAAATATTTTGAAATGGCTTACTTTTTCTCTTATTCTTTAAGTAATGTGATTTCTCAGTAAAATAATTATCAATACATCTATTTTTTTACATTAATTTTCTGACACAATTTAGCTAATTGTCTTTTTAAAATTGATTCATTCTTTCTACCTTTCCACTAGATTCAGTTCTCTAAGGAGCATGCAAATCCCATCTTACCCCCAGAAGAGTAAAAATAGTCTATATTATTTCTGCTATAAAATGTGGAACAGCCAAACCTTGGTATGATTTTATTCAATAATTTCTTTGCTACTTCTCTAGCTTTGTTGATCTGGCATAGGAAAGCTTCAGGCCATCTAGAAAATTCAGAAAGATTAATTTACCAATATGATCCCAGAAAATTCCTAGCCTACTGGTGAGGGGAGAATGTTGAACAGACAGCTTTGATGCTGCTCAAGCACTTCTTCGCAGTAGCCAAAACACTGGGGTGGTATCAAAACCTTTCTAGCTACCAATACAAAACACAGCAATATGAGGGTTCCTATGGGGAAAATTAACTCTATTTCAGCCAGACCTAATACAATCTCTACCCCTTATTCCTTACCAGTTGCATCACGCTCAGGTCCCACATAATTTAATGCATATATGTCTTCTAACCATCTCGTATTTAATTCTCATTACTGAAATCCCTTCTTACCACCACTTACAACTTAAACTACATACTTAAACCATCTTTATACCCAACATACAGATTTACACATTCTCATTAACTATTATCCCTTGTCCTTTAACAGATAGATATTACTCACCCATTCCATAGGCTTCCTCTACTCCTCCAGATGTTCATAAGAACAGGCTATGACTTGGGCCCCATCTGTCAAGATGGGTGCTCGGGACAGGAGAAACAGTATGTTGGGCACCAAACTGCCTTGGTTTGGGTCAGTGTTGCCCAACAGATTGTTGGGCACCAAAACTGCCTTGGTTTGGGTCAGTGTTGCACTCGTCTGGTTCCTTGCGAAACTCACTCTTTGTCAGTTCAGATCCTTCCTGCTATGTTACTTCCTACAACATACAACTCACATCAGAGATTATTTTTCCCCCAAGGTTAAATCCCCTTGAGGTACACACCAGGTCTCCCCATCCTTCCTCATTAGCCACCAAGTACACCCGGGTTCCTGAGTGAAAACAATCCCACACATGGGTTTGCCTTTTCCCGTGGGAGAAGCAACCCACACTGCCTTCCCCAACAACCTCCCTGTGTGCACTATGGGAACCTTATCTCCTCCCACAGTATTTGGTGGTTTTGTTTGGGCAGGACCAAGATGGTTAGCAGATCCTCTGGTGTTAATCAACCAAGTGGCTTCTGCTAAATTTATATCCCAGTGCTTCCATGCCCCATTGCCCAACGCTCTCAACATAGTCTTTGTCCATTATATCTCTCAGTATTTCCAGAGGCTTGTGGGTGATAGGGAATGTGATACACCCACTCAGTGCCGTGTTTCTTTGCCCAGGAGTTTCTGAGGTTATTTTGGAAATGAGTCCTATTCTCTGATTCAATTCTTTCTGAGGTACCATGTTGGCTCACACACGTCACCACAAAATTTGCCTTTCAAGGTCCAAGATGGTGTTTTGGGCAGTGGCATGGTTTACAGGGTATGTTTCTAGCCACCCAGTAGTTGCTTCCACCATGGTGAGCGTGTAGTGCTTGCATTGGCATGTTTGTGGCAGTGGCCCAATGTAGTCAATTTGCCAGGCTTCACCATATGGAAAACCCAGCCACCACCCTCTGTTACAGGGAGACTTTACTCATGTGGCTCACTTGATTGCAGCACATGTTTCACATTCATGACTGACCTGTGTGATGGCCTCCATGGTCAGGTCCACCCCTTGATGACGAGCCCATCTGTATGTTGCATGTCTCCCTAGATGTCCTGATGTTTTTTGGGCCCATCGAGCTACAAATAGCTCATCCTTATGCTCCCTGTGCAGATCCACCTGAGCTACTTCAATTTTGACAGCCTTGTCTACCTGTTCATTGTTTTGATGTTTTTTGGCTTTTGGGCATATGAGCATTTACATGATACAATTTTAGAGTGTTGTTTTCAACCCAGGCAGTGATGTTCTGCCACAATGCAGTAGCCCAGATGGGTTTACCCCTATGCTGACAATTGGTCTTCTTCCACTGCTGTAACCATCCCCATAGGACATTAGACACAATCCAGGAGTCAGTATAGTGATAGAATACTGGCCACTTTTCTCATTCAGCAATCTCTAGGGCTAGTTGGATAGCTTTCACTTCAGCCAACTGAGTTGACTCACCTTCTCCTTCAGTGGCTTCAATGACTTGTCGTGTGGGTCTCCACACAGCAGTTTTCCACTTCTGATGGTTTCTTACAACATGACAGGATCCATCAGTAAACAAAGCATAACACCTTTCATCTTCTGATAACTCATTATGTGGTGGTACCTTTCGGGCACAAGCCACCTCCTCAGGAGATGCTCCAAAACCTTTGCCTTCTGGCCAGTCCATGTTGTCTTCCAGGATTTGTGCGTGGTTGGATTTCCCTACTCAAGCTTGTTGTGTGATCAACGCTACTCACTCCATGTAGCGCTGGTTGCGTGATGCATAGAAGGGATGTTTCCTTTGAATATCCAGTGTAACACAGGCAATTGAGGTGCCAAGAGGAGATATGCTTCTGTACCAACAACTTCTGAAGCATCTCAAACTCCTTCATATGCTGCTAGTATCTTTTTCAGTCAGGGTGTAGTGGGTTTCTGATCCTTGGTCCCCCTGGCTCCAAAACCCTAATGGTCAACCTCGAGTGTCTCCTGATGTTTTCTGCCAGAGGCTCCAGGTGAGACCATGCTCCCCAGCTGCAGAATAGAGTACATTTTGCACAGCTGGTCTTGTCCAGACAGGTCCAAGAGCTACCGCACGTTCTATCTCCTGTTTGATATGCTCAAAGGTTTGTTGTTGCTCAAGGCCCCACTCAAAACAGTTGTTCTTCCTTCAGGTTACTTGATAGAGAGGGCTCACAAGATGACTATAACCTGGAATATGCATTCTCCAGAGTCCCACAAGGCCTAGAAAGCTTGTGTTTCATTCTTGTTAGCTAGTGGAGACATAGTTGTTGTCCTACTGATCACGTATATAGGGCTACGATAACATCCATCCTGTCATTTTATTCCAAAGAACTGGATCTCCTGTGCAGGTCCCTTAACCTTGCTTCTTTTTAATGGTGAAACCAGATTTCAGAAGAATCTGAGGTACTCTTTTTCACTTCCCAAACACTTCTTCTGCCTTGTTGCCCCACATGATGATGTCATCAATGTATTCTGTTGGAGCGAATAAAGGACTCAGCATTCTGATTCAATGTGAGTCACGCAAAGCCATTTATTACAGAAACAAGCCTCCTTATATATGCAGTTATTTCCTGATCACGCATCCACACTCCAAGCATGCATTCACTGATTGGATATCATCTATGTTCACGAGCTGTCCACGCACTGGAGTCTCACTGCTGATAGGTCCGTTAATTTACGTCATGTTGAGGCCCTGCTATTGCAGAACTGCCTCACCCCCACAGCAGGTCCTGTTTTCAGCTTTCCGAGGTGGCCTTGAAATTCCTTTGGGTCTGGCTAGTTCAGTAACAAATCTCCATCTAACAGAAACCCATCCACAGTATTGTATACGTTCGGGACATCACTCTTTTACAGTGCAGTCTGAATCAGTCCATGACAAATTATAGGGCTGCGCTTCCACCGCTGGGGCAGTTGATTCCAGATGTATTGGACACCCCTCCGGGTGAAAGAAAACTGTGGCCTGCACTCTGCTACTAAAAGAATTAAAAAAAAAACCACACGCACATTAGAAATGTCAGTCGTAGCATACCACTTGTCTGCCTTTGAGTCCAGTTCATATTGGAGCTCTAACATGTCTGGTACAGCAGCACTCAGTGTGGGCATCACTTCATTCAGGCCACGATAGTCTACTGTTAACCTCTACCCTCTGTCAGACTTCCACACTGGCCATATGGGACTATTTAGAGGTGAGTGAGACCTGCTGATCACTCCTTGACTCTCCAGTTCATTAATCAGCTCATGGATTGGAACCAGGGAGTCTCAGTTTGTGCAATATTGCTGTCAGTGTACCATCCTGGTAGCAACTGACACATGCTGTTCTTCAGTTGACAGCAATCCCACAACAAAGGGATCTTCTGAGAGGCCAGGTAGGGTAGATAACTGTTTGATCTTCTCTCTGTTCACAGTGGCTACACCAAATGCCCACCGGTACCCTTTTGGGTCCTTGAAGTACCCTCTACTAAGGTAGTCTACGCCAAGGATACAAGGAGCCTCTGGGCCAGTCACAATGGGGTGCTTTTCACAGAATCACAGAATGCCCCACTGATGCAAGTCCAGCTACAACCCCATCCCCCTTCGAGTCTAGTTTAAAGCTCTCCAAATGAGCCCTGCTAATTCCTGTCCCAGCATCCTTTTGCCCCTGCGAGGTAAACCTTTCCCACGTATCACTGTTTGGACTGGTGTCTTGTAAAACGAGCCGTTATCAAAGAACCCAAAGCCCTGCCTGTAGCACCAGTCTTGTAGCCAGCTGTTTACAGACTGAATTTTCCTATTCCATCCCATGTCATCACCCAAAACTGGAAGGAGGGAAGAGAAAATCACTTGAGCCCCAGGCTCTTTTACCAGCCGTCCCAAGGCCTTGAAATGTTCCTTCATTCCCCTCAGAGTGCAGGATGCAGCTTCCTCCCCATCTGTCTGGAAGATCAGCAGTGCGTAGTAGTCCGTTGGGTGCACCAGGTTGGGGAGCGTCCCTGATCCGGGCTCTGGGTAGACTACAAACTTCCCTACGATGAGGGTCAACTCTGCATATTGAGCCCTCTGTCCCTCTCAGGAGGGAATTGCCTACGACAATTACCCTTCTTTCTTTCTTATCTGAGGCAGTCTTGAGGTGTGGAGTCAGCTGCCTCTTTCTATGGGACCTCGTAGGCAGGTCTTGCACCACATCCTCACCTACCTCTTCGTCAAGATCCAGGGCCTCAAACTTATTATGGAGGGGCACCTGGGGAAGTAAAGCAGGTAGGGAGGGGGATTGCCCACAGCGTCAAACTGTAACTCGCTTCCAACCCTCGTCATCTTTTCGGTCCCCTACCTCTGCCCGACAGCGACAGGGCAGGGGCTGTCTCAGGTCCATCACCTTTTGGGGGGTATCCCTCTGGAGCCTCTCTGAGTTGCACGCCAGGGAGTTACTCCACCAGTCGATCTCCTTTTCACACTCCCTGATGGACCTCAGCATCTCAATCTCCTCCTTAAGTTTCACAACCATACTGAGCAGATCTTGTACCTGCTCACACCTCACACAGGCGGAATGCTGGCTGTCCTCCCCCGGCAGCAGCAGGCTCTGGCACTCCCTGCAGCCAGAAACCTGAACAGCCACGGTTCGGGACAGGGCCTCTGTCTGAGTTGCTGCAGTCTTTTTGAGACAAGCTCTCTTTCTGGAGGACACCATGGTCAGTAGCGGTCTGGGACACTGGCAATAGGTGAGAGGGTGTAACAAGCAAAAAGTGACAACCTCTGTTCCCTAGTGCACGAGTTACACACCCACTGTTGCAGCAAAGTGTGGCTGTTACTCATCTGCAATGACACAAGCTGGTTGCCCCTCCCAGCGCCTGGTCGCTGCTCTCCCTGAGGCTTTTTCAAGGTGAGGGGTAGGGGTGCGATCGCCCTCGCCGTGGTAATGCCCGCTCCATGTCAGCTGCTCTCGCAAGGGCTGCCGGGAGCTTCCGGGTCTCGAGACTGAAAGAGATTGAAAGAGCCCGATTCAGAGAAAAAAAATCAAAAAAAAGCTTCTCTGTACCTCGCAGATTTCACTAATCTTGTCCCCTATTAAGCTCACCTCAGCCTCCAATACAAACAATTCTTCGCATCCCCCTGTCATTCCGAAGATCCAAAGGCAGGGACCCTCTATTCCTGTTCCTGGTCAGACTGTCACTGTCTGACCCTTGCAGTGCCAGACCAGAAGTTCCCTTACCAGGATCAAGGGAGGTGATCTCAGTCCTTCTATATCTGGGATATGGTTGATTGCTGCCTTGTGTCTCTACGGCAACTAAGCTGTCAGCCTTCTTGGGTGGCCCCTTTTTAACAGCTGTATTCCCTCTCAGCCCACATACATGAGCTTCCAGTTTAAAGGTGGATTCACCATGCCAATTCTTCATGTCCTCCCTGCAAGACAGATCCAGTTTTTAGGAGTAAAATGGTAAGATGGGCATCCTCAGATCCCAATAATCCAAGGGGAAATGGTTAGTGACCTGCTACACCACTTGGACACCCACAACTCTATGGGCCAGATGGGATACACCCAAGGGTACTGAGGCAGCCAGTGGAGGTGATCACTAAGCCACTTTCCATTATCTATCAGCAATCTTGGCTAACTGGGGAGGTCCCAGCTGACTGGAAGTTGGCTAACGTGGTGCCCATCTATAAGAAGGACCAGAAGGAGGATCCAGGGAACTACAGACCTGTCAGTCTGACCTCAGTGTCAGGGAAGGTCATGGAGCAGATCATATTGAGTGACGTCACACGGCACATACAAGCGAACCATATGATCAGGCCCAGTCAACATGGGTTTATGAATGGCAGGTCTTGTTTGACCAACCTGATCTCCTTCTGTGATGAGGTGACCCATCTAGTAGATGAGGGAAAGACTGTGGATGCTGTGTACGTAGACTTCAGTAAGGCCTTTGACACCGTATCCCACAACATTCTCCTGGAGAAACTGGAAACTCATGGCCTGGATGGGTGTACTCTTCGATGGATAAAGAACTGGCTGGAGGGCTGAGCCCAAAGTGTCATGAGTGGTGTTCCCCAGGGCTCAGTATTGGGGCTAGTTATGTTTAATCTCTTTATCAGTGATCTGGATGAGGAGATTGAGTGCATCCTTAGTAAGTTTGTGGATGACACCCAATTGGGTGGGGGTGTTGTTCTGCTGGAGGGTGTATTAGAAGGGGGGTGGTTAGTAGGTCGAGAGGGGTTCTCCTTCCCCTCTACTCTGCCCTGGTGAGACCACATCTGGAATATTGTGTCCAGTTCTGGGCCCCTCAGTTCAAAAAGGACAGGGAACTGCTGGAGAGAGTCCAGCTCAGAAACACAAAGATGATCACAAGAGTGAAGCATCTCCTGTATGAGGAAAGGCTGAGAGAGTTGGGTCTCTTTAGCTTGGAGAAGAGGAGACTGAGGGGTGACCTCATTAATGTTTATAAATATGTAAAGGGTGAGTGTCACGAGGACCCATAAACAAAGGGGAAATGTTTGGTGACCTGCCACACCACTTAGACATACACAAGTAGGGCCCTGAGAAATGACAAGCCTTTGAACAAATTAAAAATTAGATAGTTCATTCAGTAGCCTTTGGAACCATCCAGACAGGATTAGAAATTATAAACATGCTTTACACTGCAGCTGGAGATAATGGTCCTACCTGGAGTCTCTGGCAGAAAGCATCAGGGGAGACTCAAGGTTGACACTTAGGTTTTTGGAGTCAAGGATACAGAGGATCTGAGACCAACTATACTCCAATTGAAAAAGAGATACTACCAGCAGGATATCCATGAATGTGAAATATGTGCTGCAGTCAAACAAGTCAAAAGGTTAAAGCCTGTATGGTATGGAGGACAATGTTTAAAATGTAAGTATGGAGAGGCTTGGTAGATTGATTATATTATACTTCCACAAACACATCAAGGTAAGCGCTATGTACTTAAAATGGTGGAAGCAATCACCAGATAGCTGGAAACATATCCCGTTCCCCATGCTACTGCCCGGAATACTATCCTGGGCCTTGAAATCAAGTCATTTGGCAACAGGGTACACCAGAAAGAAATGAGTCAGACAATGGCACTCATTTCAAAAACAGTCTTATAGACAATTGAGTCAAAGAGCAAGGTATTGAGTGGGTACATCACATCCAATATTATGCACCAACCTCTGGGAAAATTGAAAGGTACAATGGTCTGTTAAAAACTACACTAAGGGCAATGGGTGGTGGAACCTTCAAAAATTGCAATTCACGTTTAGCGAAGGCCACTTGGTTGGTCAACACTAGAGGATCCACCAAACTAGCCAGGCCTACTCAGTCAGAACCTCCACATACTGTAGAAGGAGATAAGGTCCCTGTAGTACACATGAAAAATATGTTAGGGAAGGCAGTCTGGGTTATTCCTGCCTCAAGCAAAGGCAAACCCATTCATGGGTTTGTTTTCACCCAAGGACCTGGAAGCACTTGGTGGGTAATGCTGAAGAATGGAGAAATCCGATGTGTACCTCAGGGGAATTTGATTCTGGGTGAGAATACTCAATATTGAACTGCATTATGTTAATGGCAGTAAAAGGCCAGCATGGATGAATAAGGAGCTCCTGTCAAAACTCAGGTGGAAGAAGGATGTTTATATAATGTGGAAAAAGGGACAGACCACCTGGGAGGAATATAAGGAGGTTGTTAGAGTATGCAGGGATGTGGTGAAGAAGGCCAAGCTTCACTTGGAAGCAAATCTAGCCAGGTATGTCAAAGACAGCAAGAAGGGTTTCTTCAAGTATATCAACAGCAAAAGGAAGGTTAGGGAAAATGTAGGTCCACTGCTGAATGAGGAGGTTGCCCTGGTGACGGATGAAACAGAGAAGGCAGAGTTACTGAATGCCTTCTTTGCTTCTGTCTTTACTGCTAAAACTGACCCTCAGGTATTCCAGACCCTAGAGACAGAAGAGAAAGCCTGGCAAAAGGAAGACTTTCCCTTGGTTGAGGAAGTTCAGGTAAGAGATCACTTACACAAACTGGACATTCACAAATCCATGGGCCCTGATGGGATGCACCCATGAGTGCTGAGGAAGTTGGCAGATGTTATTGCTAAGCCACTCTCCATCATCTTTGAAAGGCCTTGGAGACCAGGAGAGGTGCCTGAGGACTGGAAGAAAGCCAACGTCACTCCAGTCTTCAAAAAGGACAAGAAGGATGACCCAGACCAGTCAGCCTCACCTCCATCCCTGGAAAGGTGATGGAACAACTCATTCTGGATGTCATCTCCAAGCATGTGGAGGAAAAGGTTAACAGGAGTAGTCAACATGGGGTGACCAAAGGGAAATCATGTTTGACCAACCTGATAGCCTTCTATGATGGTATGACTGGCTGGGTAGACAAGGCAAGAGCAGTGGATGTTTTCTACCTTGACTTCAGCAAGACTTTTGACACCGTCTCTCACAACATCCTCATAGGTAAGCTCAGAAAGTGCAGGCTAGATGAATGCATAGTGAGATGGATCATGAAATGGTTGGATGGCAGAGCTCAGAGGGTTGTGATCAGCAGTGCAGTGTCTGGTTGGAGGCCTGTAGTAAGTAGGGTTCCCCAGGGGTCAGTGTTAGGTCCAGTCCTGTTCAACCTGTTCATCCATGACCTGGATGAAGAGACTGAGTGCACCCTCAGCAAGTTTGCTGATGATACCAAACTGGGAGGAAGGGTTGACACACCAGAAGGTTGTGTTGCCATTCAGTTAGACCTGGACAGGCTGGAGGACTGGGCAGAGAAGAACATAATGAAGTTCAACAAGAAGTGTAGGGTCCTGCACCTGGGGAAGAATAACCCCAGGCACCAGTAGAGGTTAGGGGTGGACCTGCTGGAAAACAGCACTGCAGAGAATGACTTGGTCGTTCTGGTGGACAACAGGCTGGCCATGTGTCAGCAATGTACCCTTGTGGCCGAGAAGGCCAATGGTTTCCTGGGGTGCATTAGGAAGAGTGTGATCAGCAGGTCGAGGGAGGTTATCCTCCCCTTCTACTCTGCCCTCGTGAGGCTGCATCTGGAGTACTGTGTCCATTTCTGGGCTCCCCTGTTTAAGAAGGATAAGGAATTACTGGAGGCAGTCCAGCGACAGGCTACAAAGATGATTAGGGGCCTAGAGCACATTTCTGATGAGGAGAGACTGAGAGCGCTGGGTCTGTTCAGCCTGTAGAAGGCTGAGAGGGGATCTCATCAATGTTTATAAATATCTCAAGGGTGGATGTCAAGAGACCAGATTCTTTTCAGTGGTGCCCATCGATAGGATGAGGGGCAATGGGCACAGACTGGAGCATAGGAATTTCCATCCAAATGTGAGGAAAAACTTCTTTACTTTGAGGATGACAGAGCACTGGAACAGGCTGCCCAGAGAGGTTGTGGAGTCTCCTTCTCTGGAGACATTCAAGACCCACCTGGACACATTCTTGTGCAATCTTCTCTAGGTGTACCTGCTTCACCAGGTGGGTTGGACTAGATGATCTCCAGAGGTCCCTTCCAACCCTAACTATTCTGTGATTCTGTAATTATGTGATTCTGTAATTGCTATTTAATACTGCATGCCATACTAACAGTGTTCTTTCAGATTAATGCAGTGATGATGAAACCAGAACTGGCTTGAACAAGTGGTGCCTGGTAACTTTCTGAAAATTGACATCTTTAACCTGCTAAACTGTGGGCAGGAGCCACACTAGATACATGATCCTTCCTGCCCTGGGAGACTGTTGTGATAAATGAAGCCCAAAGTCATGAACTAAATTATCTCAATGAACATTTCAAAAGGATGGGCCATGGAATAAGGGAATGATGAATGATATCTATGTGTATATATGTATATATATATAGAGAGAGGTAATAATTAATTAGAGTGTATTCGAAAGGTCTAAGCATGATGTAAATGGTATGGAATAAGGGGTGGAATGCGCTGGTTTGACTGAAGCGAGTTAATTTTCTTCATGCAGTTAGAAACTCCTGTTTTTCACATCTAGCACAGTCGTTGCTTGGATTTAGTTTGAGAACAAGAAGATAACACCCCGGAACAGAATTGACATTTAACTTCAAGTAACTTTCCAGTGTTTTGGGGTTGGAAAGAAGAGAATGTAGGAACCTACTGTTATCTTAGTTGTTGTCTGGGACCCAAAGTCTTTCTGGGCTCTCTCTGTTTGCAGGTGTGAGGCAGCTAGGAAGGGGGGCATAGATGGGGCAGACCTTGACTGACATCCAGTCTGATCAATGAGAATATTCCATTCCATTAGCATCATGCTTCATATTCTTATGAGGAGCGGTTGAGGGAACTGGGTCTGTTTAGCCTGGAGAAAAGGAGGCTCGGGGAGACCTTATCGCTGTCTGAAAGGAGGCTGTAGCGTGGAGGGTGTTGGTCTTTTTGCCCAAGTGGCATGTGATAGGGCAAGAGGAAATGGCCTCAAGTTGTGCCAGGGGAGGTTTAGATTGGATATTAGGAAAAAATTCTTCATGGAAAGGCTTGTCAGGCATTGGAAGAGGCTGCTCAGGGAAGTGGTGGAGTCACCATCCCTGGAGGTGTTTAAAAGGCATTTAGACGAGGTTCTTAGGGACATGGCGTCGAGGGTTAAGATTGCGGGGTGACAATCAAAGGCTGGCAGATGTATTGTTAACCTCCTCTCCCCCCCCACTTCCCCTTTTGCCCCTCCCTCTCCCCCCTTCCCACTCAGGACAGGCGATCGGGAGGGAAAGAAGGACAGAGAGAAGAGAGTTGGAAAAGTTAAAGATGTTTTACTAATGCTACTAATAAGAATAGAGAAAATAATACAAAATATACAAAACCAATCTTGTAAGTCTCAGCAACTGCAGAGCCAGCACCCAAAGTCCTGGATTAGACTCTGTAGCCAACCGGAGCTGGATTCAGTCTCTCACTAGGCCTCAGTTCGCAGGGACGACCAGCAAGGTCCTCTCCTAATGTCAGCCATGAGGAAAAAAAGGGCCGAGATCCTCGTTATCTCCCACTTTTATATGAAGTATTCACGTGAATGGAATGTTATACACCATTGGTCAGTCTCTTGGTCATCAGTTTCTCATTGCCCCTCTCGCGAGATGTCCATCTGTGCTTATCAATAAGTTTGCATTCCATTGCTAGGTTTAACAAAAACATGTGTTGGGTTCTCCAGGAAAATGCAGCTAACATTAAGGCTTTAGCTGACAGGCAAATTCACTAAAAGAGAAACTTGTTTTTAACAAAACCAGGACACATGGTTTAGTGCTAGAGTTAGGTTAGGTTATGGTTGGACTCGATGATCCTGAAGGCCTCTTCCAACTGAAATGATTCTATGATTCTAATGAGTGTTGGGTTTTCTGGCTAGGGAGAGGGAGAGCTGTTCTGGTTCTACTCTGTTTTGGTTGAATTCTATTTGGGAGTTTCTTTGAGTTCAGCCTTTTTGCCATCTTGCTATTTTTCAGTGGGTCTCTGGGCCTTTCTGCCTTTTTCTTTCTTCCCCCGATATCAGCTGTTTGGGACCAGGGTGCTCTCTTCCCGGACTGGTTGCTCAGCGTGGACAGAGTTTCTGAGGAACTGCACTGAGGATCTTCAATTTTATGTTCTATTTTCCTTTATATATATATTATTAGTAATAGTGTTATATTAGTATTGTTTTGTTATTTTATTAAACTGTGCTTATCTCAGTCCATTAATTTCTCCCTTCCTTTTCAATTCTCTCCCCTATTTGGTGATGGGGGTTGGGGGAGGAGTGGGCGAGTGGCTATTATGGTTTTGATTGCTTGTTCAGGTTAATCCATGAGAGCATTTAAGTATAATACACAGCTATTACAGGTAACTTCAAAATCCCAGGGCAGGTGCCTAATCCCATGCTAGTGGGGCTATGCACAAGTGTAAAGCTTCTGATATCCCTGAGGTGCCTGAACCCTACTTCAACCCAGCATTAAAAATGTTCTCCCTTCTCTTTATGCAGGGCCCAGCTGACAAGTATAATACATTCAGAGCACACAGATGGGACTAGTCCTTACACAAAAGGCAACCAGAAGGCTGCCTGGCTGGTATATTTTCACACCTTAATGTAGTTAATTTACCAGTGGGCTGTGATATGGATACGGAAGACTGATTTTTGAATCCTTTCCACTTGATCTGGGAGACAGGGCTTAAAAATTACTCCCAGGGTAGTATCTAATACTCTGCTATAGTCAGTCTTCATCTTGCTTCCTGCTCTGTTTAAAACTAAGTACAGTATTATCCTACTCTAACAAACACTTTAAGCTTCCTTCTTTATGTTCGCTTTATGTCCCATGTGGGAATACAACCGAGACAGGTTGTGTTCAAGGGGACAGACACAGCAAAGACACAGGGACTAGACACAGCCCAGGCAGGAGACACCTAGTTTGTATGTGCCTGTCTCCCTGTGCCAGGGGCACACATCAGACAGTCCACACAGATCAAGGAAAAGCCGAATGACCATAAATGGGGTTGACAGAAGAAACTCTGCTGAGGTCAGGTCTGCCAGTAGGAGACAGTAAATACTTTTCCCTGTGACTAGGGCACCTATATTCACACTGCAGCCCTCTTTCTCAAAACTCACTCAGACAGGTGCTTTCATTCATTCTTTGAACAATACCTTAGCAGCTAGATCTAAACTGCAGAACGTTTAGAAAGAAATGGTTCTATTTGCAAAACTGTCGTCACTAAGCAGGTTTGGAAGGGGTCTAAGACCAAATCAGCCAAAGAGGCAGAGTACAAGAGAAAGCATGTTTCTGAAGCCCATCGTCTGGGAGGAAGTCACAAATTTTGACCTCTGCTCCTAGGATTGTTTCTGTACTTGCCATAAAACTATCATTAGGTTTGGTGTTGATGGGGAAAGAGTTAAGTGCTGGGTGAAAACAGACACAGCCGACAAGGACAGAAACAGGAAGAACAAAACAATATAGGGCATGTGTATGTGTGTGCATGTATGTGTAAGGTGTGGTGCTATTGGAAACCCAAGGCGGAATGGAAGGGCTTTGTATCTTGGGACATGGACTGACTGGGGAGAGTTGGCTGTGTAATGCAAATTAAATTAAAATATAGATTCGTTTTTTTTTTTTTTTTTTTTTTTCTGCTAATGACTTGGTGAGTTGTTAGGTGGCCAGCTAGTGAGGAAGTGGGGGAGAAGTAGAAGGGGAGGGGTAATGCATGCATATATAGACCCAGAGACACGTTCTGTTGAGTGGAGATTAATATTGCATCTGCCTCGTACTCAAAATGTACACTGCAAACCAGATTAGATCAGGGGATCCACATCCAGTGCAAAATATGTTTTGTTTAGTTTTGTTTGGTTTCATTTAAAACAGAGAGAGGGAGTAAAAGTTCAGGGAGGTAAGTAAAAGTTCAGTGGGATTTCTCCACATTCATGAAACCTGAGTTTATAGTCAAGTTATTGCGTCATATACAGATGAGGATCTTGCTTGCTCAGTTAAAAAAAAGCCCAGAAGTAAGTTCCTTGGTGTTCAGTAGGTGTGGCTGGGTGAATAAAAGCCAGACCAATACCAACAGCTGCATGGAATCTTTCCATGACTGAAAGGTGAATAATTAACTCTCTATAATTGCAGCCCCTCAGCAGAAGGTGAGTCACTAGCCCAATTTAGAGTTATGTTATCTTGTATGAACAATAAGAGGGAAATCTATACATGTCCTGACAGTTCTAGTGAGACATCGATGATCTGTGCCCCAAAAATCTCAGGAAGGAAGTTGATCAAAATGCACCTCTGTCGAGGTTTTGATTGCGGGGTGACAATAAAACCCTGGCAGATGTATTGTTAACCCCCTCTCCTGGGAATGATGCTGAGGCTTAGACAAGAAGGAAAAGGATGTGTCAGTTTTAACTCACAACATTGTGCCGGTACATAAAATCATTTACAATCAGGGTGGGAACTGACTTATTTTTCTGTATCCAGTCATGTTCATACTGTTGCCTGTGGACTCTTGGGATAGAGGGACAGGTCAATAAAAGGCAAATACGAAAAATAAATCTGCTGTTATGTGACTTAAAAACCTATGAGTAGATTTTTTTTCCTAAGGGTTTGAATATCTACTGGGAAATCTTCATACGTCTGTAAATCAAGAAAGCTTAAGGGCTTTTCTAAACTTGATGTATTCTTGAATATATTAACTGTTCCCATGTAAGAAAGGCAGGATAAATTGCTCTTCCTCATAAGGAGGAAAAAAAGACTGGAGTCCTTGGATCCTGCTCCTGCACAAGGCAGAAGGCAGTGCCCTTCCTGCTTGTCCTGGGGCTGCAACCAGTTCATCAATATTTTTAGGGCTCTGCAGACAATTCGAGTTCATAAAGTGGCTGGTAGACAATACCCATGGAACCTTCTTTACTAAACTTTGCAAAAGACAAGTGGCTACTCCTTCCTCCAACTAAAATGTTACCAGCTTGATAGACTTGATATGACTGTTCATTTCCCTTTGTGGGTTCAGGACTAATAGCTCCACAGCATGACAGTCATAGAGGGAAATCAGTCTCATTTGTCATTTCAATATATCTCGCAGTCATGTTATGATGAAAGGAGCACCTTTTGGGTTTTTTCTTTCCTCCAGCCAGTTTGGAAGTATAATAGCACTGAGTGACAAAATAGGGGGTTGTGTGTGGGAATGGCAGGATGTGCGGGCCTTGGACGGATTATACAGGAGTATGTTTTTTATGAGTGTAAGGAGTGATAGCCCAGGCCAGGGAGAATGATATCTCGGATCGGAAAACCACCCCCATATGTATGATGTGTGAATGTTGGGCCTGGGCGTGTGAATGAGCAGGTCAGAATGCTGCTCACAAGATATGCATGGGAACATGACTGAAAACAGTCACGACATGAGTGTGGTGTGTTTGGGATAACATTTTTTGAAAAAACACCCTGTCTAACCTCTTGGTCCAGGTCCCTATCTGTAAACCTATAAATTGAGAACCATTAATAAAAATCAGCTCAGCCTGGCTCAGCTCTGCCTGGCTCTGCTCTCACTGCTAACAAGAACTCTGTGTGTGTGCGTCTCTGTCTGCATCTGTATGCATCATTCCTCATCGCCGTAGTTGTGTTTATGTCTTCTCAGCAAGAAATGAAGCCAGCTCCCCATGCAAGGGGAATGAAGGGTTTCTTAGAATTTTGGGAGGGGGTTAAAGAAGAATAAAATTTGCAAAGACTGCTTTGAACTGAAGCTTTTGCCGTTTGTTTTTAGGAAGGAAGGAAGGAAGGAAGGAAGGAAGGAAGGAAGGAAGGAAGGAAGGAAGGAAGGAAGGAAGGAAGGAAGGAAGGAAGGAAGGAAATGTGCTGGAAGATAACAGATAGCCAAGCACAGCCAAACCAAGTCCAACCATGGTATAAACGTGAACCTCTCAGCCTTGGATATAGATTTATTCTATTTGATCATAAACATGTACTGAAAAGCAACACACATCTGAAGGATCTACACAGCAATGAATCAGTCATTTCAGCTTTTTCACTCCAAAAATACCTATAAATGGGGTAGGCAAGCAAGGTCTTTGTTTAGAATTGTCCCACTTATTTGTCCAAGATGGAGCTTGATCCCCAAGCAAGTCTAGCCATGCTACTTGTAACATGCTTTTACTTTAATTGATATTCCAGTGATTTGTTTTCTCCCTGCAGTTCAGACAGTTGTGGGTTTTTTTAGCCTTGAAAGAGTGTCTAGACAAGGTAATCCACACAAACAACTGCTGCATGCAATGTGACCTTTTCCCCAAACCTTTTTAAAAAAGATTTCTGAACTGTTCCTTAGTTTTGGATATGTTGGAAATATGCAGAAGCTAAAATCTCTCAATATGAATGTAACTGACATATCAACTGTCTGACCATACTGCTTTTAGATTGAGAAGTGTCCCAATAAGATTAAAAGAGCTGCATGTTCAAAAAACCGATCCCTAATCAGAAAGCAGACATGGGGAAAACACCTCTCTTTGAAATAAGTTTCACAGAGGATTTATTAGGTTGATGCAAAAGGAATCGTGGGTTTTGAGTGTTGAAATTTTCCATTTGATAGTGGAATACCGCTGAGGGTTTTGATTGCGGTGTGACAATCAAATCCTGGCAGATGCATTGTTAACCTCCTCTCCTCTCCCCACTTCCCCCTTTTACCCCTCCCTCTCCCCCCTTCCCACTCAGGACAGGCGATCGGGAGGGAAAGAAGGACAGAGAGAAGAGAGCTGGAAAAGTTAAAGATGTTTTACTAATGCTACTAATAAGAATAGAGAAAATAATACAAAATATACAAAACCAATCTTGTAAGTCTCAGCAACTGCAGAGCCAGCACCCAAAGTCCTGGATTAGACTCTGTAGCCAACCGGAGCTGGATTCAGTCTCTCACTAGGCCTCAGTTCGCAGGGACGACCAGCAAGGTCCTCTCCTAATGTCAGCCATGAGGAAAAAAGGGAAAAGGAAAAGGGCCGAGATCCTCGTGATCTCCCACTTTTATATGAAGTATTCACGTGAATGGAATGTTATACACCGTTGGTCAGTCTCTCGATCACCAGTTTCTCGTTGCCCCTCCCGCGAGATGTCCATCCGTGCTTATCAATATGTTTGCATTCCATTGCTAGGTTTACCAAAACATGTGTCTGGTTCTCCAGGAAAATGCAGCTAATATGAAGGCTTTAGCTGACAGGCAAAATTCACTAAAAGAGAAACTTGTTTTTTAATAAAACCAGGACATTCCACCCCTTATAATATGGCATTCACTGAATACTTAAGCCTTATCAATGCAATCTAATTAATCACTACTACTATATATATATATACACATATGTACATATATACACAGGAGTAATTCATCTTAAACAGTGGACCATCCTTTGAAAAGTTCATTGAGTTCATCTTGTCACAACAGTCTCCCAGGGCAGGAAAAATGGTACAAGTGCATCTCATGACCACTGTTCGTGGGTTAAAAACATGAACTTCGAAGAAGTTGTCAGGCGCCACTCAAAGAAGCTAGCTCTGGTTTCATCATCACTGTCTTGATCTGAAAGACACTTATTAAACACTGTTAGTACGGCAATTCACATCATGCAATTCAGCATTGCATATTTTCACCTAAAATCAAATCCCCTTGAGGTACACACTGAACTTCTCCATCCTTAAGCATCACCCACCAGGTGTTGCCAGGTCCCTGGGCAAAAACAATCCCACGAATGGGCTTGCCTTTGCCTTAGGCAGGAGTAACCCAGACTGCCTTTCCTAACATATTTTTCATGTGTACTACAGGGACTTTATCTCCTTCTACAGTATGAAGAATTTCTGATTGGGCAGGCCCGGTTCGATTGGTTGATCCCCTAGTGTTGACCAACCAAGTGGCTTTTGCTAAATGTGAATCCCAGTTTTTAAAGGTTCCACCACCAAGTGCCTTTAGTGTAGTTTTTAACAAACCGTTGTACCTTTCAATTTTCCCAGAGGCTGGTGCATGATATGGAATATGATATACCCACTCAATACCATGTTCTTTGGCCCAATTGTCTTGATGTGTTTGTGGAAGTGTGATATAATCAATCTGCCAAGCTTCTCCATACTTATACTTTAACCATCGCCCCCCATACCATACAGGTTTTAAGCATTTAGTTTGTTTGATTTTGGTGCAAGTTTCACATTCATGAATAACCTGTGAAACAGTGTCCATAGTTAAATCCACCCCTCGATCGTGAGCCCATTTGTATGTTGCATCTCTACCTTGATGCCCTGAGGCATCATGGGCCCACCGAGCTAGGAAAAGTTCACCTTTATGTTGCCAGTCCAAGTCCACCTCAGCTACTTTAATCTTAGCAGCTTGATCTGCTTGTTGGTTGTTTAGATGTTCCTCGGTGGCTCGACTTTTAGGCACATGAGCATCTACATGACGAACTTTCACAGGCAGGCTCTCTAGCCGAGCAGCAATGTCTTGCCACAGTGTGGCAGCCCAAATGGGTTTACCTCTGCGCTGCCAGTTACTTTTCTTCCATTGCTGTAGCCACCCCCACAAGGCATTTGCTACCATCCATGAGTCAGTATAGAGGTAAAGTATTGGCCACTTCTCTCGTTCAGCAATGTCCAAAGCCAGCTGGATGGCTTTCACTTCTGCAAATTGACTAGATTCACCTTGTCCTTCAGTGGCTTCTGTAACTTGTCGTGTAGGACTCCACACAGCAGCTTTCCACCTTTGATGTTTTCCTACAAGACGACAGGATCCATCTGTGAACAGTGCATACCACTTATCAGCCTCTGAAAGCGTATTATATGGTGGTACTTCTTCAGCACGTTTTACTTCCTCCTCATGTGGAGACATCCCAAAGTCTTTGCTTTCTGGCCAGTCTGTAATCACTTCCAAAATCCCTGGGTGACTGGGATTTCCAATTCAAGCTCGTTGCGTGATCAGTGCAATCCATTTCCTCCACGTAACATCGGTTGCATGATGTGGAGAGGGAACCGTCCCTTTGAACATCCAGCTCAGCACCGGCAGTCGAGGTGCTAGGAGGAGCTGTGCTTCAGTACCAAGCACTTCTGAAGCAGCTCAAACTCCTTCATATGCTGCTAGTATCTCTTTTTCAGTTGGAGTATAGTTGACCTCACATCCTCTGTTTCCTCGACTCCAAAAACCTAAGGGTCGACCTCGGGTTTCTCCTGGTGCTTTCTGCCAGAGGTTCCAAGTAAGTCCATTATCTCCGGCTGCGGTGTAGAGCACATTTTTAACATCTAGTCCAGTTCGGACTGGTCCAAGGGCCACCGCATGAGTTATCTCACGCTTAATTTGTTCAAAGGCTTGTCGTTGTTCAGGGCCCCACTCAAACTGGTTCTTTTTATGAGTCGCTTGATAGAGAGGGCTCACAATGTGGCTGTAGTCAGGAATATGCATTCTCCAAAAACCTACAACGCCCAAGAAAGTCTGTGTCTCCTTTTTATTAGTAGGTGGAGACATTGCTGCAATTTTGTTGATCACATCCATTGGGATCTGACGACGGCCATCTTGCCATTTTATTCCTAAAAACTGGATCTCTTGTGCAGGTCCCTTGACCTTGCTTCGTTTTATGGCAAAACCAGCATCCAAAAGAATCTGAATAATTCTCTCACCTTTCTCGAAGACTTCTTTCGCTGTGTCGCCCCATACAATAATGTCATCAATATATTGCAAGTGTTCTGGAGCTTTTCCTTGCTCCAGCATGGTCTGGATCAGTCCATGGCAGATGGTAGGACTGTGTTTCCACCCCTGGGGCAAGCGATTCCATGTATACTGGATGCCCCTCCAGGTGAAAGCAAACTGTGGCCTGCACTCTGCTGCTACAGGAATAGAGAAAAATGCATTAGCAATGTCAATTGTAGCATACCACTTAGCTGCCTTTGACTCCAATTCAAATTGCAGCTCCAGTATGTCAGGCACAGCAGCACTCAGTGGTGGTGTAACTTCATTCAGGCCACGATAGTCTACAGTTAGTCTCCACTCGTCACTAGACTTACGCACTGGCCAGATTGGGCTGTTAAAAGGTGAGCGAGTCTTACTGATCACACCCTGGCTTTCCAATTGACGGATCAACGTCTGGATAGGAATCAAAGAGTCTCGATTGGTGCGATATTGTCGGCGATGCACCGTCGTGGTAGCAACTGGCACCTGCTGATCGTCAACCATCAGCAGTCCTACAACAGAAGGGACATCTGAAAGACCAGGCAAATCGGACTGCTGTTCAATTTTCTCAGTGTCCACAGCTGCTATACCAAATGCCCACCTATACCCTTTTGGGTCCTTAAAATACCCTCTCCTGAGGTAGTCTATACCAAGGATGCACGGAGCATCTGGACCAGTCACAATGGGATGCTTTTGCCAGTTTTTTCCAGTTAGACTCATTTCAGCCTCTATAACAGTCAGCTCCTGGGATCCCCCAGTCACTCCAACAATATTGATGGATTGAGTTCCTTTATAATTAGAAGGAATTATTGTGCACTGAGCACCAGTGTACGCTAAAGCTTTGTACTCCTGGGGGTGTGTTGTACCAGGCCATCGTATTTGTACAGTCCAATAAACTCTGTTATCCCTTTCCTTCACCTGATTGGAGGCAAGGCACCTCTAATTCCTGTTTTGCACAGTCTCTGGGTGTGAATTAGAGGTTCCTTCAAGAGCATCAGAATCTCTTCTGCTCCTTTTGTAAACTGGAGCAGCCACCTTCCTAGGAGTCTTTCCTTTTATCTCACGTACTCGTTCTTGAAGTTCTGAGGTAGGTCTTCCATGCCACTTATTCATGTTTTCTCCCTGATCATGTAGGAAGAACCACAGTAAACCTCTTTTCGTGGCCTGCCTCTATCCTCTCTCTCAAGACTGGAAATGTCTTCTCCTAATAGCTGAAATGTAGGTTCGTACAGGTCGTGAATGATACGTTTCTTCTCTGAGTTCTTCGATTTCTTGCAACAGCTTTTCAAACCGTTCATCAGATTTTTCACACAGTTTCTCCACAGCGGAGACACAAGCCCGTAGAGAACCAGCAAGGCTGTCCTCAAAGTCTAGGAGCTGCTCAATCACTTCAGTAATATTTTGTGCACCTCCAGCTGACCAGACCATTCCTGCCAATGACTTAGTATATGCAGGTGGTGCACTTTGTACAAATCTGCACCACATAGATCGTGTACAATTGATTCTATCTGGGTCTGTCCCCTATTGGTTGTCTGGTCCAAAATAGATGATCTCTCGCACAGGTAATTCTCTCAGAAACTGGATACCTCTCTCCATAGTATTCCATTTTCCTAACTTGCATATACAATCTTCCTTGTAGGGAAATCTTACTCTCATAGCGGCCAGGAGTCGGGCCCAGAGAGTAGCGGCATTAGACTCTCTTGAAATTGCCCTATCAATGGTGGAATCTTTTGACAGAGATCCCAGTTGCCTGGCTTCACCACCTTCCAATTCAATTGTTTCTGCCCCATTGTCCCAGCATCGGAGCAGCCAGGTTAAAATATTCTCGCCTTCACAATGACTAAAGTCTTTTCGCAGATCTCTCAGCTCACTTGGAGAAAAGGACCGAGTGGTGGTCACTTCATCTCCTCCCTGCACTGATGATGCCCCTTGGGTTGATGTTGGCCCTGTGCCATCACCTGCTGCACGAGTAGTCTTTCTAGTGACTTTCTTACAACCGGCAACTGATGCTGATATGGGCTCACCATCATTTGATTCATTTCCAGAGTCTGAATGACTGTCACAGTGATTGCTGTGGTTACAGCAGCAACAGTGAGCAGTGTGTGAAGAAGGGGGTCCTGCCTTCTTAGCCTTTGAGGCTGGAGAAGTAACATTATCTGCAGCGACCTTAGCAGAGGAGTTCTGCGGAGGAGCTGTAGCTTCAGTCTGTGAAGCCACGGTTGGGGGGGCAGTGGCTGCAGCGGCAGCTTTTGCTGTTTTGCCCTTTCTCGGGCGGCTAGGAGTGCTTTTTGCTAAAGCTTCCGAAGACGCACCGCAAATCTCAGGACTAAAAAGAGACGCAAACCTCCTATTGAACCTCATTTCTCTTAACAGTAACACAAACTGACACACTTTCAGCAAACCAGATAACACCATCACAGTTCTATCAAAGCTCCAAGGATATTCAAAGCTCTCTAAAACATCTGCAAACTGTCCTAGTGAAAAAATTGAAGTATTGTTAGTCAGCCTTTCTAAAGATTCGCTCGACCAATTAGTAAACACATAGCCGTACTGTTCTTTAATCTCTCCCGGGGGTTTTTCAAGGTAAAGCAGAAATGAGTAGAAATTCATTAGCGGCTACAGTATAATGAAATAAACTGGTGTCAAACCACACAGTATCATCATAACCATCGTCCAGTTTCTCCTTGTTATATAATGAATAGTTCAGTTCAGAAAGAAAGCCCAACACAGATATGGGATCAGCGAGCACAATGTAGAAAACAACTGATACAACTTATGCCATCACATCTTTAAATCAATGTAATTCACTTTGCCTTAATACCACTAAATAATGTCCAAAGCAAACAGACGCGTGAGTATCACAACTCTATGAGTTGGCACTGTGCCAAGAACATTGAAAGGTACGTCAGAGCAATAGAAAAGCCAAAAAATCTCCTAATGCACCCCTTTCTCTGTGCCCCATGTTGGGACTCAAATATCTCTCAGGGGTTTGGATTATGGGGTGACAATAAAACCCTGGCAGATGCATTGTTAACCTCCTCTCCTCCCCCCACTTCCCCCTTTTACCCCTCCCTCTCCCCCCTTC
The DNA here is from genome assembly GCF_037038585.1 of Patagioenas fasciata. Taxonomy (NCBI): domain Eukaryota; kingdom Metazoa; phylum Chordata; class Aves; order Columbiformes; family Columbidae; genus Patagioenas; species Patagioenas fasciata. The sequence goes on from NC_092559.1 coordinate 63,347,106, forward strand.
CCACTCAGGACAGGCGATAGGGAGGGAAAGAAGGACAGAGAGAAGAGAGTTGGAAAAAATTAAAAATGTTTTACTATTGCTGCTAATAAGAATAGAGAAAATAATACAAAATATACAAAATATAGAAAATATACAAAATATACAAAATATACAAAACCAATACAAAACCCGAAGTCCTGGATTGAATTCTGTAGCCAATCAGAGCTGGATTCAGTCTCTCACTAGGCCTTAGTTCGCAGGGATGACTAGCAAGGTCCTCTCCTAATGTTGGTCATAAGCAAAAGGGAAAAAAGGAAAGGGATGAGATCCTCGTGATCTCCCACTTTTATATGAAGTATTCACGTGAATGTAATGTTATACTCCGTTGGTCAGTTTCTTGGTCACCTGTTTCTCATTGTCCCTCTCGCGAGATGTCCATCCGTGCTTATCAATAAGTTTGCATTCCATTGCTAGGTTTACCAAAACATGTATCTGGTTCTCCAGGAAAATGCAGCTAATATGAAGGCTTTAGCTGGCAGGCAAATTCACTAAAAGAGAAACTTGTTTTTTAACCAGGACAAATACATACTTGAATGTGGTTATGTTATACATCATTTTAATGCACTTTTCTTGCTTTATGTTTTTTTTTTTGCTACTGACTTATTGTCCTGTCCCAACACATGGGATGAGGGATGAGTTAACTCTGAATGCAACATGTGCCCTGACTCAACAGATGAGATCAGGTGTGAGTCAACTTTGGGTTAATTCCGTGCAGTTATGCAAAGTGAATGACAGACAATCACTGCAGGGGTCCAAATCAAATATGAGTTTTACTACAAGTACGTGTTGGAAGACTAGTTACAGCAAATAGTGGCTTGGTAAAATTATTTTATGATATCACACAACTTATCAACACATTAAAAGCAAAAGTCCTACTACGAGCGATATGTTGGCAACCATTAGTAGCTATCACACAAGACTTAACAAGAATCCAACAGCAGAGCTTAAGATAATGTTACTCTTTTATGTTCAAAAGTAAAAGAGAGAAAGAGAGTGGTAGAGAGGGAAGGAAAACTTAAGTATAAGAGAAAGAGAACAATATATCACGGAAGGAGAGACAAAGAAATGGGGATATAGAAAAAAGGAGAGAAGGAAAGAGCAGAAAGGAAGAAAGAAAAGGGTGAGGAATCCAGCCACTCTTATGGCTCCGCAGTGTGGATGACGAGACTTGTATGATGATGTATGGACCTCTGGTGTCCCGTGGTGAGGATGCTGGGGTTTGTAGTTCAGGAGTGCAGTGTCCTCCAGTGTCTGGTCCGGTTCCCGCAGCAAGGCTGGTGGGCTGAGGGTCCTCAGGGTGGTGGTTTCCCTACCAATGCTGTTTTAGGTGAACTTTTTTATAGCTCTCAGAGTAGAGGAACGTCTGGGGGGAAAGGGCCATTGCGAAAGATCAACAAGTCTCGACAAGTCCCTGTGGAGGGGTTTCGTTAGATGGAGATATGTTGTTGAATTAGTCAGGCCCAAAGGAATCTCAAGGCCACTTCGAGAAGCTGAGAACAGAATCTGCTGTGAGAAAGAGGGGCGTTTCTTCATTAACAGGGCCTCAGCATGGCGTGAGCCGTTGGACCTATCATCGGTGGGGCTCCAGCGTGTGGACTGCCCGTGATACTCATTTAGCGAATCCATGCTTGGAGCGTGGACGCGTGATTAGAGAATAGTTGCGTATATAAGGAGGCTTGTTTCTGTAATAAATGGCTTTGCGTGATTCACATTGAATCGGAATGCTGAGTCCTTTATCGCTCCAACAAGTCCCAGGGCATGTTGAAGGGTCTCAGCTTTTCCCCTTTGTGTGCAAAGCTGAGCATATCAGAAGATGGAGCTATGTGCTCTCTGGCTCATCCCCCACCTCCCGTGTCGGTCAGCCGGCCTGGGCTGTGACTCATTAGCTTGTCATTGATATATAAATCGCAGTTCACCCATGTCCTGTGGCTGGATGAACTAGTTTTGCCACAATGTTTTCAGCCATGATCCTTATCAATACGCAACACTTATTACTTGCTGTTTATTTTCTACTAATTTGAGACTATGGAAATGATGTTAGACAAAAAGCCAATGTGAGCGATTTTCTTATTCGAGTTCAAAATGGATCATAAAGGAGCAGAGAAGTCTCACAACATCAACAACACATTTGGCCCAGGAACCGCTAAATAATGTTCAGTACAGTGGTGGTCCAAGAAGTTTTGCAAAGGAGACAGGAGCCTTGAAGATGAGGAGCGTAGTGGCCGGACATCGGAAGTTGACAACAGCCAATTGAGAGCAATCATTGAAGCTGATCCTCTTACAACTACACCACTACACCAAAAAAAGGTCATGGTGAAGAGAAGCTGCAAAATTAATGTATGCTGTGATTAAGTTATGAAAGATGTACCCATCATTAACCAATTGACATGAGATAAATGCTTTCTGACCACCTGCAAAAAGAGTATCAATTTTCCCAACAGAAAGCCCAACTCATGCAGCACCAAGTGACTTATCTGGGATTCAAGATCTCTGGAGGACAACCAGAGCTGAGGACAGAGGAAAAAGAAGCTATTTGCCAGACATCACACCCTGCAACAGTAAAAGAGCTCCAGACATTTATTGAAATGACAGGTTGGTGCAGACTTTGGGTTTATAATAATGGACTTTTAGTAAAGTCTTTGTATGAGCTGTTAAAAGAAAGCACATCCAAGGTGAATTGGATGGGAGAAGCCAGAAGGGCTTTTTCACAACTAAAAAGGAACTGATGGGGGCTCCAGCCCTGGGCCTCTCAGATGTCACCAAACCATTTTGGTTATTCTCACATGAAAGGCAAGGCATTGCTCTGGGTGTCCTAGCACAGCAATTAGGACCCTATAAGCGAGCAGTGGCCTACTTCTCTAAGCAATTAGATAAAGTGAGCAAAGGCTGGTCTGGATGTCTTCAAGCTGTGGAAGGGGTTGTATTCAATATACAGGATACTCGCAAGTTCACTATGGGACAGAAAATGACTATGTTAGTGTCCCATACAGTCACAACCGTACTGGAACAAAAAGGTAACCATTGGTTATTCCTCTCGAGATTCCTGAAATACCAGACGTTGTTGTTTGAACAAGCTGGGTATGCGGTAACAACTGCCCACAAGGTAATCGAAGCTAAACCTTTGCCTCCTAGGACTTCTGCCCAGAAAACTGTACTCACAAGAGCTTTAAAATTATCCAAAGAGAACAAGATTAATATTTGGACTGATTCAAAGTATGTTTTTAGAGTGGTGCATGCCCATGGAGCCATTTGAAAAGAATGAAGTTTATTAGCAGCACAAGGAAAACAGATAAAACATGATACTCCAATTGTTGGAAACTGTGCTGTTACTAGAAAAGTTGCCATCATGCATTTAAAGGAGCATCAAAAGGGAAACACTGATCAGGAAATTGGAAATAAATTGGCAGATTACAGATTATACTGCTAGACAAGCTTCTAAAAAGACAGAGACAGATATGAAAGTAATATCTCTGATCCCAGATGGCTGTCTCCTCGAACCAACATCAGTAAACTATTCCTTGCAGTATGTTATGGGAAATTGTATTAGAATACAACAAAACTAGTTGGGGAACTGATGCTCTATACCAAGATTTGATTAAAAAAATGTAAGAGTGAGTTTATATACTATTTAGAAACAAGTGACCCAGCAATGTGAAATACGTCTGAAAAACAATCTTAATACTGTAAATAGGGTACAAATAAGAACAATTCAAAAAAAAAAAATCAAGCACTACCTTTAGTGCTGCTCAGAATTAGAGGGAAGCTTCGAGCCAAGGAAAACTTAAGTTTTTTCTTTCAAGTCAAGAGATTAAGTTTATGTTAAAGCTTTTTCAGGTCCGCCTTTGGAAGAAAAGTGGAATGGACTGTTCCAGGTATTGCTGACGGCCTTCACTGCAATCAAAATTAAAGAGCAACCTACCTGGATTCACTATTGAAGAGTGAAGAAAACACCAGATAAGAAACAGACATCAGAAAAAATAGACCTCCCTCTTCACAGTTCTCTCAGCATTGATCTTAGTGACTCTAAAACTGCAGTAGCAAATGTTTTTATTCCTAGTTAGCTTTTACATGAATCTTTAGTGAAAATTATTATAGCCCAAAATGAACTAAAAGAAATGTCTACAGAGGTCGAATCTGAAACTGCAAAATATCCCTTGCTGGCATTATTGGTGATAGTTATAGTCTTGACAATAGTCTTATACAATATTGAAATATGAGCAATTTCAAATCATTTTGGGAATAAACTGAAGTGTTACATGAAGTCACAAAAATGATACATCTTGTGACTCTAATTTTAATGCTAATAATTTTTACTTGCATTATGCTATAATGTTCTATTTGTTACTACTATGAGGTAACAGAGAATTGTGCCATACCACAACATGATATGATAATATTTTGTAGATCTATATTGCAAAAGAATTTGCAAGTGTATTGAAAAGGGGGAATTGAAGAGAAGCTGCCAAATTAATGTATACTGTGATTAAGTTATGAAAGATGTACCCATCATTAACCAGTTGACATGAGATAAATGCTTTGAGACCACCTGCAAAATTAGGGGATATTTTTTCAAGTTTTAGATCCTTCTGCATGACAAGAGGGAGATGGAAGATTAAGTGACACATTGTTTAGAAGCAGAGTGCTTAGTTTATATTTAACTAATAATTAATAGATGTATTATAAGTTAGAAACTAAAAAATTATAGCTAACATCATTAATTATTTCTTAGTATAGATGTATTGTATGTCAAAATTTTCAACAATTGTAATGCATGTGTAATAATTATGTGAATATAAGCAATGCAAGAGCATCCAGTCTTTGGAGCACTTATGGAGGATGATCCCCAGTGTTCCCCAAAATAAAGTGTTTCCCAAAAGAAAGAATGCCACTTAACAGTATAATTGACTCTGCTGTTAAGTTTATTCCTCCGTTTCAAGGGTCACTGTTTGGTGGACTGCTGCCGGTCTGATCCACTACAGCTTTCGGAATCCTGGCAAAACCATTCCATCTGAGAAGTATGCTAAGTAAACTGATGAGTTTAATCGAAAACTGCAACACCTGCAGCCAGCAATGGTCAACAGAAAGGGCTCAATTCTTCTCCAGGACAACACTCGACTGCACGTCGCACAAACAGTGCTTCAAAAGCTGAATGATTTGGTCTATGAAGTTTTGCCTCATTCACCATATTCACCTGACCTCTGACCAACCAACTACCACTTTGTCAAGCATCTTGACAACTTTCGGCAGGGAAAATGCTTCCACAACCAGCAGGATGCAGAAAATACTTTCCGTGAGTTCGCTGAATCCCGAAGCACGGATTTTTACGCTACAGGAATAAACTAACTTATTTCTCCTTGACAAAAATGTGTTGATTGTAATGGTTCCTATTTTAATATATAAAAATGTGTTTGAGCCTAGTTATAATGATTTAAAATTGTTGGAAAGTAAAATGTGGGAAAGCAAGATGTGCGGTTCCAGCCACCTGGATGATAAAGGAAGATCAATACTAACATGATCATTTGGACGGTCAAAGACATAATACTAACATAATAACATATAAAGGGTCTTGGACACATTATTTTGAAGTACGTTTCTCATAATTGTAAAAAGTTATAGCCCAGACTTGTGAGAACGGTATCTCAGGCCGGATAACCGCCCCCAAGTGCATGGGATGTGTGAATGTCCTTGGGCCTGGTCTGTGAATGAGTGGAAAAACAAGTGAGACAAACATCACATGAGTTTAGTGTGTTCTTAATAACAATTAGTGGAAAAGCACCTTTTTGTAAACATCTTAGTCCAGGTCTGTACCTCTAAATCCTATAAATTGTCAATGGTGAATAAAGAAGGCAGCCTAGACCTAGGTCAGATCTCTGCTTGTCCAGGATCTGTGCTCCTTCCTGAACAAAATCTCTGCCTCTGCGTGAATTTCTGTCTGCGTCCCGGTATGCGTCTTTCCTAATCGCCACAAATGGTGCCCCGTGTGAGTGTGTGACCCTGGGAGGCTCTTCATGGAACAGTGTGTTTGGCGGTGACCACGCAATCCGACGGGTGAGTAAATTTTATTTGTGGCCACATTAATCCCTACCGTATAGATAGGGACAAGCAGTCCTCCTCGAACAAGAGAGCTGCGGGATTGCGTTAGTATAGGGCAAGCTGCTTCTCAGGAACATAAATTGTATTTGCAGGTTTTACTGCAGCTATTACGTTTTTCTGGGTATCGTACTCCTGAGAAGACAGGTCGCTTCGCTCCTGGTATGGGTGAGAGAGAATTGTGTTTGGTTTCCAAGTGAGGGGACGCTTCACAGTAAAATTTGGAAACAGGTCAGGGAACAGCTACATGCACAAAAGAATTCAGTTCCCAATAGTTTGCATATTACCTGGAGATTTGTATACTCTGCACTATCACAGTTGCAGTCGGCAGAGCACATAATACAAGGGCAAACGGGGGAAGATGGACGGAAAAACACAAATGAGTAGGTTGCTAATTATTTGAGTCTTGACAGCACTCATCCTTTTGAGTCAGGTTCTGTCAATCTCAAAAAAGAGTCAGTTTTATATCCATCATTAATGCCATCAACAGCTGTGTAAAGATAAGGCCGGAATTTGTGTGGAGCTGGGTCAGGAGTCTAAAACTCTGCCCTCAGCACCTCTTTTGCCTGATTTTAATGATGCTTATACAGCACACAGCAACCCCTTCATGACTAAGACAGCAGAACACAAAGGGGTGATGTAAAATGCCGTGGAAAGGCTATGGAGCACGGCGATTTTTCTTTCGCCTTTCCAGTTACTTACAAACCATAACAACCACCAGTACATGATGGAATACCTGCTTCTGTGTATTGCATTTCTGAAAATCAAGCAGCTTGTCAGGAATGTGAGTTAATTGTTTTATTGGTTGTTGGTACAGTTGTTTCTTTGTGAGATTGTTTGTCTAAGTGCACTGTAAGCCTTCTCCCCACTTTTCCCACTCGTGTCGCAAGCCGCTCCGTGCTTCCCCCTCCTCCCTCCCTCTTCTCATGGTTTTTACTTACGAGATGGGGTCAGGAAAGACTGTTTCAGTCATGTTCCTAAGAAATTAGTATTGGGAGGTGTTTTAGAACATAGGGAAACACTTGGAAATATGAGGAAGGAAGATCTTGTGAAATATTGTAATAAATGGTGGCTGCTGTGTAAGTTCGATGATTGGGAAAAGTGTCTGGAGAATAGAACCTTGAAGTATAACACTTTGTTGGTTTTAAAGCGAGAAGAGTAGGACAAAAATAAAACTCTACAAGAGATCATTGAATCATTTCAGACAATTTTACAGGCGGAATGCTTTGAACTTCAACAAGCTAGGAGAGAATTAACTGATAACACACAAGTCATAGAAAACTTGCTGAACTCTGTGAGATACTTTTCCTTATTAACCTGTTTTCTTTGTAGGTATCTGTTTAAGCATATTACAGTTTAATAGGTCTTTGCCTGTTATATGGTACAGTAAGTTCATAGACTGTTAAATAATGAGAATCCATGGACTCAAAATGTGCGTTTTGTGATAATACAGAAGATCATGAGTAATTCAGTTCTTTACTGCGTGAATGTGATAAGATTTTGTGTGTGACAGCTGTTACTTTTCTTTCTAGCATCCTAGCTTTATTCCAATATCCAGACTTGCGCAACTCTGGGATAGGCTGTGTCTCATCTCGATGTCCTGGATTTGGCTCTTTTGTATGCACACCAAGTAAAGAATCCTGGTTTTGGGATAACAGTTGTATTGCACCAGATGAGACACTAATCAAAACCTTGCCCAGCCCAGTTTGCTGCGGCAGCGGGGAGGCAGGTGCCGATGGGGCTCCAGCACGCACTGACCTGCTTTTTCAGGGAGACCCAGAGGCACCTCTGCCTGGTTGGGCAGTAAGCGGCTCAAAGGTGCAATGCTAAAATTGAGATATTGTCTTGAATTAGTGTAACTGTGTTCTATCTGCATATTTGAACTTGATATTTGGTTTTCATATCTGAGCTCAGTATTTTAATTTACATATTTATATTTGGTACCAAAAGAATTTTGTTTGGGGAGATAATTACAAAATGAGAACCGTTTTCGCTACTAAAATACCACCTTGCTCCCCCTTAGGATGCATCCTTACACATTAGAGTAATTGCTCTTATTGTTATTTCATAATTTTGAAACCAGAAAAGAATTTAAGTAGTTAATCTCTGATTCGCATTGAATTTATGTGTTTGTTTGAGGTATGGGAAATAAAACTAAATGCTATGATGGATGTGAACTTGGAGGAGGTTATATTTAAAAGTCGCTAGAATATGACCTGATTTGGATCTAGGAAAATTAAAGTAATCGATTGATGGTTAATATGCTGTTTATTGACATCTGTAAGACATTGCAAAGGGTACATGGGGCTGAGGAATGTAACTATTGCTCAGCTAATTAGAGTTGCATATAGAGTGTATTATGGCTGGAATTAAATGGGAAAATAAAAAAGCAAAATATCCCAGGCCTGTGCTGTACTGTTTGAACATAAATTTCAGGCCTGTATCAAGCTGCAAGATAAACTTAGCTTCCTGGCAGCTCCCAGGCAGCTCCCACTTAGCATCAGCAATTAACGCCACCTGCATGGCCTTGTCTGTATCTAAACTGCAGCAAGAAGAAAAAAAAAAAAAGACAAACCTGGCTGCTAGCTTTTAAAGGGGTGAAAGGGGGGTTTTCTCCCCCCCCCACTGCAGTGATGTTGTAATACTGAATGGAGCAGTCTGAGGGTGAAATTTAAAGGCATCCCTAGTGGATCCATAGTTCTAATGAAACTGGGAAATTAAACCAAAAATCTTTTAATAGACTTATCTTGTGGTAACTCGTTGTAAAAGACTACTTAGTAAATTCACCGTGATAGTTTTTGAGATTGTGGGAAAGAAAGAAAGAAAGACCATTTTTTGAAAGCAATGGAATGCTAAATTTGGAACAAAGTTTTAACAGCTGAATTCTTGTATTTGCCAGAAAGCCCTACACCTCTTTTGGGTCAAGATTTGTTATGTAAATTGTAATCTCAAATAACGTTTTCTGAGAATTCTGTTTAGTTGCATGTCCCACAAGAAGCTGCTTGGATGGTGCAGATCTGCTTGCTGCAAGTGAGAAATCTCCAAGGAAATTTTGGATGCTGTATTTCCACTAGTATGGGCAACCAAAGTATAAGTAAAGCAAAAACTACACTGATAGTACTGAAACAGGACTTCGATCCGGTAAGGGTCAAATTACTTTTGCACCAATCTAATACTTCTTGAATAAAAGTCTTCTTGTCTGTAGTGATAAGAAATGTGCTGCTGATTTATGTAGTGTGAGCTTTGCAAACTTTCAAACTGCATCAAAGGGAACAATCGGGGTTTTCATTGTTATGAAATTTATGACTTGAAATTATTATATTCTTTGTCAGTCATGGGCATTTCTTTCGAACGGAATCCCTATCTGAGCCCAAGTAATATTATAGTGTTACAAATATTGAAGATCTAAAATAACATTAATGTATCCAGAGAGGTTTAAAAAATGAACCTTCGCTGGCTCTACCATGGATATCGCTGGATCTGTTACAGTTGGATTAACATTAAGATAGCAACCAACCCTGTAACCATAGAATTCTTGTATTCAGTAACCAAACTCTATTCTTAAAGCTGACATAGATTTATGGTATATTCTTATAGGGTAGGTAACTGTAACCGAGCCTTATTCTTAAGGTGGACATAGATTTACGATATATTCTTTTAAAGTTGGTACTTTAGAAGATAACTGATAATCATAGCATCTTTCAGATAGGAAGTTTGTGTTAGAATAGGTGTGGAATATGCTAATGGTTGTCAGGGGTTGTAATGAATATGTATGTGACTAATTTGTATAATAAGGTGTAGTATGAATCAGCTGTTCGAAGCCAGCTTTGAGTGCGAACCCCTGGTTTCCCAGCGCTGAAATAAAGCACCGCATATAACTACGTCTGTGGTTATGTGTCCTGATTGCTAACAAAGGGAGGAATGTTATTTCTGTGGTCTGGAGGCTGAGATCAGATTTCAGTCATAATGATTTTAGCTGCCTCAGAGCTCGTCAAAATTGCAATTATAAATACCAGTGTTTTTCTATAATGTAGACTGCATCATACAAGATCGTGACAAAAGATGCAAAATTAGCACTGTGATGGATACACTTGTGCAACTTTCAGGGAAGGACAATTAGGTCACAAGGAATAAGAGGAGAGAGGAAGTTGTCACTGCCCAAATGACCAAAAGTCTAAATCATCTTTATATTAATCTCATGCACTGAGAGCTTTTGATTCTGCAAAACCTTTGCACAGAGAAACCATGCATCAACCTCAAAGAACTGTTACCAGTTTCACATAGCAAGTTTTGAGTTGATTAACAATTGCCCAGTAATGTTCATTGGTGTAATGGGCTGTGCTGGTTTGACTGAAAATGAGTTGATTTTCTTCATGCAGTTAGATACCTTTATTTTTCCTAGCTAGCATGATCATTATTTGGACTTAGTTTGAGAATAAGAAGATAACACCCTGGGACAGAGTTAATATTTTTAATTGTTCTGGTCTGAGAGCCAAGGACACTCGGAGCACTCTGCCCACAGGTGTGAGGCATCGATGAAGGGGGGCATGGATGGGGCAGACCTTGACTGACATCCAGATTGATCAACAAGACTATTCCATCCCATTAACATTATGCTTCATATTTAAGGAGAGTCGGGATCTTCTGGTCTCTCTCTCGCATTCTCTTCGCCTCTTCGCTCTCGGAGACCTGTTCAGGGGAGTTCTGTTTGGGACTTTTGTTAGTTCGGCCTTTTGCTATCCTGTCATTTTGCAGTTTCTTCCTTAAACAGTATGTTTCTAGTGTGTCCCTACAGATCTTCTGCGCTGGATGGATCAGACTAGAGTTAGGACAGCTATCCAAATTCACTTGAGGCTGTCTATTAAGAAGAAGCAGTTGTAATGTTTCTGTCTTGTTTACGTTCTACCTGTGCTGGCTTTTATTAGAATTTAATCTCCATTGAATCTATGACAGGTGTAGT